>NC_091307.1:22729153-22744153 GCF_038502225.1 Cherax quadricarinatus | reverse complement strand
TGGGATAAAGATAGAAATGTTAAAAGCAGGTGGGGATATAGTTTTGGAGTGGTTGGTGCAATTATTTAATAAATGTATGGAAGAGGGTAAGGTACCTAGGGATTGGCAGAGAGCATGCATAGTTCCTTTGTATAAAGGCAAAGGGGATAAAAGAGAGTGCAAAAATTATAGGGGGATAAGTCTGTTGAGTGTACCTGGTAAAGTGTATGGTAGAGTTATAATTGAAAGAATTAAGAGTAAGACGGAGAATAGGATAGCAGATGAACAAGGAGGCTTTAGGAAAGGTAGGGGGTGTGTGGACCAGGTGTTTACAGTGAAACATATAAGTGAACAGTATTTAGATAAGGCTAAAGAGGTCTTTGTGGCATTTATGGATTTGGAAAAGGCGTATGACAGGGTGGATAGGGGGGCAATGTGGCAGATGTTGCAAGTGTATGGTGTAGGAGGTAGGTTACTGAAAGCAGTGAAGAGTTTTTACGAGGATAGTGAGGCTCAAGTTAGAGTATGTAGGAAAGAGGGAAATTTTTTCCCAGTAAAAGTAGGCCTTAGACAAGGATGTGTGATGTCACCGTGGTTGTTTAATATATTTATAGATGGGGTTGTAAGAGAAGTAAATGCGAGGGTCTTGGCAAGAGGCGTGGAGTTAAAAGATAAAGAATCACACACAAAGTGGGAGTTGTCACAGCTGCTCTTTGCTGATGACACTGTGCTCTTGGGAGATTCTGAAGAGAAGTTGCAGAGATTGGTGGATGAATTTGGTAGGGTGTGCAAAAGAAGAAAATTAAAGGTGAATACAGGAAAGAGTAAGGTTATGAGGATAACAAAAAGATTAGGTGATGAAAGATTGAATATCAGATTGGAGGGAGAGAGTATGGAGGAGGTGAATGTATTCAGATATTTGGGAGTGGACGTGTCAGCGGATGGGTCTATGAAAGATGAGGTGAATCATAGAATTGATGAGGGAAAAAGAGTGAGTGGTGCACTTAGGAGTCTGTGGAGACAAAGAACTTTGTCCTTGGAGGCAAAGAGGGGAATGTATGAGAGTATAGTTTTACCAACGCTCTTATATGGGTGTGAAGCGTGGGTGATGAATGTTGCAGCGAGGAGAAGGCTGGAGGCAGTGGAGATGTCATGTCTGAGGGCAATGTGTGGTGTGAATATAATGCAGAGAATTCGTAGTTTGGAAGTTAGGAGGAGGTGCGGGATTACCAAAACTGTTGTCCAGAGGGCTGAGGAAGGGTTGTTGAGGTGGTTCGGACATGTAGAGAGAATGGAGCGAAACAGAATGACTTCAAGAGTGTATCAGTCTGTAGTGGAAGGAAGGCGGGGTAGGGGTCGGCCTAGGAAAGGTTGGAGGGAGGGGGTAAAGGAGGTTTTGTGTGCGAGGGGCTTGGACTTCCAGCAGGCATGCGTGAGCGTGTTTGATAGGAGTGAATGGAGACAAATGGTTTTTAATACTTGACGTGCTGTTGGAGTGTGAGCAAAGTAACATTTATGAAGGGATTCAGGGAAACCGGCAGGCCGGACTTGAGTCCTGGAGATGGGAAGTACAGTGCCTGCACTCTGAAGGAGGGGTGTTAATGTTGCAGTTTAAAAACTGTAGTGTAAAGCACCCTTCTGGCAAGACAGTGATGGAGTGAATGATGGTGAAAGTTTTTCTTTTTCGGGCCACCCTGCCTTGGTGGGAATCGGCCAGTGTGATAATAAAAAAAAAAAAAAATATATATCTATATATATATATCTATATATATATATATATTTATATATATATATATATATATATATATATATATATATATATATATATATATATATATATATATATATATATATATATATATATATATAGGTAGTAGGTTGGTAGACAGCAACCACCCAGGGAGGTACTACCGTCCTGCCAAGTGAGTGTAAAACGAAGCCTGTGATTGTTTTACATGATGGTAGGATTGCTGATGTCTTTTGTCTGTCTCATAAATATGCAAGATTACAGGCATGTCTTGCTACTTCTACTTACACTTAGGTCACACTACACATACATGTACACATTTATTTATACACACTCATCTGAGTTTTCTTTGATTTTATCTTAATAGTTCTTGGTCTTATTAATTTTCCTTTTATATCCATGGGGAAGTGGAATAAGAATCTTTCCTCCGTAAGCCATGCGTGTTGTAAAAGTCAACTAAAATGCCGGGAACAATGGGCTAGTAACCCCTTTTCCTGTAAAGATTACTAAAAAGAATAAGAAGAAGAAAATTGTCAAAGTGGGAAGTCTGAATGTGCGTGGATGTTGTGCAGATGATAAGAAAGAGATGATTGTGGATGTTATGAATGAGAAGAAGCTGGATGTCCTGGCTTTAAGTGAAACAAAGCTGAAGGGGGTGGGAGAGTTTCAGTGGAGAGGAATAAATGGGATTAGGTCAGGGGTTTCAAATAGAGTTAGAGCTAAAGAAGGAGTAGCAATAATGTTGAAGGATAAGCTATGGCAGGAAAAGAGGGACTATAAATGTATTAATTCAAGGATTATGTGGAGTAAAATAAAGATTGGATGTGAAAAGTGGGTTATAATAAGCGTGTATGCACCTGGAGAAGAGAGAAGTGTAGAGGAGAGAGAGAGATTTTGGGAAATGTTGAGTGAATGCGTGGGGAGTTTTGAATCAAGTGTGAGAGTAATGGTGGTTGGGGATTTCAATGCTAAAGTGGGTAAAAATGTTATGGAGGGAGTAGTAGGTAAATTTGGGGTGCCAGGGGTAAATGTAAATGGGGAGCCTTTAATTGAGCTATGTGTAGAAAGAAATTTGGTAATAAGTAATACATATTTTATGAAAAAGAGGATAAATAAATATACAAGGTATGATGTAGCACGTAATGAAAGTAGTTTATTAGATTATGTATTGGTGGATAAAAGGTTGATGGGTAGGCTCCAGGATGTACATGTTTATAGAGGGGCAACTGATATATCGGATCATTATTTAGTTGTAGCTACAGTTAGAGTAAGAGGTAGATGGGAAAAGAGGAAGGTGGCAACAACAAGTAAGAGGGAGGTGAAAGTGTATAAACTAAGGGAGGAGGAAGTTCGGGTGAGATATAAGCGACTATTGGCAGAAAGGTGGGCTAGTGCAAAGATGAGTAGTGGGGGGGTTGAAGAGGGTTGGAATAGTTTTAAAAATGCAGTATTAGAATGTGGGGCAGAAGTTTGTGGTTATAGGAGGGTGGGGGCAGGAGGAAAGAGGAGTGATTGGTGGAATGATGAAGTAAAGGGTGTGATAAAAGAGAAAAAGGTAGCTTATGAGAGGTTTTTACAAAGCAGAAGTGTTATAAGAAGAGCAGAGTATATGGAGAGTAAAAGAAAGGTAAAGAGAGTGGTGAGAGAGTGCAAAAGGAGAGCAGATGATAGAGTGGGAGAGGCACTGTCAAGAAATTTTAATGAAAATAAGAAAAAATTTTGGAGTGAGTTAAACAAGTTAAGAAAGCCTAGGGAAAATATGGATTTGTCAGTTAAAAACAGAGTAGGGGAGTTAGTAGATGGGGAGATGGAGGTATTGGGTAGATGGCGAGAATATTTTGAGGAACTTTTAAATGTTAAGGAAGAAACAGAGGCAGTAATTTCATGCACTGGTCAGGGAGGTATACCATCTTTTAGGAGTGAAGAAGAGCAGAATGTAAGTGTGGGGGAGGTACGTGAGGCATTACGTAAAATGAAAGGGGGTAAAGCAGCTGGAACTGATGGGATCATGACAGAAATGTTAAAAGCAGGGGGGGATATAGTGTTGGAGTGGTTGGTACTTTTGTTTAATAAATGTATGAAAGAGGGGAAGGTACCTAGGGATTGGCAGAGAGCATGTATAGTCCCTTTATATAAAGGGAAAGGGGACAAAAGAGACTGTAAAAATTATAGAGGAATAAGCTTACTGAGTATACCAGGAAAAGTGTACGGTAGGGTTATAATTGAAAGAATTAGAGGTAAGACAGAATGTAGGATTGCGGATGAGCAAGGAGGTTTTAGAGTGGGTAGGGGATGTGTAGATCAGGTGTTTACATTGAAGCATATATGTGAACAGTATTTAGATAAAGATAGGGAAGTTTTTATTGCATTTATGGATTTAGAAAAGGCATATGATAGAGTGGATAGAGGAGCAATGTGGCAGATGTTGCAAGTATATGGAATAGGTGGTAAGTTATTAAATGCTGTAAAGAGTTTTTATGAGGATAGTGAGGCTCAGGTTAGGGTGTGTAGAAGAGAGGGAGACTACTTCCCGGTAAAAGTAGGTCTTAGACAGGGATGTGTAATGTCACCATGGTTGTTTAATATATTTATAGATGGGGTTGTAAAGGAAGTAAATGCTAGGGTGTTTGGGAGAGGGGTGGGATTAAATTATGGGGAATCAAATTCAAAATGGGAATTGACACAGTTACTTTTTGCTGATGATACTGTGCTTATGGGAGATTCTAAAGAAAAATTGCAAAGGTTAGTGGATGAGTTTGGGAATGTGTGTAAAGGTAGAAAGTTGAAAGTGAACATAGAAAAGAGTAAGGTGATGAGGGTGTCAAATGATTTAGATAAAGAAAAATTGGATATCAAATTGGGGAGGAGGAGTATGGAAGAAGTGAATGTTTTCAGATACTTGGGAGTTGACGTGTCGGCGGATGGATTTATGAAGGATGAGGTTAATCATAGAATTGATGAGGGAAAAAAGGTGAGTGGTGCGTTGAGGTATATGTGGAGTCAAAAAACGTTATCTATGGAGGCAAAGAAGGGAATGTATGAAAGTATAGTAGTACCAACACTCTTATATGGGTGTGAAGCTTGGGTGGTAAATGCAGCAGCGAGGAGACGGTTGGAGGCAGTGGAGATGTCCTGTTTAAGGGCAATGTGTGGTGTAAATATTATGCAGAAAATTCGGAGTGTGGAAATTAGGAGAAGGTGTGGAGTTAATAAAAGTATTAGTCAGAGGGCAGAAGAGGGGTTGTTGAGGTGGTTTGGTCATTTAGAGAGAATGGATCAAAGTAGAATGACATGGAAAGCATATAAATCTATAGGGGAAGGAAGGCGGGGTAGGGGTCGTCCTCGAAAGGGTTGGAGAGAGGGGGTAAAGGAGGTTTTGTGGGTAAGGGGCTTGGACTTCCAGCAAGCGTGCGTGAGCGTGTTAGATAGGAGTGAATGGAGACGAATGGTACTTGGGACCTGACGATCTGTTGGAGTGTGAGCAGGGTAATATTTAGTGAAGGGATTCAGGGAAACCGGTTATTTTCATATAGTCGGACTTGAGTCCTGGAAATGGGAAGTACAATGCCTGCACTTTAAAGGAGGGGTTTGGGATATTGGCAGTTTGGAGGGATATGTTGTGTATCTTTATATGTGTATGCTTCTAGACTGTTGTATTCTGAGCACCTCTGCAAAAACAGTGATAATGTGCGAGTGTGGTGAAAGTGTTGAATGATGATGAAAGTATTTTCTTTTTGGGGATTTTCTTTCTTTTTTGGGTCACCCTGCCTCGGTGGGAGACGGCCGACTTGTTGAAAAAAAGGTAAAACCTGGATTGTCGCAGAAGATAGACAGGTCTGAAGACCAACAGGTAACTGTTCGACTGTCAGCTGTTGGTCTTCAGGACTGTCTGTTGTACACAACAGACAGTCCTGAAGACCGACAGCTGACACTTTGACTTCAGCAAAGAGAACTTTTTATCGTCATCAGATACCGAGACAGATGCCCAGGAGCACCCGTCCATCGTCCACGAGCGTCCCTCGCTCCTGCAAGCATCCTGCAGGAGGCCCTGGTGGAGAGGGGGAGAAAAGTGTAAATTCCCCGGCGGAGCTTGAAATTCTCGCTCATTACCTTACGCACTCTTCATTGTCGTTAAACCCCCCCAGAACCACCAAGAAAAAACTACGGGATATGGGGGTGGAGGTGGTGAAGATGGGTAGATGGGGCATCCCCATCCACAACCCTCCCATCCAGAAGTTCCATCCACAAGGCCGCTTCCCCCTGCCACTCGAAATGCTGATTTATATATGGGCTTATCCTCACCTAGTTGTACTCACCTAGTTGTACTCACCTAGTTGTACTCACCTAGTTGTACTCACCTAGTTGTACTCACCTAGTTGTACTCACCTAGTTGTACTCACCTAGTTGTACTCACCTAGTTGTACTCACCTAGTTGTACTCACCTAGTTGTACTCACCTAGTTGTACTCACCTAGTTGTACTCACCTAGTTGTACTCACCTAGTTGTACTCACCTAGTTGTACTCACCTAGTTGTACTCACCTAGTTGAGGTTGCGGGGGTCGAGTCCGAGCTCCTGGCCCCGCCTCTTCACTGATCGCTACTAGGTCACTCTCCCTGAGCCGTGAGCTTTATCATACCTCTGCTTAAAGCTATGTATGGATCCTGCCTCCACTACATCGCTTCCCAAACTATTCCACTTACTGACTACTCTGTGGCTGAAGAAATACTTCCTAACATCCCTGTGATTCATCTGTGTCTTCAACTTCCAACTGTGTCCCCTTGTTACTGTGTCCAATCTCTGGAACATCCTGTCTTTGTCCACCTTGTCAATTCCTCTCAGTATTTTGTATGTCGTTATCATGTCCCCCCTATCTCTCCTGTCCTCCAGTGTCGTCAGGTTGATTTCCCTTAACCTCTCCTCGTAGGACATACCTCTTAGCTCTGGGACTAGTCTTGTTGCAAACCTTTGCACTTTCTCTAGTTTCTTTACGTGCTTGGCTAGGTGTGGGTTCCAAACTGGTGCCGCATACTCCAATATGGGCCTAACGTACACGGTGTACAGGGTCCTGAATGATTCCTTATTAAGATGTCGGAATGCTGTTCTGAGGTTTGCTAGGCGCCCATATGCTGCAGCAGTTATTTGGTTGATGTGCGCTTCAGGAGATGTGCCTGGTGTTATACTCACCCCAAGATCTTTTTCCTTGAGTGAGGTTTGTAGTCTCTGGCCCCCTAGACTGTACTCCGTCTGCGGTCTTCTTTGCCCTTCCCCAATCTTCATGACTTTGCACTTGGTGGGATTGAACTCCAGGAGCCAATTGCTGGACCAGGTCTGCAGCCTGTCCAGATCCCTTTGTAGTTCTGCCTGGTCTTCGATCGAGTGAATTCTTCTCATCAACTTCACGTCATCTGCAAACAGGGACACCTCAGAGTCTATTCCTTCCGTCATGTCGTTCACAAATACCAGAAACAGCACTGGTCCTAGGACTGACCCCTGTGGGACCCCGCTGGTCACAGGTGCCCACTCTGACACCTCGCCACGTACCATGACTCGCTGCTGTCTTCCTGACAAGTATTCCCTGATCCATTGTAGTGCCTTCCCTGTTATCCCTGCTTGGTCCTCCAGTTTTTGCACCAATCTCTTGTGTGGAACTGTGTCAAACGCCTTCTTGCAGTCCAAGAATATGCAATCCACCCACCCCTCTCTCTCTTGTCTTACTGCTGTCACCATGTCATAGAACTCCAGTAGGTTTGTGACACAGGATTTCCCGTCCCTGAAACCATGTTGGCTGCTTTGCCGTTGTTGAAGTTGCTGTTGTTAATACTGCTGCTGCTGCAGCTGTTGCAGGGTCGTGTCCAGGGGTGAAGGCCCAGGGGAGCACGACCTTTCCCTGGATCACCCTGAAAGACTTTTGTTCCCTGCAGAAAAAAAAATGAAAACAAATCTTTACGTAGAACTTGCGGTCAATATTGAATTTAGGTCCTCGACCGAACTCAAGCCCTGACTTATTTCTCAACCCACAAAGAAGGTGTCCAACCTTCTGAAGGATCCAGTAATTAGTGATCTGAAACCAAGATTAAGTTCTGAAATATTAAATTCACTCTCTTTTGGCATTTCAGTGCCATCGGAAATAATTTAAAGGGAATCTCTCGATATTAAAAGAGTATAAAGGGTGTCTGATAATATCTCAAAGGGAATCTGATGATATTAAGTGCTTAAATGGAATCTCATAATATTTTAAAGGGAATCTGATGATATCAAAAGTATTAGAAGAGAATCTGATGATATCAAAGGATATCATGATAATGCTGGGCACTACAATGGTCAAATTATTCCATAAAATTTACTGTTTATAATAATAATCTGGTTCAGTTTCTGTCGATCAATGGAGATCAAATGTAACTGCAAGAATTGCACATTTATAAGTACTGAATTATGCTGTTGAAATGTTAAAATCAAACGTTTATATCTTGCGGTAAATATTAATAATATTGTAATAATGTTGGTAGAATTACCAAAGCTCCTGGAGAGCGAAATGTTGCCACGGCAAAATGTTGCGCTAGTTGCACAAGTGTCCTTTTATCTAACATTAATAATATTGGCTGTCAGTGTAGCATTGTACTCGGGTTGAAAACTTGACTGTCAGCTCAGGTGAGTGAGGATCGACTGTTAGGACTGTCAGTGCCACACATAGACTATGACATTTCAGCTGACGGGGACGATGTTATTGAATGTTTTGCCCAACATGGAAATCGGAGGATGTTGGATGTTTAATGGGGTTTAAAGGCTATCGACTACGGTAGGTTCATTAAGGCTGCATGTAACCTTGTCACCACGAGTCACGACTATTCCCTTAAAATAGTGCTTAAAGTAAACTATCAACATATACATGGTACCTCTCAGTGTATACCGAACAATGCGGGTATATTGTGACATCTTGAGACTGTGTCTTCGGTATCTGATGGTCATCGTAGTATCAGCAGTGTTAATACTCTGATTCTAACCAGCATGGAAATCATGTGGTAAGTTACCTTTAACTTATGAGGGTGTGGAGACCTTTATAATTTCAGGGACAGTAGCTGGGAGATCACAGTGCCCTTGTCATAAGGCTGCCCCATAGGGCTGTAAACGGTACTACACTTGACAAGAATGCTCAACGTGCCCCTACAATAGTGCTGTAAATGGTACATCACGTGTACACACTCAGACATTCTCGGGAGCCACTGCCAGGGTTTTTTCCACATGGCAAAGACCCTGGCCAGGACCCGTCCTGGCAGACCTACATGAACATGAACATGCTAGGAGGAGACTAGATAATCAGACTGATGGAGACAGAGCTGAGGCTCCTACAGAGTTTCGGCAGATCATTCCTAGCCTGAGCTCCGAGTTACCAACCGGGGGCTCCATCCTGTACTGTAAGTGAACATTCATTTGGGGTCATTATACTCCATCTCAGTTATCTTGTATTCTCCCCAGTTATATTAATGTCAGATCCCATTTATATTTGACCAAATATACTGTCCTAATACATAAGAATCAACACACTGTTATAGTGTGAAAAAGTGAAAGTTAAGACACATGTGCAACATCTGGATATCTTTATTGTAGACGTTTCGCCAGTGCAACATCTGGATATCTTTATTGTGGCGAAACGTCTACAGTAAAGATATCCAGATGCTGTACATTTGTCTTAACTTTCATACTGTCGGTATTTTATACCTTTTATTGTACAGTGTGAGAGTGTTCACTTTCCACATGTTTACATTGTTACTCGTAAGACCGAGTGTTACTGTAGTGGTGAGGCAAAACTTAAGTGGAACTGAGGGAAGTTCCATTACTAGGTAGCCAGATGAGGTACTGTACTTACTGTCATAGCTTATTACTTATCTATATCCTCATGTCACCCGAGATATGACGATATCAGTTTGATTATCATTTAAAGGTCAAACCAGTTCGATTTGCATTGATCGGTATTACTCAGTAAATTGTTACTGCACTTTTTTCTTGATATTTAAGACCCTCGAACTCGTTGAGAAAAAATATCCCGCACCGGCTTGCTGTCACCTCTATGTTCCCTCGGTGGTGCCAGGATGCTGCCTCGTCCGGGGTAATTCTTGTATTCACCCAAATGCAGTTGCTTCTGCTATTGTTACTGTTGTTACTGCTGCTGCTGCTGTATATTATATAATTGCGTTTGTTGTAATAAGGTTAGGTAAGTTTTCTAAGGCCCCTTTGGTACAAAATTATTAATTTTTACATTAACATAGATAAAAAATATATATATCCTTAAACGTATAAGAGAAAATTTTACAAAGGACTGAATTTTAGACGAGTTCTTGCTAATTGACCAATTTTACCTATTAGGCACGATATATATATCATTCATACCTTTCACTTCCTTTCCCTCTTCTTCCATACAAGAGCCACCATCCCATCAGAGACAGATCAGAGACAGCTTCTGATTCTCTTGATAATCTCCTCAACCTGCGGGTTCTCTCTCCTCCACACAGCCTGGGGACCAGAGTATGATTGAGTCTCTCTCGTTTCGTTGTCTCCTTCCACTTATTGGATTCTCATTTTATGTTGTTGTTATTCGTGAGTGGATGGTCCTAGTGGGAGGTTGATGTGATGGTGTCGCGAAGGAAGAGCAGGAGATGAGAAGATGAGGAGGAGGAGGAGATGAGGAGGAGGAGATGAGGAGATGAGGAGGAGGAGATGAGGAGGAAAAAGAGTTGGGGAGGAGGGGAAAGATGGGCACAAAGAAATGAGAGAGATATGAGAAATATGAGAGAGAAACAGAGAAAGACAGACCTATATGAGGGGATACAGTGTTAGAGAAATAAGAAAAAATGTCTGTCTTTAAAAAACAATAAATCTCAGTGTAAGACATATCGATGAGAATAAAAAAAAAAATCTTATTTAGAACTGAAGACGTAAAGTCTTTTGGGCAGGAACTTACGGTTAATTAAAGTTCAACTTGCAACTTTTTTTCCCCAATTACTTCTTTTCCCTTCCATCCTCTGTGTAATTTTTTTCTCTCCTGGGGCTACAAATTTATTTCGGCCGGATCGCGAACAAAAAATTGAATAGAAAAATTTGTCCTCCTTAGAAAGGTCCTTCATTGAGCTAATAAAGGAGCAGCGTTAAACCTGTAGGGGTACATACAGGTTCTGGGAAATGGGAGGTAACCGGGATTGAGCCTGGGAAGACCAGTCTGGGAAGGGGTACCTGCAGGTTCTAGTACCGTAGTCAAGAGACCTTCACCCGCATGAAGGTACCTCGAGGTGTGTCTGACGTGTTGTGATGGTCACTGTTGATGTTGATAAATGAGACACTTATGCAACAAATGAGGAGGAGTTTGAGGTAATCAGATTGATTACCTCTAAACAATTTATTAACAATAATGACGTATTGAACGAACGAACGAAAGAACGCAGGTAAGATGCCAATGGGGTGAGCAAGGTAGACAGGACAGGCGAGGAACAGAGCTGGAGAGGAGTCGTAGGAGTCGTAGAAAAAGTGTCAGAGCTTAACCCAGCAGCTAGGCGATCGTGGGACAGCAGGAATAGCAGGCTCGGTTGTGATGGTCTTGTAGTGTATTACGGATATATGTATGAATATACGTGTGTGATTATATATATATATATATATATATATATATATATATATATATATATATATATATATATATATATATATATATATATATATATATATACAACACTGCGCTAGCCAAGGATTCGAACCCATGTTGTACTGGCCAGCCTCATGGTAAGCGAGAACCACATGACGCTTTAAACTACACGACCACCCAACCCTACAAGAATGGCGCAGCCAGCAGAGCTAGCTGTGGGCCGCCATCCGAGGGAAAATTAGCTTAGAAGCTCCCACACCTCCGTATGCCCTCAGATGGCGGCCCACAGTTAGCTCTGTTAAAGCGTCATGTGGTTCTCGCTTACCATGAGGCAGGCCAGTACAACATGGGTTCGAATCCTTGGCTAGCGCAGTGTTATTATTGATCACTACCACTCGTCCGTGGTTACAACATGAGAAAGAAGAGACACTGCAGCAGGCCTACTGGCCATGCTAGGCAGGTCCAGGTCACAACCCTGTTTGTGTTGGGAAGTGACACAACGGAAATACATCAGCACGCTGATGTATTTCCCGCTGATTGTTGTATCGCTAGCCAGGTGTTTAAATTGTGACACCTGCCGACTGCCAGGTGTTAAATTGTTCCTGGGCAAGGTGTTTCAGCGAGTCAAGAAAATCAAATTCGATAAAACCGTTATCGAAGCTTTATGAATTTGCTGTTTTTTTTCCTTTAGGGAAACCCTCGTTAAAGACGTCATCGAAGTGTTGCTGTTTTGATAAACCGGGATTAAATAAAAAATTAGCTATCGCTACGTCTGTCAAACCACAACTACGAGCATCACCAGAGTGACCACCAGCACCACCACGGTGAACACCAGTACCGCCACAGTGACCACCAGCACCACCACGGTGAACACCAGTACCGCTACAGTGACCACCAGCACCACCACGGTGAACACCAGTACCGCCACAGTGACCACCAGCACCACCACGGTGAACACCAGTACCGCCACAGTGACCACCAGCACCACCACGGTGAACACCAGTACCGCCACAGTGACCACCAGCACCACCACGGTGAACACCAGTACCGCCACAGTGACCACCAGCACCACCACGGTGAACACCAGTACCGCCACAGTGACCACCAGCACCACCACGGTGAACACCAGTACCGCCACAGTGACCACCAGCACCACCACGGTGAACACCAGTACCGCCACAGTGACCACCAGCACCACCACGGTGAACACCAGTACCGCCACAGTGACCACCAGCACCACCACGGTGAACACCAGTACCGCCACAGTGACCACCAGCACCACCACGGTGAACACCAGTACCGCCACAGTGACCACCAGCACCACCACGGTGAACACCAGTACCGTCACAGTGACCACCAGCACCACCACGGTGAACACCAGTACCGCCACAGTGACCACCAGCACCACCACGGTGAACACCAGTACCGCCACAGTGACCACCAGCACCACCACGGTGAACACCAGTACCGCTACAGTGACCACCAGCACCACCACGGTGAACACCAGTACCGCCACAGTGACCACCAGCACCACCACGGTGAACACCAGTACCGCCACAGTGACCACCAGCACCACCACGGTGAACACCAGTACCGCCACAGTGACCACCAGCACCACCACGGTGAACACCAGTACCGCCACAGTGACCACCAGCACCACCACGGTGAACACCAGTACCGCTACAGTGACCACCAGCACCACCACGGTGAACACCAGTACCGCCACAGTGACCACCAGCACCACCACGGTGAACACCAGTACCGCCACAGTGACCACCAGCACCACCACGGTGAACACCAGTACCGCCACAGTGACCACCAGCACCACCACGGTGAACACCAGTACCGCCACAGTGACCACCAGCACCACCACGGTGAACACCAGTACCGCCACAGTGACCACCAGCACCACCACGGTGAACACCAGTACCGCCACAGTGACCACCAGCACCACCACGGTGAACACCAGTACCGCCACAGTGACCACCAGCACCACCACGGTGAACACCAGTACCGCCACAGTGACCACCAGCACCACCACGGTGAACACCAGTACCGCCACAGTGACCACCAGCACCACCACGGTGAACACCAGTACCGCCACAGTGACCACCAGCACCACCACGGTGAACACCAGTACCGCCACAGTGACCACCAGCACCACCACGGTGAACACCAGTACCGCCACAGTGACCACCAGCACCACCACGGTGAACACCAGTACCGCTACAGTGACCACCAGCACCACCACGGTGAACACCAGTACCGCCACAGTGACCACCAGCACCACCACGGTGAACACCAGTACCGCCACAGTGACCACCAGCACCACCACGGTGAACACCAGTACCGCCACAGTGACCACCAGCACCACCTTGGGGTACTGAAGGTAGCTTTCAGCTGGTATGTGGCTGGGGGAGGAGGCTGTTGGAGGGGGCTGAGGGTGGGGGTAGATGGAGGGGGCTGAGGGTGGGATGCCTCAGCTGGTCAGACCTCGATGGACAATCACAAGCTTCATCAACCATTGCTGCTGCTGCTATTGTTGCTACTGCTGCTGCTGTCGCTGTTGTTGCTACTCCTGCTATTGTTGGTGTTACGGCTATTGTTATCGCTGCTGCTGTTGTTGCTGGTGTTGGTTTTGTTGCTGCTATTGTTGATGCTGCTGCTGCTGCTGCTGCTGCTGCTGCTGCTGCTGTTATAGCTGCTGCTGCTGCTAATGTTGCTGCTGCTGCTGCTGCTATTGTTGTTGCTGCTGCTGCTATTGTTGTTGCTGCTGCTGCTATTGTTTTTGTCTTCTGTTCAATGAGACACAGGCCAGTCCAGCAGAAATCGTCGAGAAGCCAGACAGTGTTTTCAAAGTTTCTGGGCTGCCGTTTTTTTTCTCCCATGTTCTCTAAACCGTTTATAATCAATCGTTTTCTTTAGGAGGATAAAGAACCTGGCCGTCTATGTCGTTAAGAAGGGAGAGCACAGAGGCCTCACCTGGGTGTGACACCTTCCTCTGGCACTGTGCTTCAACAACTACTCAAGTGGGTAGGGGTCCAGACCACAGTATTGGCCTGTGGTCCAGACCACAATATTTGCCTGTGGTCCAGACCACAATATTTGCCTGTGGTCCAGACCACTGTATTTGTTTATGGTTAGAGGTCCAGTCCACTGTATTTTTCTGTGGCTCATGGTCCGGACCACTGTATTTGTTTGTGGTCCAGACAACTTTATTTGTCTGTGGTTAGTTGGATAGACCACGGCAGCAGAATAGACGGACACAACTGACAGAGGAACCCCCTCCTCTCTCTCTCTCTCTCTCTCTCTCTCTCTCTCTCTCTCTCTCTCTCTCTTTCTCCAGCAGACAGTCCCGGGGAACGCCTGTTAGATTAGACTTGCCTCTGCACCGTCGTCCACTGGAGTGTGAAAACATCGGTGTGGGGAGAGTGAGAGAGGTGTTACCCGCAGGTGATCCCAGCTGTGGAGAGGATGATGCGGGAGTGGATTATGTGGAGGAAGAAAGGAAAAGAAGGATATATAAGGAAAGGGATAGGGAATGAGAGGACTTTGGAAGGGAAGGGATAGGAATTAGTGGGTAGGGGAGGAGCGAAATTAAGAGTGGGTACTGAAGCTGGATAGGAATGAATAGGGAAGAAA
>NC_091307.1:22718172-22729053 GCF_038502225.1 Cherax quadricarinatus | reverse complement strand
GGGGAAGACAACTGGGTGGGGAGACAGACAGCTGGGTGGGGAGACAGCTGGGTGGGGAGACAGCTGGGTGGGGAGACAGCTGGGTGGGGAGACAGCTGGGTGGGGAGACAGCTGGGTGGGGAGACAGCTGGGTGGGGAGACAGCTGGGTGGGGAGACAGGGTGGGGAGACAGCTGGGTGGGGAGACAGCTGGGTGAGGAGATGGGTGGGGAGACATCTGTGTGGGGAGACAGCTGGGTGGGGAGACAGCTGGGTGGGGAGACAGCTGGGTGGTGAGACAGTTGGGTGGGAAGACAGCTGTGGGAAGACAACTGGGTGGGGAGACAGATGGGTGGGGAGACAGCTGGGTGGGGAGACAACTGGGTGGGGAGACAGCTGGGTGGGGAGACAGCTGGGTGGGGAGACAGCTGGGTGGGGAGACAGCTGGGTGGGGCATCAGCTGGGTGGGGAGACAGCTGGGTGGGGAGACAACTGGGTGGTGAGACAGCTGGGTGAGGAGACAGCTGGGTGGGGAGACAGCTGGGTGGGGAGACACCTGGGTGGGGAGACAGCTGGGTGGGGAGACACCTGGGTGGGGAGACAGCTGGGTGGGGAGACAGCTGGGTGGGGAGACAGCTGGGTGTGTCACCCATCTCTCTTTAAAAAGATTCAGACAGCGACAGCAGCAACATCAGCTCGAATTATTATTATTAGTAGCAGTAGTAGTAATTATAACAATTATAATTATAATAAGAACAAGAACAACAATAATTATTATTATTAACAGTTGCACTCCCCAGAGCTACACAGGAACACAAAACCTACGTACACACCTGACACTCTTGCCTCCTGAAAGTGCCACAGGACACTGACCACAGACAAGAGTCCTCTGGCAGAGGCAGCGAGAGGAGGTAGTGAAGACTGGAGACAAGAACCCGTAGATTACTGTACCTTTGTGCTACTGCGACTCTACGAGTAGTGTTTCTGCGCTGCTAGGAGCCTCTGAAGCTTAATAATAATAATAATAATAATAATAATAATAATAATAATAATAATAATAATAATAATAATAATAATAATAGCTACAACAAATAATAATAATAATAATAATAATAATAATAATAATAATAATAATAATAATAATAATAATAATAGTAAAAACAAAACCAGCAACAACAGTATTAATAATAATAATTTAAAGCTGATTATTAATCATACGAGAGTATGTACGTCTGAGTGTATATACACTGAGTGTATATACACTGAGTGTATATACACTGAGTGTATATACACTGAGTGTATATACATCTGAGAGACATACACCTCCCGGAGCATATATCCTGTTTCTCGCACAACCATTACGTTCAAAATCTTCAAAACTTAAAACGTCTAATGTTCATACTGCTTCCTAACCACTGAACATTTACTCCAGTAAGCTAAAAGAGCTCACAGCTTTGTACTGGTTATACTGACCCATGTGTGGCAACTACTGACCCATGTGTGGCAACTGCTGACCCATGTGTGGTAACTACTGACCCATGTGTGGCAACTGCTGACCCATGTGTGGCAACTACTGACCCATGTGTGGCAACTACTGACCCATGTGTGGCAACTACTGACCCATGTGTGGCAACTGCTGACCCATGTGTGGTAACTACTGACCCATGTGTGGCAACTACTGACCCATGTGTGGTAACTACTGACCCATGTGTGGCAACTGCTGACCCATGTGTGGCAACTACTGACCCATGTGTGGCAACTACTGACCCATGTGTGGCAACTACTGACCCATGTGTGGCAAGTTATGACCCATGTGTGGCAACTGCTGACCCATGTGTGGCAACTACTGACCCATGTGTGGCAACTACTGACCCATGTGTGGTAACTACTGACCCATGTGTGCCAACTATTGACCCATGTATTGCAATTGTTGACACAAACGTCGACAGTTTGCCAATCAAACAGGTAAAACATACAGACACACCAAAGACATAACACTAACTAACAATGTTATGGAAATCCGCCCCCTCCCCCCCCCCCCCCAAAAAAAAAAGTGAAATACTGTTATGTAAATATCTGACTGTACCAAATTTTCAGTTGGCCCCAAAACTAACATTGCAGCTTAATCTAATTAATAAAATAAAATTGTTTTCTATATGTTTTAGAGAAATAGGAATATATAAATGAGGAAAAAAGACTGGGAAATAATGTTTTTTTCACATTTGTTTACGACTTCTTTTTACTTGAATTCGGTGAGCCCTTAAGTACCATAACTTTCGTACGGCTTTATTCCAGAGCCGGTCATACACTTAGGTATAAGACATTTTTTGGTTTATAACTTGTGAATATCTCAACCGATCGCCTTCAAATTTTCACTACAGGTGAACGATAACCAGGGCAAAGATTCATTGGATTATAGGCGTCTACAGCTGCTCTCTACTCAATTTTACAAGGGGTCAAAACGGGTTTTAGTTTCCGCGCAACAGTGATCAACTTCAAAATTGCAACGCGTCACATCGCACCTGCAAGAAGGTTGCCATTGTTACAAGAGTGCGTAGATGCAAATTTGTAAATTTGGTTTCGAAAAAAGCACGTTTTTATCTTGTGAAATAACCGAGAAGCGACTTACTCTTTCGTCACTGATGAGTCGAATCGAACGATAATACCTTAGGCCTTAGGCTGAGTTGGGACAAAATTTGCCTGTTTGCTAACATAGTTAATAAATTTGGAATTATTATAGTTAGCGGTAGTAGTAACAATAATTATAATTATAATTATTATTATAATCAAAAAGAAGCGCTAAGCCACAAGGGCTATACAGCGCTGCTATAATTATAATAATAACAAAATATAATAATAATAATAATAATAATAATAATAATAACAATTACATACAGTATGTTGCTAAGTTTGCGTCCTCGTGTGTATCCACTCTAAGTTGTACTAAACCAGTGAAACACCAACTTAGAAAAGAATTTAAGTTGTGGTTGTTTGAAAGACTTGCTGCTAACTTTGTGTGGTCCAAATTTGTTGAGGTCTTAAGTTAGACCACTGCTGAAGGTGGTCTAGGACCCATGTAGGTGTGTAGTCACTGTTCCTTTTAGCTGTGACTTCACTGCTCCTTCTAGCTGTGACTTCACTGCTCCTTCTAACTGTGAGTTCGCTGTTCCTTCTAGCTGTGACTTCACTACTCCTTCTAGCTGTGGCTTCACTGCTCCTTCTAGCTATGGGTTAATTGCTCCTTCCAGCTGTGAGTTCACTACTCCTAACTGTGAGTTCGCTGTTCCTTCTAGCTGTGATTTCACTGCTCCTTCTAGCTATGGGTTCATTGTTCCTTCTAGCTGTGAGTTCGCTGTTCCTTCTAGCTGTGATTTCACTACTCCTTTTAGCTGTGGCTTCACTGCTCCTTCTAGCTGTGAGTTCACTGCTCCTTCTAGCTGTCATGTCTCACTGTTAAAACGTTTGCATGTCCGCCATTTTTAAAGATCTCATTCCTGGTACAACCGGCCATCTTGCCTCCAACACTGGCACAAATCACGCGGCCCAACATTCAATTTGGCCCTCTAGAACGAGTAAGTTGGCACCCAGAGGCAGTAAGTCGCGGTATTGAAGCCATTCACTGATGAATACTCGATCCTCCGTCACTATGAAAGGGTTGTGTGTTACGAAAGTTATGGCGATGGAGGAGGGGGGGATGCGTCACACAATGTAGGTGGCGCCCCCTGGGTTAACACACACACAAACACACACACACACACACACACACACACACACACACACACGATGTGCGTGACAAGGCTTAATGTGCATCTGAATCTTTATGATGCGGTATTTGAAGTGCCGGGTCCTTCCCCAACACACCCCTTCCCCAACACAGAAGTATCATTAGAAAGTACCGTACGTTATTTTCCAAGAGATGTGTAGGAGCTTATCTCCTTAATAATTCAAACTACATTTACTGTAATTATCACCAAGACACTTTTGATATTGAAGATCTCAGTTTATATTTCGTTGGTTTGTAATCATTCAGTGACCATCCTAAAAGAGTGTTATTGAGAAGCCACGTGATTTACGGGATAACTGGACTAGAATGGTCTCTGACAAACTGTTATACAACTAGAAATATCCTAGATGCTAGAATTCTCTGGAGATATTTTTGCTGTACGACCACACTGCTGTACCACCACACTGCTGTACCACAAATACTGCTGTACCACCACACTGCTGTACCACCACACTGCTGTGCCACCACACTGCTGTACCACCACACTGCTGTACCACCACACTGCTGTACCACAAATACTGCTGTACCACAAATACTGCTGTACCACCACACTGCTGTACCACCACACTGCTGTGCCACCACACTGCTGTACCACCACACTGCTGTACCACCACACTGCTGTACCACAAATACTGCTGTACCACCACACTGCTGTACCACCACTCTGCTGTACAACCAAACTGCTGTACCACCACACTGCTGTACCACCACACTGCTGTACCACCACACTGCTGTACCACCACACTGCTGTACCACCACACTGCTGTGCCACCACACTGCTGTACCACCACACTGATGTACCACCACACTGATGTACCACTACACTGCTGTACCACCATACTGCTGTACCACCACACTGATGTACCACTACACTGCTGTACAACCATACTGCTGTACCATTACACTTTACTATAACACTGCTGTACCACCACACTGCTGTACCACCACACTGCTGTGCCACCACACTGCTGTGCCACCACACTGCTGTACCACCACACTGCTGTACCACCACACTGCTGTGCCACCACACTGCTGTACCACCACACTGCTGTACCACCACACTGCTGTACCACCACACTGCTGTACTACCACACTGCTGTACCACCACACTGCTGTACCACCACACTGCTGTACCACCACACTGCTGTACCACTACACTGATGTACCACTACACTGCTGTACAACCATACTGCTGTACCATTACACTTTACTATAACACTGCTGTACCACCACACTGCTGTACCACCACACTGCTGTGCCACTACACTGCTGTACCACCATACTGCTGTACCACCACTCTGCTGTGCCACTACACTGCTGTACCACCATACTGCTGTACCACCACACTGCTGTATCACCATTCTGCTGTAACACCATACAGCTGTACCACCACACTGCTGTATCACCATTCTGCTGTAACACCATACAGCTGTACCACCACACTTTACTACCACACTGTTGTACCACCAACACCACACTGTTGTACCACCAACACCACACTGTTGTACCACCAACACCACACTGTTGTACCACCAACACCACACTGCTGTACCACCAACACCACACTGTTGTACCACCAACACCACGCTGCTGTACCACCAACACCACACTGTTGTACCACCAACACCACACTGTTGTACCACCAACACCACACTGTTGTACCACCAACACCACGCTGCTGTACCACCAACACCACACTGTTGTACCACCAACACCACACTGTTGTACCACCAACACCACACTGTTGTACCACCAACACCACACTGTTGTACCACCAACACCACGCTGCTGTACCACCAACACCACACTGTTGTACCACCAACACCACACTGTTGTACCACCAACACCACACTGTTGTACCACCAACACCACACTGTTGTACCACCAACACCACACTGTTGTACCACCAACACCACACTGTTGTACCACCAACACCACACTGTTGTACCACCAACACCACACTGTTGTACCACCAACACCACACTGTTGTACCACCAACACCACGCTGCTGTACCACCAACACCACGCTGCTGTACCACTGTTACACTCCAAGTATTGTAACAACTATTTCCTTCTTTTTAGAGCATAACAATTTTGGTCAGAGAGGTTAGGGTAATAATAATGATCCTCCGGAATGCCTAATTTTAATTAAGTATATTCATAATATAACAAAAGCCAGTTATAATATACGAATTATCGTATATAAGTTAAGAATACATGTTTCTTCTGTAGTATCCAACATATACATAAGGCTTTCAAAACAGAGGATTAGGAGGATATCCTAGATATAACATATATATAAATGGAGATTACTTTATACATTAAAGTCTTGTTTCCCAATTGGAAGCAGTCAGAATAAAACAGAATATGTCCAGGCCGGCTAATAAATCTTGGCCAGTTACCAGAGACGAGCAGGAGTGTTCTCGTTGGCTGCTACTTCTTCACTGCTCGTCCCTCAACCTTGAGCATACAGGTAAAGTGGGTCACGTGACGTGACTCACCAACACTCAGTAGAGTAGTTGAACATAAAGGGGGGGGGAAGGGGGGGGTATAACCATCGAACATCACGGCTAACTACACACCGGCACACCGGGCGGCAGGCAGGTTACTATAGCTCCAATTAAACTTATCATGGCCATGTTACATAAATTATAATTGTTAATAAGAATTAATCTTAATAATACAAGGACGTTCATTTCCAATTTAGCTATTAAAGGAAATGACCGCAATGTAATATTAAAGGAAGGTTAACCATAGGGGCATGACACCCCGGCCCACAAGCAAATATCTCTGCGTTTAAGATGCTGATGGAGTAGAAGAAACCAACCAGCTGGTATAGGGATGGAGGTACATCATTCCAAGGTTAGTCATCCACTTGCTAGAACTGGTCCAGAAACTGCTTGACTGCAAAGAATTTCCGTAGTTAAGCCATATTAGGAGCGAGAGAGAGCATCGGCTAACACGTTGCTCGAACCCTTTATGTGAACAATGGAGATCCGGTAAGGTTGGATCCTTAAAGCCCAGCGTAATATTCTAACTTTTTGATTTCATAGAATTTATGAATGTCAGAGGATTATGGTCTGAGTAAATATTTATCACATGAGGAGTATAACCGAGGTATACGTCAAAGTGTTCTAAGGACAACACTAAAGCCAGGGCTTCTTTTTCTATAGTTGAATAAGATCTTTGATATTCTTTTAATTTATAGGAAAAATAACATATTGGATGTAGAATATTACCGTTTTGGAAGGATTGCAATAAGACAGCACCTATAGCTGCATCACTGGCATCAACATGGAGGGTGAAAGGAATTTGGAAATTGGGTGCACGCAATACTGGGGCAGAGGAAAGGAAAAGTTTTAAACGTTTAAAAGCTTGTTCACAATTCTCGTCCCAATTAAATTTATATTTAGGACTGGTCAATCTAGTCAGGGGGGAGGCAACTTGAGCAAAGTTTGGGCAAAAACGCCTGTAATAAGTAGCCATCCCCAAAAATCGTTGGAGGGCTTTCCTGTCTTGAGGAGACGGGAAATTTAAAATAGCTTGGACCTTTAATTGGTCGGGGGCTACTAGTCCCTTCCCTATTTTAAAACCGAGATATTTAATCTGGGCTTTACCAAAGTCACATTTTTGTAAATTTACAGTGAAATTGTATTTCTGCAATGCTTTCAGTAGTTGCTCTAATCTTTCTAAATGAGACTGCCAGTCATCACTAAAAACCACCAGGTCGTCTAAGTATGCCTCTACACCTTCTAAGGGTTGGACTAAAATGTTCATAATTCTCTGGAAAGAGGAGGCGGCGTTACACAAGCCGAAAGGCATAACCTTATACGTAAATAGTCCGTTCTTAACTACGAACCCGGAAATCTCTTGGGCCCTAGGAGTTAACGGCACCTGGTAATACCCTCTCAGCAAGTCTAATCTGGTCACAAAGTTGGCACCGGCTACAGCATCTATTAAATCATCAATCCTTGGTAATGGAAACCCATCTGGTTTGGTGACTGAATTTACTTTACGGTAATCCGTGCATAGGCGTACGGTACCATCGGGTTTTGGGACCAATAAACAGGGAGAGGCCCAAGGTGTCCAACTGGGTTCTATCAAATTATATTCCAGTAATGTATTTATTTCTTGTTGAATTAATTCTTGCTTAGCAGGAGAGACCCGGTAAGGGGATTGCTTTATTGGGCTATCTTCTAACAATTCAATATCGTGGAAACCTAATGTACAAGGAGTAGGAATATCTTTGAAGATGGAGTTATATTTAGTGATTAACTCTTTGATTTGAGATTTTTGGGAGGTAGGAAGAACTTCCAGGAAATGGTCTAGTTCTTTTAAAACTTCAGAATTATGTAGTCTAAATTCTCTTACTTCCCTTACAGTGTCATTCCTTATTTCAGTGGATGTAGGTTGAATAGAGGTAATAATAGTAGGGAGAAGGCTAGACTCGTACTTCTTTAAGTTATCTATGTGATACCTCTTAATTTTCTTACGACGTCCTGGTTCACGGACCAGATAATTCACCTCATTTTCTTTGTCTACTATTTCATATGGCCCCAAATATCTAGGTTTTAAAGAATGTCCTGGAATTAAGTTTTTAACTAACACTAATTCATTCGGAGAGAATGAACGAGATTTAGCCTTTTGGTCATAAGATTTCTTCATTTTGGCTTGAGCTTCTGACATTCACGGCAGCTAAGCTTTTTAATTTGGAGAGAGGTTCTTTCCAAAGTAGAGGACTGGGATGAAGAGGTCCTCTCTTCCCTATCCAAGAATCTCGTAATATGGCAAGGGGTCCTCGCACCTGATGTCCAAAAATCAAGTCAAATGGAGAGTATTTAGTACTTTCTTGTTCAGCTTCACGGAGGGCGAAGAGAAGAAAGGGTAAACCTTCGTCCCATTCACGAGAATATTGCTCACAGTAAGCACGTAAAGTAGACTTAAGGGTTTGGTGGAATCTTTCTAGCACTCCTTGTGACTGGGGATGATATGCTGTAGAGAGGATCTGTCTTACTCCTAATCGAGACATAGCCTCTTTAAAAACCTTAGACGTAAAATTAGAACCTTGGTCAGATTGAATTTCACGTGGTATGCCTACTTGAGCAAAGAAGCGTATTAAAGCTCTTACTATATTTCTGGAATTAATTTTGGACATTGGGATAGCATCAGGATACCGAGTTGCCATATCTATGATGGTGAAGATATACTGGTTACCCCTTTTTGTGCGGGGCAACGGTCCTACACAATCAATAACTAATCTTTCAAAAGGTTCTTCAGGACATTTTATTGGAAGTAAAGGGGCAGACGCGGGATTGTGCGCCGTTTTGCCTATTATTTGACAAACGTGGCATTTCCGTAGTTTGTCAGCAATATAAGTCCTCATCTGAGGCCAAAAAAAATATTTCCTTATCTTTTTCTCTGTCTTACGAGATCCTAAATGACCTCCCAGTGGATTATCATGTGCTAGTTCAAATACCATATTACGTAAGGGCGATGGCACCACTAACAAGTTTCCTTTTGAACTCAAATCATTATCATTATTTCTCTTCCAAAGAAAACCGTCTTCATCTAAAAGGTAACCTTCCTCTTTATCCTTATTGGTTAAACTTTTATCGTCCTTTAGAGCTAAAAGAAATTCTTCTTTATTACATTTTCTAGCTAGGTCCGCAGGGACTGGTAAAACTTTGTCACCTGTGGGTCTCGACTGAATTGCTTCGCTAAACAGGAAGTTCCAACCTAATTCATCGGACATTTCTAAAGGCTGTTTAATATCCAAATTGTTAGAGTTCTTAGCCATGGCTCTGGTGACCACATTAAGGGGAAATAAGTCTAGCCCTGCCTCAGAGGCTTCTAAGGCATAATTTACATCACAAGGATTATCTAAAACCAGAGGCTCTCTGGGTATCTCCAATTGATCAATTTCGTTCCCGATTAATAGATCCACGCCGGCAATGGGAAAAGGTTTATCTGAAAGTCCCACATTGATCCAGCCTACATATCCAGGCAGTTCTATATAAATCCTTATAATAGGGACCTTTATTATTGTGCCTCCGTAAGCCTCTAATAATACGTCTAGCCGGGGTTCTCTACTAGTAGGTAACTTTACCAGGTTTGATCTTAATAAAGAGAGATAGCTGCCAGTATCTCGAAAGGTAGTGATATTTACTAACCTCTCTTTACAGAGTCCGAACTTCCCCTGGGAAAAGTAGGGTTCCATAGCTACTCGGACCTTTTCTTCTGAAGCACTGTCGTGGTAAAGTCATCTATTAGACGGTCTGCTAGATGAGGCCTGAAAAGGTAGAGATTCATCATCCAGAGTTTCATACTTCCGAGAGGAATTTATTACCTGGGTAGGATATCTCCCTCTTGGTTGGGTTTTATCTTCCCGCTGTTTATGCCAACACTGGGACTGTCTATGACCTAACTTTTTACAAAAAAGGCACAGTGGTAATTGATCTTTAGGATACTGTCTGGAGAAAGAGCCGTTTGTCACCTGTTTTTTGTCTGAATACACCTTCAAAGGTTCGCCAGCTGGAGCTTTCCTAGCCGTCAATCTTGAACTAAAACCTTGGGAGGTAGATTTCTTTTCCGGGGCCTTAGACATTTCTGTGGTTATAGCATGGGAAATTTTAAAGTGATCTGCGTGGGCGGCAGTATCTAACAAGTTAGTAGTGGGAAATGTCAAAAGTATGCACCCTCTCTGGAAAATATTTAAAAAGGTCTTCATGCAACATCAGCTGGGAAAGTGACTCGACTGAGGCGGCTCCCGCGGCCCTACGCCAACGCTCAAAAGCAGAGAGCTTTTCCCTGGCAAAGTCCACCCAGGACTGCTGAGGATATTTCTTCAGAGTTCTAAACATCTTCAAATAACTGACAGGTAATAAATCATAAGCTTTCAGAAGACAATCTTTTACCTGAGTATAATCAGAATATTGTTCAAAAGGTAAGTTGGCAGTTATGGTTTGGGCTTTTCCTATTAAAGATGAATGTATTAAAGCAGCCCAATATTTAGGAGGCCATTGCATCACCTTCGCCTGATTTTCGAATGCTTCAAAAAATGAATCTAAATTATCCTCCGTAAATTTAGGCATCAAAGAGGCTGCTTTACCAAGGTCAAAT
>NC_091307.1:22693172-22713172 GCF_038502225.1 Cherax quadricarinatus | reverse complement strand
CCTTCCTTCCTTAGCCTGATTACCTGGTCCTTGACTGTTGTTTTCCTCCTGATGTGGCTGTACAACAGTTTCGGGTCAGATTTGGCTTTCGCTGCTATGTCATTTTCATATTGTCTTTGGGCCTCCCTTCTTATCTGTGCATATTCGTTTCTGGCTCTACGACTGTTCTCCTTATTCTCCTGGGTCCTTTGCCTTCTATATTTCTTCCATTCCCTAGCACACTTGGTTTTTGCCTCCCTGCACCATTGGGTAAACCATGGGCTCATCCTGGCTTTTTCATTACTCCTGTTACCTAATAATTTGTCATCCATCTCTTCACTCCATCCCACACTTGTCATCCATCTCAATCCCACCCCCACACTTGTCATCCATCTCTTACCTCCCACCCCACACTTGTCATCCATCTCTACTCCCACCTCCCCACACTTGTCATCCATCTCACCCCACCCCACACTTGCCAACATCCATCTCTTTACCCCACCCACACCTCTGTCATCCATATCCTTACCCCACCCTCCACACTTGTCATCCATCTCCACCCACCCCACACTGTCATCCATCTCTCATCCTGCACTCTACACTTATCATCCATCTCTCACCCCACTCCCCACACTTGTCATCCATCTCTACTCCCACTTGTACACTTGTCATCCATCTCTTACCCCAATCCTCTACACTTGCTTCATTCATCTCACTCCCAATTCCACACTTGTCATCCATCTCTCTTACCCCACCCCTCACACTCTGTCATCCATCTTCACCCCACCTCACACTTGTCATCCATCTCACTCCACCCCACACCTTCTGTCATCCATCTCTTACTCCTACCCCCACACTCCATATAGTCATCCATCTTCACTCCTAATTCCCATTAATTTGTCATCCATCCTTTACTTCCCACCTCACACTTGCCTGGTCCATCTCCACTCTGACCCCACACTTGTCATCCATCTCATCTCTAATTCCCACACTTGTCATCCATCTCTTAATTCCCACACTCTACACTTGTCATCCATCTCATCCCCACCCCCACATCTGTCATCCATCTCATCCAACACCTCCACACTTTCTCATCCATCTCACCACTCTCATTAATTTGTCATCCATCTTCACTCCCACATCTCTTACCCCACCGCCACACTTGTCATCCATCTCTTACCCCACCCCCACACTTGTCATCCATCTCTTACCCCACCCCACACTTGTCATCCATCTCTTACCCCACCCCCACACTTGTCATCCATCTCTTACCCCACCCCCACACTTGTCATCCAACTCTTACCCCACCCCCACACTTGTCATCCATCTCTTACCCCCACCCCCACACTTGTCATCCATCTCTTACCCCACCCCCACACTTGTCATCCATCTCTTACCCCACCCCCACACTTCTCATCCATCTCTTACCCCACCCCCACACTTGTCATCCATCTCTTACCCCACCCCACACTTGTCATCCATCTCTTACCCCACCCCCACACTTGTCATCCATCTCTTACCCCACCCCCACACTTGTCATCCATCTCTTACCCCACCCCCACACTTGTCATCCATCTCTTACCCCACCCCCACACTTGTCATCCATCTCTTACCCCACCCCCACACTTGTCATCCATCTCTTACCCCACCCCCACACTTGTCATCCATCTCTTACCCCACCCCCACACTTGTCATCCATCTCTTACCCCACCCCCACACTTGTCATCCATCTCTTACCCCACCCCCACACTTGTCATCCATCTCTTACCCCACCCCCACACTTGTCATCCATCTCTTACCCCACCCCCACACTTGTCATCCATCTCTTACCCCACCCCCACACTTGTCATCCATCTCTTACCCCACCCCCACACTTGTCATCCATCTCTTACCCCCACCCCCACACTTGTCATCCATCTCTTACCCCACCCCCACACTTGTCATCCATCTCTACCCCACCCCCACACTTGTCATCCATCTCTTACCCCACCCCCACACTTGTCATCCATCTCTTACCCCACCCCCACACTTGTCATCCATCTCTTACCCCACCCCCACACTTGTCATCCATCTCTTACCCCACCCCCACACTTGTCATCCATCTCTTACCCCACCCCCACACTTGTCATCCATCTCTTACCCCACCCCCACACTTGTCATCCATCTCTTACCCCACCCCCACACTTGTCATCCATCTCTTACCCCACCCCCACACTTGTCATCCATCTCTTACCCCACCCCCACACTTGTCATCCATCTCTTACCCCACCCCCACACTTGTCATCCATCTCTTACCCCACCCCCACACTTGTCATCCATCTCTTACCCCACCCCCACACTTGTCATCCATCTCTTACCCCACCCCCACACTTGTCATCCATCTCTTACCCCACCCCCACACTTGTCATCCATCTCTTACCCCACCCCCACACTTGTCATCCATCTCTTACCCCACCCCCACACTTGTCATCCATCTCTTACCCCACCCCCACACTTGTCATCCATCTCTTACCCCCCCCACCCCCACACTTGTCATCCATCTCTTACCCCACCCCCACACTTGTCATCCATCTCTTACCCCACCCCCACCCTTGTCATCCATCTCTTACCCCACCCCCACCCTGGTCATCCATCTCTTACCCCACCCCCACACTTGTCATCCATCTCTTACCCCACCCCCACACTTGTCATCCATCTCTTACCCCACCCCACACTTGTCATCCATCTCTTACCCCACCCCCACACTTGTCATCCATCTCTTACCCCACCCCCCACACTTGTCATCCATCTCTTACCCCACCCCCACACTTGTCATCCATCTCTTACCCCACCCCCACACTTGTCATCCATCTCTTACCCCACCCCCACACTTGTCATCCATCTCTTACCCCACCCCAACACTTGTCATCCATCTCTTACCCCACCCCCACACTTGTCATCCATCTCTTACCCCACCCCCACACTTGTCATCCATCTCTTACCCCACCCCCACACTTGTCATCCATCTCTTACCCCACCCCCACACTTGTCATCCATCTCTTACCCCACCCCCACACTTGTCATCCATCTCTTACCCCACCCCCACACTTGTCATCCATCTCTTACCCCACCCCCACACTTGTCATCCATCTCTTACCCCACCCCCACACTTGTCATCCATCTCTTACCCCACCCCCACACTTGTCATCCATCTCTTACCCCACCCCCACACTTGTCATCCATCTCTTACCCCACCCCCACACTTGTCATCCATCTCTTACCCCACCCCCACACTTGTCATCCATCTCTTACCCCACCCCCACACTTGTCATCCATCTCTTACCCCACCCCCACACTTGTCATCCATCTCTTACCCCACCCCCACACTTGTCATCCATCATCCATCTCTTACCCCACTCCCACACTTGTCATCCATCTCTTACCCCACCCCCACACTTGTCATCCATCTCTTACCCCACCCCCACACTTGTCATCCATCTCTTACCCCACCCCACACTTGTCATCCATCTCTTACCCCACCCCCACACTTGTCATCCATCTCTTACCCCACCCCACACTTGTCATCCATCTCGTACCCCACCCCCACACTTGTCATCCATCTCTTACCCCACCCCCACACTTGTCATCCATCTCTTACCCCACCCCCACACTTGTCATCCATCTCTTACCCCACCCCCACACTTGTCATCCATCTCTTACCCCACCCCCACACTTGTCATCCATCTCTTACCCCACCCCCACACTTGTCATCCATCTCTTACCCCACCCCCACACTTGTCATCCATCTCTTACCCCACCCCCACACTTGTCATCCATCTCTTACCCCACCCCCACACTTGTCATCCATCTCTTACCCCACCCCCACACTTGTCATCCATCTCTTACCCCACCCCCACACTTGTCATCCATCTCTTACCCCACCCCCACACTTGTCATCCATCTCTTACCCCACCCCCACACTTGTCATCCATCTCTTACCCCACCCCCACACTTGTCATCCATCTCTTACCCCACCCCCACACTTGTCATCCATCTCTTACCCCACCCCCTCACTTGTCATCCATCTCTTACCCCACCCCCACACTTGTCATCCATTGTCATCCATCTCTTACCCCACCCCCACACTTGTCATCCATCTCTTACCCCACCCCCACACTTGTCATCCATCTCTTACCCCACCCCCACACTTGTCATCCATCTCTTACCCCACCCCCACACTTGTCATCCATCTCTTACCCCACCCCCACACTTGTCATCCATCTCTTACCCCACCCCCACACTTGTCATCCATCTCTTACCCCACCCCCACACTTGTCATCCATCTCTTACCCCACCCCCACACTTGTCATCCATCTCTTACCCCACCCCCACACTTGTCATCCATCTCTTACCCCACCCCCACACTTGTCATCCATCTCTTACCCCACCCCCACACTTGTCATCCATCTCTTACCCCACCCCCACACTTGTCATCCATCTCTTACCCCACCCCCACACTTGTCATCCATCTCTTACCCCACCCCCACACTTGTCATCCATCTCTTACCCCACCCCCACACTTGTCATCCATCTCTTACCCCACCCCCACACTTGTCATCCATCTCTTACCCCACCCCCACTTGTCATTCATCTCTTACCCCACCCCCACACTTGTCATCCATCTCTTACCCCACCCCCACACTTGTCATCCATCTCTTACCCCACCCCCACACTTGTCATCCATCTCTTAACCCACCCCCACACTTGTCATCCATCTCTTACCCCACCCCCACACTTGTCATCCATCTCTTACCCCACCCCCACACTTGTCATCCATCTCTTACCCCACCCCCACACTTGTCATCCATCTCTTACCCCACCCCCACACTTGTCATCCATCTCTTACCCCACCCCCACACTTGTCATCCATCTCTTACCCCACCCCCACACTTGTCATCCATCTCTTACCCCACCCCCACACTTGTCATCCATCTCTTACCCCACCCCCACACTTGTCATCCATCTCTTACCCCACCCCCACACTTGTCATCCATCTCTTACCCCACCCCCACACTTGTCATCCATCTCTTACCCCACCCCCACACTTGTCATCCATCTCTTACCCCACCCCCACACTTGTCATCCATCTCTTACCCCACCCCCACACTTGTCATCCATCTCTTACCCCACCCCCACACTTGTCATCCATCTCTTACCCCACCCCCACACTTGTCATCCATCTCTTACCCCACCCCCACACTTGTCATCCATCTCTTACCCCACCCCCACACTTGTCATCCATCTCTTACCCCACCCCACACGTGGCACACTTGTCATCCATCTCTTACCCCACCCCCACACTTGTCATCCATCTCTTACCCCACCCCCACACTTGTCATCCATCTCTTACCCCACCCCCACACTTGTCATCCATCTCTTACCCCACCCCCACACTTGTCATCCATCTCTTACCCCACCCCCACACTTGTCATCCATCTCTTACCCCACCCCCACACTTGTCATCCATCTCTTACCCCACCCCCACACTTGTCATCCATCTCTTACCCCACCCCCACACTTGTCATCCAACTCTTACCCCACCCCCACACTTGTCATCCATCTCTTACCCCACCCCCACACTTGTCATCCATCTCTTACCCCACCCCCACACTTGTCATCCATCTCTTACCCCACCCCCACACTTGTCATCCATCTCTTACCCCACCCCCACACTTGTCATCCATCTCTTACCCCACCCCCACACTTGTCATCCATCTCTTACCCCACCCCCACACTTGTCATCCATCTCTTACCCCACCCCCACACTTGTCATCCATCTCTTACCCCACCCCCACACTTGTCATCCATCTCTTACCCCACCCCCACACTTGTCATCCATCTCTTACCCCACCCCCACACTTGTCATCCATCTCTTACCCCACCCCCACACTTGTCATCCATCTCTTACCCCACCCCCACACTTGTCATCCATCTCTTACCCCACCCCCACACTTGTCATCCATCTCTTACCCCACCCCCACACTTGTCATCCATCTCTTACCCCACCCCCACACTTGTCATCCATCTCTTACCCCACCCCCACACTTGTCATCCATCTCTTACCCCACCCCCACACTTGTCATCCATCTCTTACCCCACCCCCACACTTGTCATCCATCTCTTACCCCACCCCCACACTTGTCATCCATCTCTTACCCCACCCCCACACTTGTCATCCATCTCTTACCCCACCCCCACACTTGTCATCCATCTCTTACCCCACCCCCACACTTGTCATCCATCTCTTACCCCACCCCCACACTTGTCATCCATCTCTTACCCCACCCCCACACTTGTCATCCATCTCTTACCCCACCCCCACACTTGTCATCCATCTCTTACCCCACCCCCACACTTGTCATCCATCTCTTACCCCACCCCCACACTTGTCATCCATCTCTTACCCCACCCCCACACTTGTCATCCATCTCTTACCCCACCCCCACACTTGTCATCCATCTCTTACCCCACCCCCACACTTGTCATCCATCTCTTACCCCACCCCCACACTTGTCATCCATCTCTTACCCCACCCCCACACTTGTCATCCATCTCTTACCCCACCCCCACACTTGTCATCCATCTCTTACCCCACCCCCACACTTGTCATCCATCTCTTACCCCACCCCCACACTTGTCATCCATCTCTTACCCCACCCCCACACTTGTCATCCATCTCTTACCCCACCCCCACACTTGTCATCCATCTCTTACCCCACCCCCACACTTGTCATCCATCTCTTACCCCACCCCACACTTGTCATCCATCTCTTACCCCACCCCCACACTTGTCATCCATCTCTTACCCCACCCCCACACTTGTCATCCATCTCTTACCCCACCCCCACACTTGTCATCCATCTCTTACCCCACCCCCACACTTGTCATCCATCTCTTACCCCACCCCCGCACTTGTCATCCATCTCTTACCCCACCCCCACACTTGTCATCCATCTCTTACCCCACCCCCACACTTGTCATCCATCTCTTACCCCACCCCCACACTTGTCATCCATCTCTTAACCCACCCCCACACTTGTCATCCATCTCTTACCCCACCCCCACTTGTCACACTTGTCATCCATCTCTTACCCCACCCCCACACTTGTCATCCATCTCTTACCCCACCCCCACACTTGTCATCCATCTCTTACCCCACCCCCACACTTGTCATCCATCTCGTACCCCACCCCCACACTTGTCATCCATCTCTTACCCCACCCCCACACTTGTCATCCATCTCTTACCCCACCCCCACACTTGTCATCCATCTCTTACCCCACCCCCACACTTGTCCTCCATCTCTTACCCCACCCCCACACTTGTCATCCATCTCTTACCCCACCCCCACACTTGTCATCCATCTCTTACCCCACCCCCACACTTGTCATCCATCTCTTACCCCACCCCCACACTTGTCATCCATCTCTTACCCCACCCCCACACTTGTCATCCATCTCTTACCCCACCCCCACACTTGTCATCCATCTCTTACCCCACCCCCACACTTGTCATCCATCTCTTACCCCACCCCCACACTTGTCATCCATCTCTTACCCCACCCCCACACTTGTCATCCATCTCTTACCCCACCCCCACACTTGTCATCCATCTCTTACCCCACCCCCACACTTGTCATCCATCTCTTACCCCACCCCCACACTTGTCATCCATCTCTTACCCCACCCCCACACTTGTCATCCATCTCTTACCCCACCCCCACACTTGTCATCCATCTCTTACCCCACCCCCACACTTGTCATCCATCTCTTACCCCACCCCCACACTTGTCATCCATCTCTTACCCCACCCCCACACTTGTCATCCATCTCTTACCCCACCCCCACACTTGTCATCCATCTCTTACCCCACCCCCACACTTGTCATCCATCTCTTACCCCACCCCCACACTTGTCATCCATCTCTTACCCCACCCCCACACTTGTCATCCATCTCTTACCCCACCCCCACACTTGTCATCCATCTCTTAACCCACCCCCACACTTGTCAACCAACTCTTACCCCACCCCCACACTTGTCATCCATCTCTTACCCCACCCCCACACTTGTCATCCATCTCTTACCCCACCCCCACACTTGTCATCCATCTCTTACCCCACCCCCACACTTGTCATCCATCTCTTACCCCACCCCCACACTTGTCATCCATCTCTTACCCCACCCCCACACTTGTCATCCATCTCTTACCCCACCCCCACACTTGTCATACATCTCTTACCCCACCCCAAACATGTCATCCATCTCTTACCCCACCCCCACACTTGTCATCCATCTCTTACCCCACCCCCACACTTGTCATCCATCTCTTACCCCACCCCCACACTTGTCATCCATCTCTTACCCCACCCCCACACTTGTCATTCATCTCTTACCCCACCCCCACACATGTCATCCAACTCTTACCCCACCCCCACACTTGTCATCCATCTCTTACCCCACCCCCACACTTGTCATCCATCTCTTACCCCACCCCCACACTTGTCATCCATCTCTTACCCCACCCCCACACTTGTCATCCATCTCTTACCCCACCCCACACTTGTCATCCATCTCTTACCCCACCCCCACACTTGTCATCCATCTCTTACCCCACCCCCACACTTGTCATCCATCTCTTACCCCACCCCCACACTTGTCATCCATCTCTTACCCCACCCCCACACTTGTCATCCATCTCTTACCCCACCCCCACACTTGTCATCCATCTCTTACCCCACCCCCACACTTGTCATCCATCTCTTACCCCACCCCCACACTTGTCATCCATCTCTTACCCCACCCCCACACTTGTCATCCATCTCTTACCCCACCCCCACACTTTTCATCCATCTCTTACCCCACCCCCACACTTGCCATCCATCTCTTACCCCACCCCCACACTTGTCATCCATCTCTTACCCCACCCCCACACTTGTCATCCATCTCTTACCCCACCCCCACACTTGTCATCCATCTCTTACCCCACCCCCACACTTTTCATCCATCTCTTACCCCACCCCCACACTTGCCATCCATCTCTTACCCCACCCCCACACTTGTCATCCATCTCTTACCCCACCCCCACACTTGTCATCCATCTCTTACCCCACCCCCACACTTGTCATCCATCTCTTACCCCACCCCCACACTTGTCATCCATCTCTTACCCCACCGCCACACTTGTCATCCATCTCTTACCCCCCCCCCACCCGTGTCATCCATCTCTTACCCCACCCCACACTTGTCATCCATCTCTTACCCCACCCCCACACTTGTCATCCATCTCTTACCCCACCCCCACACTTGTCATCCATCTCTTACCCCACCCCCACACTTGTCATCCATCTCTTACCCCACCCCCACACTTGTCATCCATCTCTTACCCCACCCCCACACTTGTCATCCATCTCTTACCCCACCCCCACACTTGTCATCCATCTCTTACCCCACCCCCACACTTGTCATCCATCTCTTACCCCACCCCCACACTTGTCATCCATCTCTTACCCCACCCCCACACTTGTCATCCCTCTCTTACCAGACCCCCACCCTTGTCATCCCTCTCTTACCCCACCCCCACACTTGTCATCCATCTCTTACCCCACCCCCACACTTGTCATCCATCTCTTACCCCACCCCCACACTTGTCATCCATCTCTTACCCTACCCCCACACTTGTCATCCATCTCTTACCCCACCCCCACACTTGTCATCCATCTCTTACCCCACCCCCACACTTGTCATCCATCTCTTACCCCACCCCCACACTTGTCATCCATCTCTGACCCCACCCCCACACTTGTCATCCATCTCTTACCCCACCCCCACACTTGTCATCCATCTCTTACCCCACCCCCACACTTGTCATCCATCTCTTACCCCACCCCCACACTTGTCATCCATCTCTTACCCCACCCCCACACTTGTCATCCATCTCTTACCCCACCCCCACACTTGTCATCCATCTCTTACCCCACCCCCACACTTGTCATCCATCTCTTACCCCACCCCCACACTTGTCATCCATCTCTTACCCCACCCCCACACTTGTCATCCATCTCTTACCCCACCCCCACACTTGTCATCCATCTCTTACCCCACCCCCACACTTGTCATCCATCTCTTACCCCACCCCCACACTTGTCATCCATCTCTTACCCCACCCCCACACTTGTCATCCATCTCTTACCCCACCCCCACACTTGTCATCCATCTCTTACCCCACCCCCACACTTGTCATCCATCTCTTACCCCACCCCCACACTTGTCATCCATCTCTTACCCCACCCCCACACTTGTCATCCATCTCTTACCCCACCCCCACACTTGTCATCCATCTCTTACCCCACCCCCACACTTGTCATCCATCTCTTACCCCACCCCCACACTTGTCATCCATCTCTTACCCCACCCCCACACTTGTCATCCATCTCTTACCCCACTTGTCATCCATCTCTTACCCCACCCCCACACTTGTCATCCATCTCTTACCCCACCCCCACACTTGTCATCCATCTCTTACCCCACCCCCACACTTGTCATCCATCTCTTACCCCACCCCCACACTTGTCATCCATCTCTTACCCCACCCCCACACTTGTCATCCATCTCTTACCCCCCACCCCCACACTTGTCCATCCACCCCCACACTTGTCCCCCACACACTTGTCATCCATCTCTTACCCCACCCCCACACTTGTCATCCATCTCTTACCCCACCCCCACACTTGTCATCCATCTCTTACCCCACCCCCACACTTGTCATCCATCTCTTACCCCACCCCCACACTTGTCATCCATCTCTTACCCCACCCCCACACTTGTCATCCATCTCTTACCCCACCCCCACACTTGTCATCCATCTCTTACCCCACCCCCACACTTGTCATCCATCTCTTACCCCACCCCCACACTTGTCATCCATCTCTTACCCCACCCCCACACTTGTCATCCATCTCTTACCCCACCCCCACACTTGTCATCCATCTCTTACCCCACCCCCACACTTGTCATCCATCTCTTACCCCACCCCCACACTTGTCATCCATCTCTTACCCCACCCCCACACTTGTCATCCATCTCTTACCCCACCCCCACACTTGTAATCCATCTCTTACCCCACCCCCACACTTGTCATCCATCTCTTACCCCACCCCCACACATGTCATCCATCTATTACCCCACCCCCACACTTGTCATCCATCTCTTACCCCACCCCCACACTTGTCATCCATCTCTTACCCCACCCCCACACTTGTCATCCATCTCTTACCCCACCCCCACACTTGTCATCCATCTCTTACCCCACCCCCACACTTGTCATCCCTCTCTTACCCCACCCCCCCACGTGTCATCCATCTCTTACCCCACCCCCACACTTGTCATCCATCTCTTACCCCACCCCCACACTTGTCATCCATCTCTTACCCCACCCCCACACTTGTCATCCATCTCTTACCCCACCCCCACACTTGTCATCCATCTCTTACCCCACCCCCACACTTGTCATCCATCTCTTACCCCACCCCCACACTTGTCATCCATCTCTTACGCCACCCCCACACTTGTCATCCATCTCTTACCCCACCCCCACAATTGTCATCCATCTCTTACCCCACCCCCACACTTGTCATCCATCTCTTACCCCACCCCCACACTTGTCATCCATCTCTTACCCCACCCCCACACTTGTCATCCATCTCTTACCCCACCCCCACACTTGTCATCCATCTCTTACCCCACCCCCACACTTGTCATCCATCTCTTACCCCACCCCCACACTTGTCATCCATCTCTTACCCCACCCCCACACTTGTCATCCATCTCTTACCCCACCCCCACATTTGTCATCCATCTCTTACCCCACCCCCACACTTGTCATCCATCTCTTACCCCACCCCCACACTTGTCATCCATCTCTTACCCCACCCCCACACTTGTCATCCATCTCTTACCCCACCCCCACACTTGTCATCCATCTCTTACCCCACCCCCACACTTGTCATCCATCTCTTACCCCACCCCCACACTTGTCATCCATCTCTTACCCCACCCCCACACTTGTCATCCATCTCTTACCCCACCCCCACACTTGTCATCCATCTCTTACCCCACCCCCACACTTGTCATCCATCTCTTACCCCACACACTTGTCATCCATCTCTTACCCCACCCCCACACTTGTCATCCATCTCTTACCCCACCCCCACACTTGTCATCCATCTCTTACCCCACCCCCACACTTGTCATCCATCTCTTACCCCACCCCCACACTTGTCATCCATCTCTTACCCCACCCCCACACTTGTCATCCATCTCTTACCCCACCCCCACACTTGTCATCCATCTCTTACCCCACCCCCACACTTGTCATCCATCTCTTACCCCACCCCCACACTTGTCATCCATCTCTTACCCCACCCCCACACTTGTCATCCATCTCTTACCCCACCCCCACACTTGTCATCCATCTCTTACCCCACCCCCACACTTGTCATCCATCTCTTACCCCACCCCCACACTTGTCATCCATCTCTTACCCCACCCCCACACTTGTCATCCATCTCTTACCCCACCCCCACACTTGTCATCCATCTCTTACCCCACCCCCACACTTGTCATCCATCTCTTACCCCACCCCCACACTTGTCATCCATCTCTTACCCCACCCCCACACTTGTCATCCATCTCTTACCCCACCCCCACACTTGTCATCCATCTCTTACCCCACCCCCACACTTGTCATCCATCTCTTACCCCACACTTGTCCCATCACTTGTCATCCATCTCTTACCCCACCCCCACACTTGTCATCCATCTCTTACCCCACCCCCACACTTGTCATCCATCTCTTACCCCACCCCCACACTTGTCATCCATCTCTTACCCCACCCCCACACTTGTCATCCATCTCTTACCCCACCCCCACACTTGTCATCCATCTCTTACCCCACCCCCACACTTGTCATCCATCTCTTACCCCACCCCCACACTTGTCATCCATCTCTTACCCCACCCCCACACTTGTCATCCATCTCTTACCCCACCCCCACACTTGTCATCCATCTCTTACCCCACCCCCACACTTGTCATCCATCTCTTACCCCACCCCCACACTTGTCATCCATCTCTTACCCCACCCCCACACTTGTCATCCATCTCTTACCCCACCCCCACACTTGTCATCCATCTCTTACCCCACCCCCACACTTGTCATCCATCTCTTACCCCACCCCCACACTCGTCATCCATCTCTTACCCCACCCCCACACTTGTCATCCATCTCTTACCCCACCCCCACCCTTGTCATCCATCTCTTACCCCACCCCCACACTTGTCATCCATCTCTTACCCCACCCCCACACTTGTCATCCATCTCTTACCCCACCCCCACACTTGTCATCCATCTCTTACCCCACCCCCACACTTGTCATCCATCTCTTACCCCACCCCCACGCTTGTCATCCATCTCTTACCCCACCCCCACACTTGTCATCCATCTCTTACCCCACGCCCACACTTGTCATCCATCTCTTACCCCACCCCACACTCGTCATCCATCTCTTACCCTACCCCCACACTTGTCATCCATCTCTTACCCCACCCCCACACTTGTCATCCATCTCTTACCCAACCCCCACACTTGTCATCCATCTCTTACCCCACCCCCACACTTGTCATCCATCTCTTACCCCACCCCCACACTTGTCATCCATCTCTTACCCCACCCCCACACTTGTCATCCATCTCTTACCCGACCCCCACACTTGTCATCCATCTCTTACCCCACCGCCACACTTGTCATCCATCTCTTACCCCACCCCCCCACTTGTCCTCCATCTCTTACCCCACCCCCACACTTGTCATCCATCTCTTACCCCACCCCCACACTTGTCATCCATCTCTTACCCCACCCCCACACTTGTCATCCATCTCTTACCCCACCCCCACACTTGTCATCCATCTCTTACCCCACCCCCACACTTGTCATCCATCTCTTACCCCACCCCCACACTTGTCATCCATCTCTTACCCCACCCCCACACTTGTCATCCATCTCTTACCCCACCCCACACTTGTCATCCATCTCTTACCCCACCCCCACACTTGTCATCCATCTCTTACCCCACCCCCACACTTGTCATCCATCTCTTACCCCACCCCACACTTGTCATCCATCTCTTACCCCACGCCCACACTTGTCATCCATCTCTTACCCCACCCCCACACTTGTCATCCATCTCTTACCCCACCCCTACACTTGTCATCCATCTCTTACCCCACCCCCAAACTTGTCATCCATCTCTTACCCCACCCCCACACTTGTCATCCATCTCTTACCCCACCCCACACTTGTCATCCATCTCTTACCCCACCCCCACACTTGTCATCCATCTCTTACCCCACCCCACACTTGTCATCCATCTCTTACCCCACCCCCACACTTGTCATCCATCTCTTACCCCACCCCACACTTGTCATCCATCTCTTACCCCACCCCCACACTTGTCATCCATCTCTTACCCCACCCCCACACTTGTCATCCATCTCTTACCCCACCCCCACACTTGTCATCCATCTCTTACCCCACCCCCACACTTGTCATCCATCTCTTACCCCCCCCCACCCTTGTCATCCATCTCTTACCCCACCCCCACACTCGTCATCCATCTCTTACCCCACCCCCACACTTGTCATCCATCTCTTACCCCACCCCCACACTTGTCATCCATCTCTTACCCCACCCCCACACTTGTCATCCATCTCTTACCCCACCCCCACACTTGTCATCCATCTCTTACCCCACCCCCACACTTGTCATCCATCTCTTACCCCACCCCCACACTTGTCATCCATCTCTTACCCCACACCCACACTTGTCATCCATCTCTTACCCCACCCCCACACTTGTCATCCATCTCTTACCCCACCCCCACACTTGTCATCCATCTCTTACCCCACCCCCACACTTGTCATCCATCTCTTACCCCACCCCCACACTCGTCATCCATCTCTTACCCCACCCCCACACTTGTCATCCATCTCTTACCCCACCCCCACACTTGTCATCCATCTCTTACCCCACCCCCACACTTGTCATCCATCTCTTACCCCACTCCCACACTTGTCATCCATCTCTTACCCCACCCCCACACTTGTCATCCATCTCTTACCCCACCCCACACTTGTCATCCATCTCTTACCCCACCCCCACACTTGTCATCCATCTCTTACCCCACCCCACACTTGTCATCCATCTCTTACCCCACCCCCACACTTGTCATCCATCTCTTACCCCACCCCCACACTTGTCATCCATCTCTTACCCCACCCCACACTTGTCATCCATCTCTTACCCCACGCCCACACTTGTCATCCATCTCTTACCCCACCCCCACACTTGTCATCCATCTCTTACCCCACCCCCACACTTGTCATCCATCTCTTACCCCACCCCCAAACTTGTCATCCATCTCTTACCCCACCCCCACACTTGTCATCCATCTCTTACCCCACCCCACACTTGTCATCCATCTCTTACCCCACCCCCACACTTGTCATCCATCTCTTACCCCACCCCCACACTTGTCATCCATCTCTTACTCCACCCCCACACTTGTCATCCATCTCTTACCTCACCCCCACGCTTGTCATCCATCTCTTACCCCACCCCCACACTTGTCATCCATCTCTTACCCCACCCCCCCACGTGTCATCCATCTCTTACCCCACCCCACACTTGTCATCCATCTCTTACCCTACCCCCACACTTGTCATCCATCTCTTACCCCACCCCCACACTTGTCATCCATCTCTTACCCCACCCCCACACTTGTCATCCATCTCTTACCCCACCCCACACTTGTCATCCATCTCTTACCCCACCCCCACACTTGTCATCCATCTCTTACCCCACCCCACACTTGTCATCCATCTCTTACCCCACCCCCACACTTGTCATCCATCTCTTACCCCACCCCCACACTTCTCATCCATCTCTTACCCCACCCCACACTTGTCATCCATCTCTTACCCCACGCCCACACTTGTCATCCATCTCTTACCCCACCCCCACACTTGTCATCCATCTCTTACCCCACCCCCACACTTGTCATCCATCTCTTACCCCACCCCCAAACTTGTCATCCATCTCTTACCCCACCCCCACACTTGTCATCCATCTCTTACCCCACCCCACACTTGTCATCCATCTCTTACCCCACCCACACACTTGTCATCCATCTCTTACCCCACCCCCACACTTGTCATCCATCTCTTACCCCACCCCACACTTGTCATCCATCTCTTACCCCACCCCCACACTTGTCATCCATCTCTTACCCCACCCCCACACTTGTCATCCATCTCTTACCCCACCCCCACACTTGTCATCCATCTCTTACCCCACCCCCACACTTGTCATCCATCTCTTACCCCACCCCCACACTTGTCATCCATCTCTTACCCCACCCCCACACTTGTCATCCATCTCTTACCCCACCCCCACACTTGTCATCCATCTCTTACCCCACCCCCACACTTGTCATCCATCTCTTACCCCACCCCCACACTTGTCATCCATCTCTTACCCCACCCCCACACTTGTCATCCATCTCTTACCCCACCCCCACACTTGTCATCCATCTCTTACCCCACCCCCACACTTGTCATCCATCTCTTACCCCACCCCTACACTTGTCATCCATCTCTTACCCCACCCCCACACTTGTCATCCATCTCTTACCCCACCCCCACACTTGTCATCCATCTCTTACCCCACCCCCACACTTGTCATCCATCTCTTACCCCACCCCCACACTTGTCATCCATCTCTTACCCCACCCCCACACTTGTCATCCATCTATTACCCCACCCCCACACTTGTCATCCATCTCTTACCCCACCCCCACACTTGTCATCTATCTGTTACCCCACCCCCACACTTGTCACCCTTCTCTTACCTCACCCCCACACTTGTCATCCATCTCTTACCCCACCCCCACACTTATCATCCATCTCTTACCCCACCCCCACACTTCTCATCCATCTCTTACCCCAGCCCCACACTTGTCATCTATCTGTTACCCCACCCCCACACTTGTCATCCATCTCTTACCCCACCCCCACACTTGTCATCCATCTCTTACCCCACCCTCCACACTTGTCATCCATCTCTTACCCCACCCCCACACTTGTCATCCATCTCTTACCCCACCCCCACACTTGTCATCCATCTCTTACCCCTCCCCCACACTTGTCATCCATCTCTTACCCCACCCCCACACTTGTCATCCATCTCTTACCCCACCCCCACACTTGTCATCCATCTCTTATCCCACCCCCACACTTGTCATCCATCTCTTACCCCACCCCCACACTTGTCATCCATCTCTTACCCCACCCCCACACTTGTCATCCATCTCTTACCCCACCCCCACACTTGTCATCCATCTCTTACCCCACCCTCCACACTTGTCATCCATCTCTTACCCCACCCCCACACTTGTCATCCATCTCTTACCCCACCCTCCACACTTGTCATCCATCTCTTACCCCACCCCCACACTTGTCATCCATCTATTACCCCACCCCCACACTTCTCATCCATCTGTTACTCCACCCCCACACTTTTCATCTATCTGTTACCCCACCCCCACACTTCTCGTCCATCTGTTATCCCACCCCCACACTTCTCGTCCATCTGTTACCCCACCCCCACACTTTTCATCTATCTGTTACCCCACCCCCACACTTCTCGTCCATCTGTTACCCCACCCCCACACTTTTCATCTATCTGTTACCCCACCCCCACACTTCTCGTCCATTTGTTACCCCAGCCCCACACTTGTCATCTATCTGTTACCCCACCCCCACACTTGTCATCCATCTCTTACCCCACCCCCACACTTGTCATCCATCTCTTACCCCACCCCACACTTGTCATCCATCTCTTACCCCACCCCCACACTTGTCATCCATCTCTTACCCCACCCCCACACTTGTCATCCATCTGTTACCCCACCCCACACTTGTCATCCATCTCTTACCCCACCCCCACACTTGTCATCCATCTCTTACCCCACCCCCACACTTGTCATCCATCTCTTACCCCACCCCCACACTTGTCATCCATCTCTTACCCCACCCCCACACTTGTCATCCATCTCTTACCCCACCCCCACACTTGTCATCCATCTCTTACCCCACCCCCACACTTGTCATCCATCTCTTACCCCACCCCCACACTCGTCATCCATCTCTTACCCCACCCCCACACTTGTCATCCATCTCTTACCCCACCCCCACACTTGTCATCCATCTCTTACCCCACCCCCACACTTGTCATCCATCTCTTACCCCACCCCCACACTTGTCATCCATCTCTTACCCCACCCCCACACTTGTCATCCATCTCTTACCCCACCCCCACACTTGTCATCCATCTCTTACCCCACCCCCACACGTGTCATCCATCTCTTACCCCACCCCCACACTTGTCATCCATCTCTTACCCCACCCCCACACTTGTCATCCATCTCTTACCCCACCCCCACACTTGTCATCCATCTCTTACCCCACCCCCACACTTGTCATCCATCTTTTACCCCACCCCCACACTTGTCATCCATCTCTTACCCCACCCCCACACTTGTCATCTATCTGTTATCCCACCCCCACACTTGTCATCCTTCTCTTACCTCACCCCCACACTTGTCATCCATCTCTTACCCCACCCCCACACTTATCATCCATCTCTTACCCCACCCCCACACTTCTCATCCATCTCTTACCCCAGCCCCACACTTGTCATCTATCTGTTACCCCACCCCCACACTTGTCATCCATCTCTTTCCCCACCCCCACACTTGTCATCCATCTCTTACCCCACCCTCCACACTTGTCATCCATCTCTTACCCCACCCCCACACTTGTCATCCATGTCTTACCCCACCCAGACACTTGTCATCCATCTCTTACCCCACCCCCACACTTGTCATCCATCTCTTACCCCACCCCCACACTTGTCATCCATCTCTTACCCCACCCCCACACTTGTCATCCATCTCTTACCCCACCCTCCACACTTGTCATCCATCTCTTACCCCACCCCCACACTTGTCATCCATCTCTTACCCCTCCCCCACACTTGTCATCCATCACTTACCCCACCCCCACACTTGTCATCCATCTCTTACCCCACCCCCACACTTGTCATCCATCTCTTACCCCACCCCCACACTTGTCATCCATCTCTTACCCCACCCCCACACTTGTCATCCATCTCTTACCCCACCCTCCACACTTGTCATCCATCTCTTATCCCACCCCCACACTTGTCATCCATCTATTACCCCACCCCCACACTTCTCATCCATCTGTTACCCCACCCCCACACTTTTCATCTATCTGTTACCCCACCCCCACACTTCTCGTCCATCTGTTATCCCACCCCCACACTTCTCGTCCATCTGTTACCCCACCCCCACACTTTTCATCTATCTGTTACCCCACCCCCACACTTCTCGTCCATCTATTATCCCACCCCCACACTTCTCGTCCATCTGTTACCCCACCCCCACACTTGTCATCCATCTTTCTCCCCACCCTCACACGTGTCAACCATCTATCATCCTACTCACTACACTTGCCATCCATCTATCACCCCACCTCCCACATTTGTCTACCATCTCTCACCCACTGTGTCATTATCTAGGGCAACCATCTGAGCTAACAGAGTATATTTAATTAAACTCACATACCGAGGGTCCGCTGTTCGATCTCCGGCACGGGTAGAAATGTTGGGCATGTTACCTTACACCTGCTGTGCTTGTTCACCTAGCAGTAAGTAGGTACCTGGGTGTTAGTTGACTGTAGTGGGTGGCGTCCCAGGGCCGGGTGTTGGTAAACCTCAGATTTGGTTGGATAACAACTCTTGGTCTGTAAAACTGATCCATATAGAAAAAATTAAAGAATATTTTGTG
>NC_091307.1:22665672-22688172 GCF_038502225.1 Cherax quadricarinatus | reverse complement strand
ACACACACACACACACACACATATATATATATATATATACACACACACAGAAACTGAGAGAGATGGTACAAAGGCGAAAGGAGGAAAGAGAGGGGATGGAGAAGACAGACAGGAGATCCCAGACCCAGGAAGAAGATCAAATGCAGCCTCCCTCACTACTTCCTATAGAAGCCTCCCAACCAGGTCAACCCCAGTGCAACCAAACACTCTAAATCAAAACACCCATGCCACATCCAATGCCCCCACCCACTACATTACAAACTCCACCCCCACAGCAACAACCCATAGTTCCTTACCAGGTCTCCCACTTCCCCAACCCCAATATACCTCCCAGACCACAGTCTTAGAAAAGAAGTTGAAGGTGTGGTATACAAATGCAGATGGAATAACAAACAAGTATGAGGAGTGGCACGAAAGAATCAAAGAGACATCCCCAGACATAATAGCACTCACAGAAACAAAACTCACCAGAATAATAACAGATTCAATCTTTCCATCCGGATACCAAATCCTCAGGAAAGACAGAGGGAAGAGAGGGGGAGGAGGAGTTGCACTGCTCATTAAAAACCAGTGGGATTTTGAGAAAATGGAAGGAATGGATAGCATGGGCGAATGGGACTACTTAGTAGGAACAATCCAGTCTGAGGGACATAAGGTGATAATTGCAGTAATGTACAACCCACCACAGAACTGCAGGAGGCCAAGAGAAGAATACGATGAGAGCAACAGAGCAATGATCGACTCACTAGCCGAGGTGGCCAGGAGAGCACACATGGGGGGAGCAAAGTTACTAGTTATGGGTGATTTCAATCACAAGGAGATTGACTGGGAAAACCTGGAGCCCCATGGGGGTCCCGAAACATGGAGAGCCAAGATGATGGATGTGGTACTGGAAAACCTCATGCATCAACATGTTAGAGACACTACCAGAGAGAGAGGAGAGGATGAACCAGCAAGGCTGGACCTTGTATTCACCATGAGTAGTTCGGACATCGAGGGTATCATGTATGAAAGGCCCCTGGGAGCTAGTGACCATGTGGTTCTGTGCTTCGACTACATAGTTGAGCTCCAAGTGGAGAGAGTAGCAGGAATAGGCTGGGAAAAACCAAACTAGAAAAGGGGGAATTACTCAGGCATGAGGAACTTCCTTCAAGACATTCAGTGGGAGAGGGAACTGACAGGAAAACCAGTACAAGAAATGATGGACTATGTAGCAACAAAATGCAAGGAGGCAGATGAGAGGTTTGTTCCCAAGGGAAACAGAAATAATGGGAAGAACAGAACGAGTCCTTGGTTCACCCAAAGGTGTAGGGAGGCAAAAACTAGGTGTACTAGAGAATGGAAAAGGTACAGAAGACAGAGAACTCAGGAAAATAAAGAAATCAGCCGAAGAGCCAGAAACGAATATGCACAGATAAGAAGGGAGGCTCAGAGACAATATGAAAATGACATAGCATCAAAAGTAAAGACTGACCTGAAGCTGTTGTACAGCCACATCAAGAGGAAAACAACAGTCAAGGACCAGGTAATCAGACTGAGGAAGGGTGATGGGGAATTCACAAGAAACGACCAAGAGGCATGTCAGGAGCTCAACACAAGATTTAAAGAGGTATTTACAGTGGAAACCACTAGGACTCCAGGAAATCAGAACAGGGGAGCACACCAGCAAGTGCTGGATGAGGTATATATAACCAAGGAGGAGGTGAAGAAGCTGCTATGCGAACTTGACACCTCAAAGGTGGTGGGACCAGACAACATCTCTCAATGGGTTCTTAAAGAGGGAGCAGAGATATTGTGTGAGCCATTAACAAAGATCTTCAACACATCAATTGAAACTGGGCAACTCCCTGAGGTATGGAAAATGGCAAATGTAGTTCCAATTTTTAAAAAGGGAGACAGACATGAGGCACTAAACTACAGACCTGTATCACTAACGTGTATAGTATGCAAGGTCATGGAGAAGATCATCAGGAGGAGAGTGGTGGGGCACCTGGAAAGAAACAAGTGTATAATTGACAACCAGCACGGTCTCAGGGAAGGAAAATCCTGTGTCACAAACCTACTAGAGTTTTATGACAAGGTGACAGAAGTAAGACAAGAGAGAGAGGGGTGGATCGACTGCATATTTTTGGACTGCAAGAAGGCCTTCGACACAGTTCCTCACAAGAGGTTACTGCAAAAGCTAGAGGATCAGGCACACATAACAGGAAAGGCACTGCAATGGATCAGAGAATACCTGACAGGGAGGCAACAACGAGTCATGGTACGCGACGAGGTGTCAGAGTGGGCGCCTGTGACAAGCGGGGTTCCACAGGGGTCAGTCCTAGGACCTGTGCTGTTCTTGGTATATGTGAACGACATAACGGAAGGGATAGACTCAGAAGTGTCCTTGTTTGCAGATGATGCGAAGTTAATGAGAAGAATCAAATCGGATGAGGATCAGGCAGGACTACAAAGAGACCTGAACAGGCTACAAGCCTGGTCCAGCAACTGGCTCCTTGAATTTAACCCTGCCAAATGCAAAGTCATGAAGATTGGGGAAGGGCAAAGAAGACCGCAGACACAATATAGTTTAGATGGCCAAAGACTGCAAACCTCACTCAAGAAAAAAGATCTGGGGGTGAGTATAACACCGAGCATATCTCCTGAGGCGCACATCAATCAGATAACTGCTGCAGCATACGGGCGCCTGGCAAACCTACGGATAGCGTTCCGATACCTCAGTAAGGATTCGTTTAAGACTCTGTATACCATTTACGTCAGGACCATACTGGAGTATGCAGCACCAGTTTGGAACCCACACCTAGTCAAGCACGTCAAGAAATTAGAGAAAGTGCAAAGGTTTGCAACAAGACTAGTCCCAGAGCTACGGGGATTGTCCTACGAAGAAAGGTTGAGGGAAATCGGCCTGACGACACTGGAGGCCAGGAGGGTCAGGGGAGACATGATAACGACATACAAAATACTGCGCGGAATAGACAAGGTGGACAAAGACAGGATGTTCCAGAGATGGGACACAGACACAAGAGGTCACAATTGGAAGTTGAAGACTCAGATGAATCAAAGGAATGTTAGGAAGTATTTCTTCAGTCATAGAGTAGTCAGGCCGTGGAATAGCCTAGAAAGTGAAGTAGTGGAGGCGGGAACCATACATAGTTTTAAGGCGAGGTATGATAAAGCTCATGGAGCAGGGAGAGAGAGGACCTAGTAGCAATCAGCGATGAGGCGGGGCCAGGAGCTATGACTCGACCCCTGCAACCACAAATAGGTGAGTACAAATAGGTGAGTACACACACACACACACACACACACACCAGAAAAAAGAGTTCTTAATACTGAAGATTAAAAAGAGCAAGAAAGAGCTCTTAAGTGAAGATAAAGAGAGCAGAAAAAGAGCTCTTAATATGCAAAACAGAGCGCTGAGAGAGCGCTCTGCACTACGATAATAATTCAGCACTTATGCAAATAAGCTGTCTAACCTACCCATCAGTCATGCAAAATTGAATTAAAGAGCCATCACTCACTAGTGGCGGAGGGGGCGGTGCCCCCCTCCGCCCCCCCCAGGCAATCTAGGCCCATCTAGTGACGTCACGGAGTTTCCAGGAGGTGATTGGTCAGTTGATTGATGACGTTCACGACGTCAAGCGTTGATGTATTGTGAGAGGAGGAGGAAGAGGAGGAGGAAAAAGAGGAGGAAGAGGAAGAGGAGGAAGAAAACAGGTGATAACAAGGAACCGAAAGAAAACAACAAGAAAAATGCAATAAGGAGAGAAAAAGAAGAAAGGGTAAGACAAATAAGGAAGAGAAGTAGAAGCAGAAGAAAGAGGAATGAGAACGAGTGGAGAACAAGGAACAGATAAACGAAAAGAGAAACAAAGAGAGAAACAATAACTAGTAAATATTCGTATATTCTAATTTTTTAAATAATTTCGATGATGATTCGTGTAAATTAATTACGAACCAGCCTGGGTTCGGTTACACAGGTTTCAAGTCTATCTACTACACGAGGGTCATTAGGTAAGGCTGCATGTCACCTGTACACCACCAGTCATGAAGACTTGAATATCTAAAACACAGATTAACGTAAACTCTCAGGGTATATACACTAAGGGATGTACACTGAGGTATATACACCTTCCACTGTATGTATACACAGAGATACACATGTCTCACTGAATATACACAGGTATATATGTATATGTATATATATATATATATATATATATATATATATATATATATATATATATATATATATATATATATATATATATATATATATATATACCTGTCAGTGTATGTAGACAGATACACAGCTATTAGTGTATATGTTCCATTTACACCCTTACCATGATCTTCCAACATTATCTTCGACCTGACAACCTTCTCCTGTATCATCACCATCATCACTATCACCACCACCACCACCACCACCACCACCACCACCACCACCACCACCACCACCACAACCACCACCACCACCATTATTACTATCACCACCATCATCACCAGTACCATCACCATTCCCCTCCATAGCAGTTATCGACATGTTCCACCCTTCTCTATCCCCTTCTCTCCCCTTTCTCTCCCCTTTTCTCCCCTTCTCTCCCCCTTCCCCTCACACCATCAGAGCCACATACAATAACAGTTCTCCAGGAGAAATTGAACATAAACAGAAGAAATTTAGGAGAGACGATAGCATGCTGTTGAACGGTGAATCAAACAGAGGTGGCGCAACGGTGTGGTTCTCCGACACCAACAGCGAGGACACGGGTTCGATCGGGCGATTTACGGATATTTCTCGTGCTGAGGGGGGAAAAGGGGGCGCTGACCCCCGAATATTTACCTCCAGCAATCGTTCAGTCTGACAGCTAAATCGTAGTTTAATAGCCCCAGGAATTCCGTGTGTGAGACAACGAGAGAGAATTAAAGCTTTTAACCAAATTTATGGTTTCTTTATCATAGTTAATACGAATTGGCTTTTTTTTTTTGGGGGGGGGGGAAGGGTAGGTGGCAGCGATTTCGAGACAGTTGTTCGAGCAGGTTGTTGGTGCTGGTGAAGCATTTCACTGGTGTTATTATGGTGGTGAATCAGTGATGACTTATGGATCACTGCCTCCCACCCACACCCTTATCACCCACCCACCCACCCACTTCCCCCTTTACCCCACCCACAAGTGTGTCACACCATTGTAGCCAAGGGTATATATACCGAGAAGTGAGTATCTCTCAGTGTATATACGCACACACATACGTAATACGCAAGGCTACATCACTACACTCAGCAAGACTACATCACTACACTCAGCAAGACTACATCACTACACTCAGCAAGGCTACATCACTACACTCAGCAAGACTACATCACTACACTCAGCAAGACTACATCACTACACTCAGCAAGGCTACATCACTACCCTCAGCAAGACTACATCACTACACTCAGCAAGACTACATCACTACCCTCAGCAAGACTACATCACTACACTCAGCAAGACTACATCACTACACTCAGCAAGACTACATCACTACACTCAGCAAGACTACATCACTACACTCAGCAAGACTACATCACTACACTCAGCAAGACTACATCACTACACTCAGCAAGACTACATCACTACACTCAGCAAGACTACATCACTACACTCAGCAAGGCTACATCACTACACTCAGCAAGACTACATCACTACCCTCAGCAAGGCTACATCACTACACTCAGCAAGACTACATCACTACACTCAGCAAGGCTACATCACTACACTCAGCAAGACTACATCACTACACTCAGCAAGACTACATCACTACCCTCAGCAAGACTACATCACTACACTCAGCAAGACTACATCACTACACTCAGCAAGACTACATCACTACACTCAGCAAGACTACATCACTACACTCAGCAAGGCTACATCACTACACTCAGCAAGACTACATCACTACACTCAGCAAGGCTACATCACTACACTCAGCAAGACTACATCACTACACTCATCAAGACTACATCACTACACTCAGCAAGACTACATCACTACACTCAGCAAGACTACATCACTACACTCAGCAAGGCTACATCACTACACTCAACAAGGCTACATCACTACACTCAGCAAGGCTACATCACTACACTCAGCAAGACTACATCACTACACTCAGCAAGGCTACATCACTACACTCAACAAGGCTACATCACTACACTCAGCAAGGCTACATCACTACACTCAGCAAGACTACATCACTACACTCAGCAAGACTACATCACTACACTCAGCAAGACTACATCACTACACTCAGCAAGGCTACATCACTACACTCAGCAAGACTACATCACTACACTCAGCAAGGCTACATCACTACACTCAGCAAGACTACATCACTACACTCATCAAGACTACATCACTACACTCAACAAGGCTACATCACTACACTCAGCAAGACTACATCACTACACTCAGCAAGACTACATCACTACCCTCAGCAAGGCTACATCACTACACTCAGCAAGACTACATCACTACACTCAGCAAGACTACATCACTACCCTCAGCAAGGCTACATCACTACACTCAGCAAGAGTACATCACTACACTCAGGAAGACTACATCACTACCCTCAGCAAGGCTACATCACTACACTCAGCAAGACTACATCACTACACTCAGCAAGACTACATCACTACACTCAGCAAGACTACATCACTACCCTCAGCAAGGCTACATCACTACACTCAGCAAGACTACATCACTACCCTCAGCAAGGCTACATCACTACACTCAGCTAGACTACATCACTACACTCAGCAAGACTACATCACTACACTCAGCAAGACTACATCACTACACTCAGCTAGACTACATCACTACACTCAGCAAGACTACATCACTACCCTCAGCAAGGCTACATCACTACACTCAGCAAGACTACATCACTACACTCAGCAAGACTACATCACTACACTCAGCAAGACTACATCACTACACTCAGCAAGACTACATCACTACACTCAGCAAGGCTACATCACTACACTCAGCAAGACTACATCACTACACTCAGCAAGGCTACATCACTACACTCAGCAAGACTACATCACTACACTCATCAAGACTACATCACTACACTCAGCAAGACTACATCACTACACTCAGCAAGACTACATCACTACACTCAGCAAGGCTACATCACTACACTCAACAAGGCTACATCACTACACTCAGCAAGGCTACATCACTACACTCAGCAAGACTACATCACTACACTCAGCAAGGCTACATCACTACACTCAACAAGGCTACATCACTACACTCAGCAAGGCTACATCACTACACTCAGCAAGACTACATCACTACACTCAGCAAGACTACATCACTACACTCAGCAAGACTACATCACTACACTCAGCAAGGCTACTCACACACTCAGCAAGACTACATCACTACACTCAGCAAGGCTACATCACTACACTCAGCAAGACTACATCACTACACTCATCAAGACTACATCACTACACTCAACAAGGCTACATCACTACACTCAGCAAGACTACATCACTACACTCAGCAAGACTACATCACTACCCTCAGCAAGGCTACATCACTACACTCAGCAAGACTACATCACTACACTCAGCAAGAGTACATCACTACACTCAGGAAGACTACATCACTACCCTCAGCAAGGCTACATCACTACACTCAGCAAGACTACATCACTACACTCAGCAAGACTACATCACTACACTCAGCTACATCACTACACTCAGCTAGACTACATCACTACACTCAGCAAGACTACATCACTACACTCAGCAAGACTACATCACTACACTCAGCAAGGCTACATCACTACACTCAGCAAGACTACATCACTACACTCAGCAAGGCTACATCTACATCACTACACTCAGCAAGGCAAGACTACATCACTACACTCAGCAAGACTACATCACTACACTCAGCAAGGCTACATCACTACACTCAGCAAGACTACATCACTACACTCAGCAAGGCTACACAAGACTACATCACTACACTCATCAAGACTACATCACTACACTCAACAAGGCTACATCACTACACTCAGCAAGACTACATCACTACACTCAGCAAGACTACATCACTACCCTCAGCAAGGCTACATCACTACACTCAGCAAGACTACATCACTACACTCAGCAAGAGTACATCACTACACTCAGGAAGACTACATCACTACCCTCAGCAAGGCTACATCACTACACTCAGCAAGACTACATCACTACACTCAGCAAGACTACATCACTACACTCAGCAAGACTACATCACTACCCTCAGCAAGGCTACATCACTACACTCAGCAAGACTACATCACTACCCTCAGCAAGGCTACATCACTACACTCAGCTAGACTACATCACTACACTCAGCAAGACTACATCACTACACTCAGCAAGACTACATCACTACACTCAGCTAGACTACATCACTACACTCAGCAAGACTACATCACTACACTCAGCAAGGCTACATCACTACACTCAGCAAGGCTACATCACTACACTCAGCAAGACTACATCACTACACTCAGCAAGTCTACATCACTACACTCAGCAAGGCTACTACATCACTACACTCAACAAGCAAGGCTACATCACTACACTCAGCAAGACTACATCACTACACTCAGCAAGGCTACATCACTACACTCAGCAAGACTACATCACTACACTCAGCAAGACTACATCACTACACTCAGCAAGACTACATCACTACACTCAGCAAGGCTACATCACTACACTCAGCAAGGCTACATCACTACACTCAGCAAGCAAGGCTACATCACTACACAAGGCTACATCACTACACTCAGCAAGTCTACATCACTACACTCAGCAAGGCTACATCACTACACTCAGCAAGGCTACATCACTACACTCAGCAAGGCTACATCACTACACTCAGCAAGGCTACATCACTACACTCAGCAAGGCTACATCACTACCCTCAGCAAGGCTACATCACTACCCTCAGCAAGGCTACATCACTACATCACTACACTCAGCAAGGCTACATCACTACACTCAGCAAGGCTACATCACTACACTCAGCAAGGCTACATCACTACCCTCAGCAAGGCTACATCACTACACTCAGCAAGGCTACATCACTTCCCTCAGCAAGGCTACATTGGTATTCTCAACAAGGCTACATCACTACACTCAGCAAGGCTACATCACTACACTCAGCAAGGCTACATCACTACACTCAGCAAGGCTACATCACTACACTCAGCAAGGCTACATCACTACACTCAGCAAGGCTACATCACTACACTCAGCAAGGCTACATCACTACACTCAGCAAGGCTCAGCAAGGCTACATCACTACCCTCATCAAGGCTACATCACTACACTCAGCAAGGCTACATCACTAAACTCAGCAAGACTACATCACTACCCTCAGCAAGGCTACATCACTACATTCAGCAAGACTACATCACTACACTCAGCAAGGCTACATCACTACACTCAGCAAGACCACATCACTACACTCAGCAAGACTACATCACTACCCTCAGCAAGGCTACATCACTACACTCAGCAAGGCTACATCACTACACTCAGCAAGGCTGCATCACTACACTCAGCAAGGCTACATCACTACACTCAGCAAGGCTACATCACTACACTCAGCAAGGCTACATCACTACACTCAGCAAGGCTACATCACTACCCTCAGCAAGGCTACATCACTACACTCAGCAAGGCTACATCACTACACTCAGCAAGGCTACATCACTACACTCAGCAAGGCTACATCACTACACTCAGCAAGGCTACATCACTACCCTCAGCAAGGCTACATTGGTACTCTCAACAAGGCTACATCACTACCCTCAGCAAGGCTACATTGGTATTCTCAACAAGGCTACATCACTACACTCAGCAAGGCTACATCACTACACTCAGCAAGGCTACATTGGTATTCTCAACAAGGCTACATCACTACCCTCAGCAAGGCTACATCACTACACTCAGCAAGGCTACATCACTACCCTCAGCAAGGCTACATCACTACACTCAGCAAGGCTACATCACTACCCTCAGCAAGGCTACATTGGTATTCTCAACAAGGCTACATCACTACACTCAGCAAGGCTACATCACTACCCTCAGCAAGACTACATCACTACACTCAGCAAGGCTACATCACTACCCTCAGCAAGACTACATCACTACACTCAGCAAGGCTACATCACTACCCTCAGCAAGACTACATCACTACACTCAGAAAGGCTACATCACTACACTCAGCAAGGCTACATCACTGTGCTCAGCATGAGCAAGGCTGCAGCAATGCTCAGCAGGCCTACATCAATGCTCAGCAGGCCTACATCAATGCTCAGCAGGCCTACATCAATGCTCAGCAGGCCTACATCAATGCTCAGCAGGCCTACATCAATGTTCTCAGCAAGGCTACATCAATGCTCAGCAAGACTACATCAATGCTCAGCAAGGCTACATCAATGCTCAGCAAGGCTACATCAATGCTCAGCAAGGCTACATCAATGCTCAGCAAGGCTACATCAATGCTCAGCAAGGCTACATCAATGCTCAGCAAGGCTACATCAATGCTCAGCAAGGCTACATCAATGTTCTCAGCAAGGCTATATTACTGTGCTCAACAGTCACTAAATAACACTACAATGTTATTCTTGCCTGCAGCAAGTGTACTGAAAGTAGAGGTGTAAAGAGTGCCATCAGAGGTGCAAAGAGTGGCACCAGAGGTGTTAAGAGCACCATCACAGGTGTGAAGAGTGCCACTAGAGGTGTGAAGAGTGCCATCACTCGATATTCTTAACTCATTCATTGCTTGTTATTGAGCTTTCAGTGCCACCAAAGGTGCCAAGTGTCCAACAGCACAACGAGTGCCACACTATAGCGCCGAGAGTGCCAATACAAGTAATAGTGCCATCTCAAGCATAATTTAGACTGTATGTATGTGAAACTGTAAAGTCATGAATGTGTCATTCAGCGCAGTAGTGGTGAAGGCTCGATCCATCGTCCATGTTTATATGTCATTCAGCGCAGTAGTGTTGAAGACTCGATCCACTGAGAGGTGATCACTTCCTATGTGCAGTATTCACAGCATGGAAGGGGTGTGCTGCACACTGCTGCACAGTACTTCTGTTCGTGACAATCAGCTTCGAATATTGATCCTGGTGTGACTCATGTGAAGGTAATATTTCAGAACTGGTGTCCCTGGCTGCTGTTGTGAGGCTTAATGATAGTTATTGTGGCTAAGTGATAGTCTTAAATGTCTCTATTTCCGAGTGAACCTGTGACTGTGCACAGAGTACCTGGTGGACTGTGTGTGTGTGTGTGTGTGTGTGTGTGTGTGTGTGTGTGTGTGTGTGTGTGTGTGTGTGTGTGTGTGTGTGTGTGTGTGTGTGTGTGTGTGTGTGTGTGTGTGTGTGTGCGTGTGTGTGTTCTCACCCTATTTGTACTCACCTATTTGTGGTCGCAGGGGTCGAGTCACAGCTTCTAGCCCCGCCTCTTCACTGGTCGCTACTAGGTTCATTCTCTCCTTACAACATTAGCTTTTTTTCGTACCTCTTCTTAAGCTAAGTATGGATCCTGCCTCCACTACATCACTCTCCAGTGTTCCTCTTCCTGACAACTCTATGACTGAAAAAAAATGCTTCCTAACATCCCTGTGACTCATCTGAGTTCTCAGCTTCCAGTTGTGACCCCTTGTTGCTGTGTCCCATCTCTGAAACATTCTGTCCCTAGTCATCTTGTCAATTCCTCTCAGAACTTTATATGTCGTTATCATGTAACCTCTTCTTCCTGCCCTCCAGTGTCGTCGGGTTGAGTTACCTTAACCTCTCCTGGTAGGACATACCCTCAGCTCCGGGATTAGTCTTCTTGCAAACCTTCGCACTTTCTCTAATTTCTTGACGTGCTTGACCAGGTGTGGGTTCCATACTGGTAGTGCATACTTCAATATGGATCTGACGTACACGGTGTACAGTGTCGTGAATGACTCCTGACTCAAATATGAAAATGCTCTCTCAGGGTTGCCAGGCGCCCATATGCTGCAACAGTTATTTGGCTAATGTGCGCCTCAGGAGTTGTGCTCGGTATGATACTCACCCCAACATCTTTGTCCTTGGGTATGGCTTATAGACTTTGGCTCCTTAGTCTGTACTCCATCCGCTGTCTTCTTTGATCTTTCCCAATCTTCATGACTTTGCACTTGGTGGGGTTAAACTCCAAAAACCAGTTGTTGAACCAAGCTTGCAGCCTCTCCAGATCCCTGTGGTCCTACCTAATCCTCGTCCGTTTGAATTCTTCGTATTAGTTTCATATCGTCTGCAAACAGGGACACACCTGAATCTATCCCTTGTGTCATGTTGTTCACATATTCCAAAAACAGCACTGGCCCTATGACTGACCCCTGCGGAACCCCGCTCGTCACAGGCACCCACACTGACACCTCGTCACGTACCATCACTCGTTGTTTCCTTTCTGTCAAGTAATCTCTGATCCACTGCAGCGCCTTTCCTGTTATTCTTGCCTGACCCTCTAGCTTTTGCACTGATCTCTTGTGTGGAACTGTGTCGAAAGTCTTCTTGTGTGTGTATGTGTGTATGTGTGTGTTTGTGTGTGTGTGTGTGTGTGTGTGTGTGTGTGTGTGTGTGTGTGTGTGTGTGTGTGTGTGTGTGTGTGTGTGTGTGTGTGTGTGTGTGTGTGTGTGTACTCATGTGTGTATGTGTGTGTGTGTGTGTGTGAGCTACATCGCTGGCGAGTCAGTCAGCTGCTGTAATTAACTGTAACATGTAATTTGACCAACATTGAGGGTGGTTACAATACCGTTTGTTCCAAGATTACTGACTGACTGTTCAACTAAAGTCAATTGATTACTGCCGTGGAGAACAGTCTTCCTGGAAACAGGTTGACTGTGCCAGTCAGTCACACACACACACACACACACACACACACACACACACACACACACACACACACACACACACACACACACACACACACACACACACACACATACACACACAAACACATACACATTCTCTCTCTCTCTCAACTTATATTGTTAGTCTTCCGCCCTATTTACATAAATTAATAAGCTTTTCAGGACTAAGAGAGAACTAAGAGTCAGGACTGGCAGAGAGTCCTGAGAATAAGGACTGACAGAGAGTCCTGAGAGTCAGGACTGACAGAGAGTCCTGAGAGTCAGGACTGGCAGAGAGTCCTGAGAGTCAGGACTGGCAGAGAGTCCTGAGAGTCAGGACTGGCAGAGAGTACTAATTTAGGTTAGGACTGACAGAGTCCTGAGAGATTCAAATTCTCATCTTCGTCAACACTTGTTCAACACAGATGAAGCTTCTTGACAGATACTGTGTGCAGGTGTAGCTCTACACCTGTCTCCACTTACTCTCCCCCCCCTCCGCCTCTCCCTCCCCCCACTTACTCCCCATCCTCCGCCTCCCCCTCCCCCCACTCAACAACTCTCGTCAATACTGTCACATAAATAAATTAAAATTATAGCCATCAAACAATTTCTGTCGTTTTGCTGCAAATTGGTCTGTCAGTGTATATAATCTGTGTATATATTCTGTGTATAGTATGTCTGCCTGTGTATATAGTGTCTGCCGTTATATACAGTTTGTCTGCAATATATATATATATATATATATATATATATATATATATATATATATATATATATATATATATATATATATATATATATATATATATATATATATATATATATAATCTCCTTGCATATGCATTTGTCTGCCAGTAGTTATCTTATATATATATAATAATTTCAGTCAAATATCGCAGGAAGGTACCAGTTTTGTTAGCTTCGTTGCCTAACAAGACGAGTGCCATGATGCTAGCGATAGGGCTCTTGATCTGAGGAGTTCGACCTACAACACGAGCATCCCCTGTCTCTAACCCAGAGACAGTTAACAACCGTCTTTCTAAAAACTACAAAACACCTGTTGTTGGGGGAAAGACAACAGGTCTTTTAAGACGTTTTTACAAAACTCCAAGTAACATCTGTCAGTTAGTTTACATCTGTTAGAGATGGGAAGACTGCATGAAATAGGACAGCACGACGCAGTCAGAAACGTGCAAAACAGTTCAACAATCTTCCAGCACATCAAATCTTGCGGTCACACCATCAACTGGGAAGGAGCGCAGGTTCTGCTCACAAAGTGCAAATTGCCAGGAAAGCCTAACAAGCCACCTTAACTAACCAGTAACCCAAGCTTAACATGTCCGGAGAACAACAACAATAATAATAATAATAATAATAATAATAATAATAATAATAATAATAATAATAATAATAATAATAATAATAATAATAAAAATAATAATAATAATAATAATAATAATAATAATAATAATAATAATAATAATAATAATAATAATGATGAGAAGACCTTTTAAACAAATCATTAAGAGAGTCACTCAGATCAATGTAGCACTGGCAGGTCAATAATTCACGTTGGATAAACACATCCTTATGAGTTTTGTATAAATTCAGATACTGAGTCTGGATTCTCTGCTCCGTTTTGAAAGTGAGGAGAGAGGGTGTTGGACAGGGAATCCAAACCTCCACAATAAGTGTGGGATCAACTGTACTCGTTAATGGAGGGGATCCAAGGCTTCTCCATAGGAGTGGTATCCAACTGTTCCCACTAGGAGATGTAGGAGGGAGGGGAATTCAACTCTTCTTGCTGGTATAGGAAGGATGGGATCCAAGGCTCCTTTGAAGCGTACAGAGACAGGATTTGGCGAGGAAATGCAAATAAGAGTGTAAAAGTTGTGGCCTCGCCTCCAGGGCTCAGTTGAGCCGTGAAGAGCTCCGAGATATAGCTGAGTTAAAGAAGGTGAAAGCCGGGGTCACTGACACGAGTGGAGAGGTTGGTCACACACACACATATACACACACAATTGTTTATATATATATATATATATATATATATATATATATATATATATATATATATATATATATATATATATATATATATATATATATATATATATATATATATATATATATATATATATATATATATATATATATATGTATATATACTGAACTGTATTTGGCAAGTCCTTCATATTCGTGCTGTTCAACTTATGATGAAAATTTTCTTACTAATAGAATTTACAAAAAGAAAAAGCACACTGTATTTAGAAATTTATAGGAAAGTTTACTGAATTTATAATTTGTCTGCGTGTAGGTGTTATATTTCCACCATAAACAAAAAAAGACTTGGGATAAATTGTCGCAACGGCTTTCACAGTTCAGCCACCTACCACTTTCACAGTTCACCCACCTACCACTTTCACAGTTCACCCACCTACCACTTTCACAGTTCAGCCACCTACCACTTTCACAGTTCAGCCACCTACCACTTTCACAGTTCAGCCACCTACCACTTTCACAGTTCACCCACCTACCACTTTCACAGTTCACCCACCTACCACTTTCACAGATCAGCCACATACCACTTTCACAGTTCACCCACCTACCACTTTCACAGTTCACCCACCTACCACTTTCACAGTTCGACCACCTACCACTTTCACAGTTCACTCACCTACCAATTTCACAGTTCACCCACCTACCACTTTCACAGTTCACCCACCTACCACTTTCACAGTTCACCCACCTACCACTTTCATAGTTCACCCACCTACCACTTTAACAGTTCAGCCACCTACCACTTTCACAGTTCACCCACCTACCACTTGCACAATTCACCCACCTACCACTTTCACAGTTCAGCCACACACCACTTTGACAGTTCAGTCAAACCACAAAGCAGGAGAGTGTGGTGTTGTGTGGCCTCCTGCACCAGCCAGGAGAGTGTGGTGTTGTGTAGCCTCCTGCACCAGCCAGGAGAGTGTGGTGTTGTGTAGCCTCCTGCACCAGCCAGGAGAGTGTGGTGTTGTGTAGCCTCCTGCACCAGCCAGGAGAGTGTGGTGTTGTGTAGCCTCCTGCACCAGCCAGGAGAGTGTGGTGTTGTGTAGCCTCCTGCACCAGCCAGGAGAGTGTGGTGTTGTGTAGCCTCCTGCACCAGCCAGGAGAGTGTGGTGTTGTGTAGCCTCCTGCACCAGCCAGGAGAGTGTGGTGTTGTGTAGCCTCCTGCACCAGCCAGGAGAGTGTGGTGTTGTGTAGCCTCCTGCACCAGCCAGGAGAGTGTGGTGTTGTGTAGCCTCCTGCACCAGCCAGGAGAGTGTGGTGTTGTGTAGCCTCCTGCACCAGCCAGGAGAGTGTGGTGTTGTGTAGCCTCCTGCACCAGCCAGGAGAGTGTGGTGTTGTGTAGCCTCCTGCACCAGCCAGGAGAGTGTGGTGTTGTGTAGCCTCCTGCACCAGCCAGGAGAGTGTGGTGTTGTGTAGCCTCCTGCACCAGCCAGGAGAGTGTGGTGTTGTGTAGCCTCCTGCACCAGCCAGGAGAGTGTGGTGTTGTGTAGCCTCCTGCACCAGCCAGGAGAGTGTGGTGTTGTGTAGCCTCCTGCACCAGCCAATAAGTGCGGTGTGGTGTAGCCTCCTGCACCAGCCAATAAGTGCGGTGTGGTGTAGCCTCCTGCACCAGCCAGGAGAGTGTGGTGTTGTGTAGCCTCCTGCACCAGCCAATAAGTGCGGTGTGGTGTAGCCTCCTGCACCAGCCAATAAGTGCGGTGTGGTGTAGCCTCCTGCACCAGCCAGGAGAGTGTGGTGTTGTGTAGCCTCCTGCACCAGCCAGGAGAGTGTGGTGTTGTGTAGCCTCCTGCACCAGCCAGGAGAGTGTGGAGTTGTGTAGCCTCCTGCACCAGCCAGGAGAGTGTGGTGTTGTGTAGCCTCCTGCACCAGCCAGGAGAGTGTGGTGTTGTGTAGCCTCCTGCACCAGCCAGGAGAGTGTGGTGTTGTGTAGCCTCCTGCACCAGCCAGGAGAGTGTGGTGTTGTGTAGCCTCCTGCACCAGCCAGGAGAGTGTGGTGTTGTGTAGCCTCCTGCACCAGCCAGGAGAGTGTGGTGTTGTGTAGCCTCCTGCACCAGCCAGGAGAGTGTGGTGTTGTGTAGCCTCCTGCACCAGCCAGGAGAGTGTGGTGTTGTGTAGCCTCCTGCACCAGCCAGGAGAGTGTGGTGTTGTGTAGCCTCCTGCACCAGCCAGGAGAGTGTGGTGTTGTGTAGCCTCCTGCACCAGCCAGGAGAGTGTGGTGTTGTGTAGCCTCCTGCACCAGCCAGGAGAGTGTGGAGTTGTGTAGCCTCCTGCACCAGCCAGGAGAGTGTGGTGTTGTGTAGCCTCCTGCACCAGCCAGGAGAGTGTGGTGTTGTGTAGCCTCCTGCACCAGCCAGGAGAGTGTGGTGTTGTGTAGCCTCCTGCACCAGCCAGGAGAGTGTGGTGTTGTGTAGCCTCCTGCACCAGCCAGGAGAGTGTGGTGTGGTGTAGCCTCCTGCACCAGCCAGGAGAGTGTGGTGTTGTGTAGCCTCCTGCACCAGCCAGGAGAGTGTGGTGTGGTGTAGCCTCCTGCACCAGCCAGGAGAGTGTGGTGTTGTGTAGCCTCCTGCACCAGCCAGGAGAGTGTGGTGTTGTGTAACCTCCTCCACCAGCCAGGAGAGTGTGGTGTTGTGTAGCCTCCTGCACCAGCCAGGAGAGTATGGTGTTGTGTAGCCTCCTGCACCAGCCAGGAGAGTGTGGTGTTGTGTAGCCTCCTGCACCAGCCAGGAGAGTGTGGTGTTGTGTAGCCTCCTGCACCAGCCAGGAGAGTGTGGTGTTGTGTAGCCTCCTGCACCAGCCAGGAGAGTGTGGTGTTGTGTAGCCTCCTGCACCAGCCAGGAGAGTGTGGTGTTGTGTAGCCTCCTGCACCAGCCAGGAGAGTGTGGTGTTGTGTAGCCTCCTGCACCAGCCAGGAGAGTGTGGTGTTGTGTAGCCTCCTGCACCAGCCAGGAGAGTGTGGTGTTGTGTAGCCTCCTGCACCAGCCAATAAGTGCGGTGTTGTGTAGCCTCCTGCACCAGCCAGGAGAGTGTGGTGTTGTGTAGCCTCCTGCACCAGCCAATAAGTGCGGTGTTGTGTAGCCTCCTGCACCAGCCAGGAGAGTGTGGTGTTGTGTAGCTTCCTGCACCAGCCAGGAGAGTGTGGTGTTGTGTAGTCTCCTGCACCAGCCAGGAGAGTGTGGTGTTTTGTAGTTTCCTGCAGCAGCCAGGAGAGTGTGGTGTTGTGTAGCCTCCTGCACCAGCCAGGAGAGTGTGGTGTTGTGTAGCCTCCTGCACCAGCCAGGAGAGTGTGGTGTTGTGTAGCCTCCTGCACCAGCCAGGAGAGTGTGGTGTTGAGTAGCCTCCTGCACCAGCCAGGAGAGTGTGGTGTTGTGTAGCCTCCTGCACCAGCCAGGAGAGTGTGGTGTTGTGTAGCCTCCTGCACCAGCCAGGAGAGTGCGGTGTTGTGTGGCTTCCTGCACCAGCCAGGAGAGTGTGGTGTTGTGTAGCCTCCTGCACCAGCCAGGAGAGTGTGGTGTTGTGTAGCCTCCTGCACCAGCCAGGAGAGTGTGGTGTTGTGTAGCCTCCTGCACCAGCCAGGAGAGTGTGGTGTTGTGTAGCCTCCTGCACCAGCCAGGAGAGTGTGGTGTTGTGTAGCCTCCTGCACCAGCCAGGAGAGTGTGGTGTTGTGTAGCCTCCTGCACCAGCCAGGAGAGTGTGGTGTTGTGTAGCCTCCTGCACCAGCCAGGAGAGTGTGGTGTTGTGTAGCCTCCTGCACCAGCCAGGAGAGTGTGGTGTTGTGTAGCCTCCTGCACCAGCCAGGAGAGTGTGGAGTTGTGTAGCCTCCTGCACCAGCCAGGAGAGTGTGGTGTTGTGTAGCCTCCTGCACCAGCCAGGAGAGTGTGGTGTTGTGTAGCCTCCTGCACCAGCCAGGAGAGTGTGGTGTTGTGTAGCCTCCTGCACCAGCCAGGAGAGTGTGGTGTTGTGTAGCCTCCTGCACCAGCCAGGAGAGTGTGGTGTTGTGTAGCCTCCTGCACCAGCCAGGAGAGTGTGGTGTTGTGTAGCCTCCTGCACCAGCCAGGAGAGTGTGGTGTTGTGTAGCCTCCTGCACCAGCCAGGAGAGTGTGGTGTTGTGTAGCCTCCTGCACCAGCCAGGAGAGAGTCTTCCTGCCGGGTAAAAGTTCCTGATCCCTTAAACTATTAACAGAAATTACTCAGGAAAAGAATCAACTGACAGAATGTAGTTATCTATAATTTAAGCAAGCTATCAGCTGACGTTCCCATGAAAGACTACTCTAGAAAAATAGGGGAAAAAATCTCTTGTAATGGATGAGAGGTTTTTATGTTTTGAGAAGAAAAGACGAGCAGAGATAAGAGGAGGGTGGGGAAATGTTCTTGTGTGGGGAAAATGTGATGAGTGGGGTGCCACAATGATGTGTGCTTGCACTGATAATGTTTTTCCCAGAAGGAATAAAGGGAAAAAAATAGATGGAAAGATTTTATGCCAAATGAACAATAAGGTTTTGATAAGCTGCTTCACAATTTAATGGAAAAAAATACACACAGTGCGCTTATTTCGGACATTTTTATTGGGGATGTTTCGGTCCTTGAACTTTAGTCACTCTATATTTGACCAAGGTTCCAGGATCAAAATATGTCCAATAAATTTGTCTTTAGGGACTGACCACCTCAAAACTGCTCCTACTTTCTCCATCTTTGTAATAGCCAGTACTCGACTAATAACGGCAACAAGCAGGTGAATTAAGACACAGGTACAACATGTACCATTATTTCCGAAGCGGTGCGCCTACATAATAAGCTGCTTCACCTGACTACAGACTTGACTAAGCACTCAGACAGCAAAAGCAACGGACATGACGTGCTCAGTCCATCAGTCTTGCAAAAATCTCTGAGGTCAAGTCAGGTTGTGGAGATATCAGAAAAATAGAAGAGTTCTCAGTACCTTCAAGAAGGATAACAATAGACCAATGTTGAAAACTGAAAGAGAACGATTCCTAAAGAGTACAAGAAGGTTTTTTTTCAGAGAGATGCATAATGAATATGAATATAGCAACAATCAAAATATATGGTGAATAAATTGTTGATAGCTGGGCACCACGAGCACGGCTCTGCTCTCCTAGCTACAAAAATATGCCTAAAAACAGGCAGTTAAAGACACAAACAAGACTATTAAAATTAAGTATAATAAGACCCACAATGCTACAAGAGGAAAACTCCATCACGGTCACCGAAGAGGCAAGACCAGAGCAGAGATTCAACTCCTTTCAGCCACAACTAGCCGAGTACATCCTTGGAAACTAGTGAAGCTAAAACACAGGCTACAGAAACCTAAATTTATTTATATTAAACACCATTATATAAAACGTTGAATGATGCCCTATTAAAAATGGCGGAAATATGAATTGCCAGCAGGAGCAGACACTGACACACTCGAGGTCCTCACAGGACTTACTGACGATGCAGGAGCCCGGAGGAATTACCAGGCCAAGAATGTGCGGTCGAAAACTATATAAAACAATATATTCAACCACTCCTTCCACTGTGGCATGGTGATAACACCACTGTAGCGTTGTGATGACACCACTGTAGGATGGTGATGACACCACTGTAGCGTGGTGATGACACCACTGTAGCGTGGTGATGACACCACTGTAGGATGGTGATGACATCACTGTAGCGTGGTGATGACACCACTGTAGCGTGGTGATGACACCACTGTAGGATGGTGATGACACCACTGTAGCGTGGTGATGACACCACTGTAGCGTGGTGATGACACCACTGTAGGATGGTGATGACACCACTGTAGCGTGGTGATGACACCACTGTAGCGTGGTGATGACACCACTGTAGGATGGTGATGACATCACTGTAGCGTGGTGATGACACCAATAATATCACCGCCCACTGTAAGTATCGAGGCTAATAGAGTCGAAGCTTCAAGCATAAAGTAAATGGTCGTACCATCATTACTCAGAGTTTATGACGTACTAGGACACCTGACTCACACACGTCCCCCTCTCACACACCTGACTCACACACGTCCCCCTCTCACACACCTGACTCACACACGTCCCCCTCTCACACACCTGACTCACACACGGCCCCCGCGCACAAACCTGACGCAGACACGTCCCCCTCTCACACACCTGACTCACACACGTCCCCCTCTCACACACCTGACTCACACACGTCCCCCTCTCACACATCTGACTCACACACGTCCCCCTCTCACACACCTGACTCACACACGTCCCCCTCTCACACACCTGGCTCACACACGTCCCCCCTCTCACACACCTGACTAACACACGTCCCCCCTCTCACACCCCTGACTCACACACGTCCCCCTCTCACACACCTGACTCACACACGTCCCCCCTCTCACACACCTGACACACACACGTCCCCCCTCTCACACACCTGACACACACACGTCCCCCCTCTCACACACCTGACTTACACCCGTCCCCCCTCTCACACACCTGACTCACACACGTCCCCCCTCTGACACACGTGACTCACACACGTCCCCCCTCTCACACACCTGACTCACACACGTCCCCCCTCTCACACACCTGACACACACACGTCCCCCCTCTCACACACCTGACTCACACACGTCCCCCCTCTTACACACCTGACTCACACACGTCCCCCTCTCACACACCTGACTCACACACGTACCCCCTCTCACACACCTGACTCACACACGTCCCCCCTCTCACACACCTGACTTACACACGTCCCCCTCTCACACACCTGACTCACACACGTCCCCCCTCTCACACACCTGACTCACACACGTCCCCCTCTCACACACCTGACTCACACACGTCCCCCCTCTGACACACCTGACTCACACACGTCCCCCCTCTCACACATCTGACTCACACACGTCCCCCTCTCACACACCTGGCTCACACACGTCCCCCTCTCACACACCTGACTCACACACGTCCCCCTCTCACACACCTGATTCACACACGTCCCCCCTCTCACACACCTGACTCACACACGTCCCCCTCTCACACACCTGACTTACACACGTCCCCCTCTCACACACCTGACTCACACACGTCCCCCCTCTCACACACCTGACTCACACACGTCCCCCTCTCACACACCTCACTCACACACGTCCCCCTCTCACACACCTGACTCACACACGTACCCCCTCTCACACACCTGACTCACACACGTCCCCCCTCTCACACATCTGACTCACACACGTCCCCCTCTCACACACCTGGCTCACACACGTCCCCCTCTCACACACCTGACTCACACACGTCCCCCCTCTCACACACCTGACTCACACACGTACCCCCTCTCACACACCTGGCTCACACACGTCCCCCTCTCACACACCTGACTCACACACGTCCCCCCTCTCACACACCTGACTCACACACGTACCCCCTCTCACACACCTGACTTACACACGTCCCCCTCTCACACACCTGGCTCACACACGTCCCCCTCTCACACA
>NC_091307.1:22658172-22663172 GCF_038502225.1 Cherax quadricarinatus | reverse complement strand
ATTAAATTCGAGAAGCCATTTGCTGGACCAGGTGTCCAGTCTGTCCAGGTCTCTTTGAAGTCCTGCCTGGTCCTCATCAGATTTAATTCTCCTCATTAACTTCACATCATCTGCAAACAGGGACACTTCTGAGTCTAACCCTTCCGTCATGTCGTTCACATATACCAAAAATAGCACTGGTCCTAGGACCGACCCCTGTGGGACCCCGCTCGTCACAGGTGCCCACTGTGATACATCATTACGTACCATGACTCGTTGTTGCCTCCCTGTCAGGTATTCTCTGATCCATTGCAGTGCCCTTCCTGTTATATGCGCCTGATGCTCTAGCTTCTGCACTAATCTCTTGTGAGGAACTGTGTCAAAGGCCTTCTTGCAGTCCAAGAAGATGCAATCAACCCACCCCTCTCTCTCTTGTCTTACTTCTGTTATTTTATCATAAAACTCCAGAAGGTTTGTGACACAGGATTTGCCTTCCGTGAATCCGTGCTGGTTGGCATTTATACTCCTGTTCCGTTCCAGGTGCTCCACCACTCTCCTCCTGATAATCTTCTCCATAATTTTGCATACTATACACGTCAATGACACAGGTCTATAGTTTAGTGCCTCTTTTCTGTCTCCTTTTTTGAAAATGGGAACTACATTTGCTGTCTTCCATACCTCAGGTAGTTGCCCAGTTTCCAGGGATGTGTTGAAGATTGTGGTAAGTGGTACGCACAACATATCTGCTCCCTCTCTAAGGACCCATGGAGAGATGTTGTCCGGTCCCATTGCCTTTGAGGTATCGATGTCCCTTAGCAGTTTCTTCACCTCCTCCTCATCTGTATGTATGTCGTCCAACACTTGTTGGTGTATTCCTTGTTGGTGTCCCCATCTGGTCTGTCCCCCCAGAGTCCTTCCTGTCTCTACTGTAAATACTTCCTTAAATCTCGTGTTGAGCTCCTCACATACCTCTTGATCGTTTCTTGTGAGTTCTCCACCTTCTTTCCTCAGCCTTATCACCTGGTCCTTGACTGTTGTCCTCTTCCTAATGTGGCTATACAGCAGTTTCGGGTCAGATTTGACTTTCGATGCTATGTCGTTTTCATACTGTCTCTGGGCCTCCCTCCTTATCTGCGCATACTCGTTTCTGGCTCTTCTACTAATCTCCTTGTTTTCCTGGGTCCTATGCCTCCTGTACCTTTTCCATTCTCTGTTGCACTTAGCTTTTGCCTCCCTACACCTTCGGGTAAACCAAGGACTCGTCTTGGTCTTCCTATTATTTCTGTTTCCCTTGGGAACAAAACTTTCCTCTGCCTCCTTGCACTTTGTTGCCACATATTCCATCATCTCGTTTACTGATTTTCCTACCATTTCTCTGTCCCACTGAACCTCCTGCAGGAAGTTTCTCATACCTGTGTAGTCCCCCCTTTTATAGTTTGGCCTGTCCCCTTCAGTTCCTGTTACCTTCTCCACTTGTAACTCTACTATATAGTCAAAACTCAGAACCACATGATCGCTAGCTCCAAGGGGTGTGTGTGTGTGTGTGTGTGTGTGTGTGTGTATGTGTGTGTGTGTGTGTGTGTGTGTGTGTGTGTGTGTGTGTGTGTGTATGTGTGTGTGTGTGTGTGTGTGTGGATGTGTGTGTGTGTGTGTGTATGTGTGTGTGTGTGTGTGTGTGTGTGTGTGTGTGTGTACGTGTGTGTGTGTGTGTGCGTGTGTGTGTGGGTGTGTGTGTGTGTATGTGTGTGTGTGTGTGTGCGTGTGTGTGTGTATGTGTGTGTGTGTGTGTGTGTGTGTGTGTGTGTGTGTGTATGTGTGTGTGTGTGTGTGTGTGTGTGTATGTGTGTGTGTGTGTGTGTGTGTGTGTGTGTGTGTGTGTGTGTGTGTGTGTATGTGTATATGTGTGTACTCACCTAATTGTGGTTGCAGGGGTCGAGACTCAGCTCCTGGCCCCCGCCTCTTCACTGATCGCTACTGGGTCCTCTCTCTCTCTGCTTCCCGAGCTTTGTCATACCTCTTCTTAAAACTATGTATGGTTCCTGCCTCCACTACTTCACTTGCTAGGCTATTCCACTTGCTGACAACTCTATGACTGAAGAAATACTTCCTAACGTCCCTGTGACTCGTCTGAGTCTTCAGCTTCCAGTTGTGACCCCTTGTCCCTGTGTCCCCTCTCTGGAACATCCTATCTCTGTCCACCTTGTCTATTCCCCGCAGTATCTTGTATGTCGTTATCATGTCTCCCCTGACCCTTCTGTCCTCCAGTGTCGTCAGTCCGATTTCCCTTAACCTTTCCTCGTATGACATTCCCTTGAGCTCTGGGACTAGCCTTGTTGCAAACCTTTGTACTTTCTCTAACTTCTTGACGTGCTTGACCAGGTGTGGGTTCCAGACTGGTGATGCATACTCCAGTATGGGCCTAACATACACAGTGTACAGTGTCTTGAACGATTCCTTATTAAGGTATCGGAACGCTATTCTCAGGTTTGCCAGGCGCCCGTATGCTGCAGCGGTTATTTGGTTGATGTGTGCCTCCGGTGATGTGCTCGGTATTATGGTCACCCCAAGGTCTTTCTCCCTGAGTGAGGTCTGTAGTCTTTGTCCACCTAGCCTATACTCTGTCTGCGGTCTTCTTTGCCCCTCCCCAATCTTCATGACTTTGCATTTGGCTGGATTGAATTCGAGAAGCCAGTTACTGGACCACATGTCCAGCCTCTCCAGGTCTCTTTGCAGTCCTGCCTCATCCTCGTCCGATTTAATTCTTCTCATCAACTTCACGTCATCTGCGAACAGGGACACTTCAGAGTCTATTCCTTCCATCATGTCGTTCACATATATCAAAAATAGCACTGGTCCTAGAACTGACCCCTGTGGGACCCCGCTCGTAACAGGCGCCCACTGTGATACCTCTTCACGTACCATGACTCGTTGCTGCCTCCCTGTCAGGTATTCCCTTATCCATTGCAGTACCCTCCCTTTTACGTGCACCTGATCCTCCAGCTTCTGCACTAATCTCTTGTGGGGAACTGTGTCAAAGGCCTTCCTGCAGTCTAGGAAAACGCAATCTACCCACCCCTCTCTCTCGTGTCTTACTTCTGTTACCTTGTCATAAAACTCCAGGAGGTTTGTGATACAAGATTTGCCTTCCATGAACCCATGCTAGTTTTCATTTATAATCTTGTTCCTTTCCAGGTGTTCGACCACTCTCCTCCTGATAATCTTCTCCATGACTTTGCACACAATACATGTCAGAGACACAGGTCTGTAGTTTAGTGCCTCGTTTCTGTTTCCTTTCTTAAATATGGGGACTACATTAGCTGTCTTCCATTTCTCAGGTAGTTGCCCAGTTTCAAGGGATGTGTTGAAGATTGTGGTTAGAGGCACGCACAGCATCTCTGCTCCTTCTCTAAGGACCCATGGGGAAATGTTGTCCGGTCCCATCGCCTTTGAGGTGTCAAGGTCACTTAAGAGCTTCTTCACCTCCTCCTCAGTTGTTCGTATGTCATCCAACACTTGGTATATTCCCTCTTGATGTTCCCTTCTGTGCTGTCTTCCCACAGCCCTTCCTGTCTCTACTGTAAAAACTTCCTTAAATCTCCTGTTCAGCTCCTCACATACCTCCTGATCATTTCTTGTGAGTTCTCCACCTTCTGTCCTTAATCTGATCACCTGGTCTTTGACTGTTGTCTTCCTCCTGATGTGGCTATACAACAGTTTCGGGTCAGTCTTGATTCTCGATGCTATGTCATTTTCATACTGTCGCTGGGCCTCCCTCCTTACCTGTGCGTACTCATTCCTGGCTCTGCGACTGATCTCCCTATTTTCGTGTGTTCTCTGCCTTCTGTACTTTTTCCATTCTCTATTGCACTTTGTTTTTGCCTCCTTACACCGTCGGGTAAACCAGGGGCTCGTTCTGGTCTTCCCGTTGTTACTGTTGCCCTTGGGAATAAACCTTTCCACTGCCTCCTTGCATTTTGTTGTTACATATTCCATCATTTCATTTACTGGCTTTCCTGCTAGTTCTCTGTCCCACTGGACCTATCGCAGAAAGTTCTTCAACCCTATGTAGTCCCCTCTTTTATAGTCAGGCTTTTCCCATTCAACTCCTGTTATTCTCTCCACTTGCAGCTCTACTATGTATTCAAAGCACAGAACCACGTGGTCGCTAGCTCCTAGGGGACTCTCATACTTGATGTCCTCAATGTCTGAGCTGCCCAGGGTGAACACAAGGTCCAATCTTGCTGGTTCATCCTCCCCTCTCACTCTGGTAGTGTCCTTAACATGTTGGTGCATGAGGTTTTCCAGCACCACGTCCAACATCCTGGCTCTCCATGTTTCGGGACCCCCATGTGGCTCCAGGTTTTCCCAGTCAATCTCCCTGTGGTTGAAATCCCCCATAACCAGCAACTTTGCTCTGCTGGAGTGAGCTCTTCTTGCCACCTCAGCAAGTGTGTCCACCATTGCTCTGTTGCTCTCTTCATATTCCTCTCTTGGCCTCCTGCAGATCTGTGGTGGATTATACATCACTGCAATGACCACTTTGTGTTCCCCAGACTGAAGTGTACCTGCTATGTAGTCTCTTTCTCCCGTCTCATCTATTCCTTCCATTTTCTCGAATTTCCATCTGTTTTTTTACGAGCAGAGCAACCCCACCTCCCCCCTGCCCCTTCTATCTTTCCTCATGATCTGGTATCCTGGTGGGAAGATTGCATCTGTTATTGTCTCCATGAGTTTTGTTTCTGTAACTGCTATGATGTCTGGGGAATTCTCATTGATTCTTTCTTGTCATTCCTCATGTTTATTCGTTAATCCATCTGCATTTGTGTACCAAACCTTCAACTTCTGTTCTAATACTGTAACTGTGGTGCTGGGGGTGGAAACAGAGGGATCGGTGTGTGATGGTTGGTTTGGATTGTTCAGTTGCCTTGGGGGTGTCGTGGCTGGAGTCCTTCTGCAGGTGTTTCTGGGGGGTGCGCTTGTCCTTCCATTTGATCCTGGGTTATTCTGCTCTCCTTTTTCAT
>NC_091307.1:22630672-22653172 GCF_038502225.1 Cherax quadricarinatus | reverse complement strand
ACTACCCACCATCTAACCCATCACACTACCCACCACCTAACCCATCACACTACCCACCACCTAACCCATCACACTGCCCGCCATCTAACCCATCACACTACCCACCATCTAACCCATCACACTACCCACCACCTAACCCATCACACTACCCACCATCTAACCCATCACACTACCCACCATCTAACCCATCACACCACCCACCACCTAACCCATCACACTACCCACCATCTAACCCATCACTTTACCCGCCATCTAACCCAACACACTACCCACCACCTAACCCATCACTACCCACCACCTAACCCATCACACTACCTGCCATCTAACCCATCACACTACCCGCCATCTAACCCATCACACTACCCACCATCTAACCCATCACACTACCCACCACCTAACCCATCACACTACCCACCACCTAACCCGTCACACTACCCGCTATCTAACCCATCACACTACCCACCATCAAACCCATCACACTACCCACCATCTAACCCATCACACTACCCACCACCTAACCCATGACACTACCCACCACCTAACCCATCACACTACCCGCCGTCTAACCCATCACACTACCCGCCATCTTACCCATCACACTACCCACCATCTAACCCATCACACTACCCACCATCTAACCCATCACACTTCCCACCACCTAACCCATCACACTACCCGCCATCTAACCCATCACACTTCCCACCACCTAACCCATCACACTACCCGCCATCTAACCCATCACACTACACACCACCTAACCCATCACACTACCCACCACCTAACCCATCACACTACCAGACATCTAACCCATCACACTACCCACCACCTAACCCATCACACTACCCGATATCTAACCCATCACACTACCCGCTATCTAACCCATCACACTACCCGCCATCTAACCCATCACACTACCCACCACCTAACCCATCACACTACCCACCACCTAACCCATCACACTACCCGCCATCTAACCCATCACACTACCCGCCATCTAACCCATCACACTACCCATCACCTAACCCATCACACTACCCGCCATCTAACCAATCACACTACCCACCACCTAACCCATCACACTACCCACCATCTAACCCATCACACTACCCACCAACTAACCCATCACACTACCCACCACCTAACCCATCACACTACCCGCCATCTAACCCATCACACTACCCACCACCTAACCCACCACACTACCCGCCATCTAACCCATCACACTACCCACCACCTAACCCATCACACTAACCACCACCTAACCCATCACACTACCAGACATCTAACCCATCACACTACCCACCACCTAACCCATCACACTACCCGCCATCTAACCCATCACACTACCCGCCATCTAACCCATCACACTACCCGCCATCTAACCCATCACACTACCCACCACCTAACCCATCACACTACCCACCGCCTAACCCATCACACTACCCGCCATCTAACCCATCACACTACCCGCCATCTAACCCATCACACTACCCATCACCTAACCCATCACACTACCCGCCATCTAACCCATCACACTACCCACCACCTAACCCATCACACTACCCGCCATCTAACCCATCACACTAACCACCACCTAACCCATCACACTACCCGCCATCTAACCCATCACACTATCCACCACCTAACCCATCACACTACCCACCACCTAACCCATCACACTACCCGCCATCTAACCCATCACACTACCCACCACCTAAACTATCACACTACCCGCCATCTAACCCATCACACTACCCACCACCTAACCCATCACACTACCCGCCATCTAACCCATCACACTACGCGCCATCTAACCCATCACACTACCCACCATCTAACCCATCACACTACCCACCATCTAACCCATCACACTACCCACCACCTAACCCATCACACTACCCACCATCTAACCCAGCACACTACCCACCACCTAACCCATCACACTACCCACCATCTAACCCAGCACACTACCCACCACCTAACCCATCACACTACCCACCATCTAAACCATCACACTACCCGCCATCTAACCCATCACACTACCCACCACCTAACCCATCACACTACCCACCATCTAACCCATCACACTACCCACCATCTAACCCATCACACTACCCACCACCTAACCCATCATACTACCCACCACCTAACCCATCACACTACCCACCACCTAACCCATCACACTACCCACCATCTAACCCATCACACTACCGGCCATCTAACCCATCACACTACCCACCACCTAACCCATCACACTACCCACCATCTAACCCATCACACTACCCGCCATCTAACCCATCACACTACCCACCACCTAACCCATCACACTACCCACCACCTAACCCATCACACTACCCGCCATCTAACCCATCACACTACCCGCCATCTAACCCATCACACTACCCATCACCTAACCCATCACACTACCCGCCATCTAACCCATCACACTACCCACCACCTAACCCATCACACTACCCGCCATCTAACCCATCACACTAACCACCACCTAACCCATCACACTACCCGCCATCTAACCCATCACACTATCCACCACCTAACCCATCACACTACCCACCACCTAACCCATCACACTACCCGCCATCTAACCCATCACACTACCCACCACCTAACCCATCACACTACCCGCCTTCTAACCCATCACACTACCCACCACCTAACCCATCACACTACCCGCCATCTAACCCATCACACTACCCACCACCTAACCCATCACACTACCCACCATCTAACCCATCACACTACCCGCCATCTAACCCATCACACTACCCACCACCTAACCCATCACACTACCCACCACCTAACCCATCACACTACCCGCCATCTAACCCATCACACTACCCGCCATCTAACCCATCACACTACCCATCACCTAACCCATCACACTACCCGCCATCTAACCCATCACACTACCCACCACCTAACCCATCACACTACCCGCCATCTAACCCATCACACTAACCACCACCTAACCCATCACACTACCCGCCATCTAACCCATCACACTATCCACCATCTAACCCATCACACTACCCACCACCTAACCCATCACACTACCCACCACCTAACCCGTCACACTACCCGCTATCTAACCCATCACACTACCCGCCATCTAACCCATCACACTAACCACCACCTAACCCATCACACTACCCGCCATCTAACCCATCACACTATCCACCACCTAACCCATCACACTACCCACCACCTAACCCATCACACTACCCGCCATCTAACCCATCACACTACCCACCACCTAACCCATCACACTACCCGCCTTCTAACCCATCACACTACCCACCACCTAACCCATCACACTACCCGCCATCTAACCCATCACACTACGCGCCACCTAACCCATCACACTACCCGCCATCTAACCCATCACACTACGCGCCATCTAACCCATCACACTACCCACCACCTAACCCATCACACTACTCACCACCTAACCCATCACACTACCCACCATCTAACCCATCACACTACCCACCACCTAACCCATCATACTACCCACCACCTAACCCATCACACTACCCACCACCTAACCCATCACACTACCCACCATCTAACCCATCACACTACCCGCCATCTAACCCATCACACTACCCACCACCTAACCCATCACACTACCCACCATCTAACCCATCACACTACCCGCCATCTAACCCATCACACTACCCACCACCTAACCCATCGCACTACCCACCACCTAACCCATCACACTACCCGCCATCTAACCCATCACACTACCCGCCATCTAACCCATCACACTACCCACCACCTAACCCATCACACTACCCGCCATCTAACCCATCACACTACCCGCCATCTAACCCATCACACTACCCACCACCTAACCCATCACACTACCCGCCATCTAACCCATCACACTAACCACCACCTAACCCATCACACTACCCGCCATCTAACCCATCACACTATCCACCACCTAACCCATCACACTACCCACCACCTAACCCATCACACTATCCACCACCTAACCCATCACACTACCTACCACCTAACCCATCACACTACCCGCCATCTAACCCATCACATTACCCACCACCTAACCCATCACACTACCCGACTTCTAACCCATCACACTACGCGCCACCTAACCCATCACACTACCCGCCATCTAACCCATCACACTACGCGCCATCTAACCCATCACACTACCCACCACCTAACCCATCACACTACGCGCCACCTAACCCATCACACTACCCGCCATCTAACCCATCACACTACGCGCCATCTAACCCATCACACTACCCACCACCTAACCCATCACACTACTCACCACCTAACCCATCACACTACCCACCATCTAACCCATCACACTACCCACCACCTAACCCATCATACTACCCACCACCTAACCCATCACACTACCCACCACCTAACCCATCACACTACCCACCATCTAACCCATCACACTACCCGCCATCTAACCCATCACACTACCCACCACCTAACCCATCACACTACCCACCATCTAACCCATCACACTACCCGCCATCTAACCCATCACACTACCCACCACCTAACCCATCGCACTACCCACCACCTAACCCATCACACTACCCGCCATCTAACCCATCACACTACCCGCCATCTAACCCATCACACTACCCACCACCTAACCCATCACACTACCCGCCATCTAACCCATCACACTACCCGCCATCTAACCCATCACACTACCCACCACCTAACCCATCACACTACCCGCCATCTAACCCATCACACTAACCACCACCTAACCCATCACACTACCCGCCATCTAACCCATCACACTATCCACCACCTAACCCATCACACTACCCACCACCTAACCCATCACACTATCCACCACCTAACCCATCACACTACCTACCACCTAACCCATCACACTACCCGCCATCTAACCCATCACATTACCCACCACCTAACCCATCACACTACCCGACTTCTAACCCATCACACTACCCACCACCTAACCCATCACACTACCCGCCATCTAACCCATCACACTACCCGCCATCTAACCCATCACACTACCCACCACCTAACCCATCACACTACTCACCATCTAACCCATCACACTACCCGCCATCTAACCCATCACACTACCCGCCATCTAACCCATCACACTACCCGCCATCTAACCCATCACCCTACCCACCACCTAAACCATCACACTACCCACCACCTAACCCATCACACTGCCCGCCATCTAACCCATCACACTACCCACCATCTAACCCATCACACTACCCACCACCTAACCCATCACACTACCCACCATCTAACCCATCACACTACTCACCATCTAACCCATCACTTTACCCGCCATCTAACCCAACACACTACCCACCATCTAACCAATCACACTACCCACCACCTAACCCATCACTACCCACCATCTAACCCATCACACTACCCACCATCTAACCCATCACACTACCCGCCATCTAACCCATCACACTACCCACCATCTAACCCATCACACTACCCACCACCTAACCCATCACACTACCCACCACCTAACCCATCACACTACCCGCTATCTAACCCATCACACTACCCACCATCAAACCCATCACACTACCCACCATCTAACCCATCACACTACCCACCACCTAACCCATCACACTACCCACCACCTAACCCATCACAATACCCGCCATCTAACCCATCACACTACCCACCACCTAACCCATCACACTACCCACCACCTAACCCATCACACTACCCACCACCTAACCCATCACACTACCCACCACCTAACCCATCACACTACCCACCACCTAACCCATCACACTACCCACCACCTAACCCATCACACTACCCACCACCTAACCCATCACACTACCCACCACCTAACACCTCCCATTGTTGTTTGCGATCTCACCCGCTCCTCCACTCAAATCCAGCCTCCCATAACCACCCATTATCATCAGTCCTTCCCTAATCACCCATTCTGCTCTCCATTCTCAGGTTATTACCACCTTTCACTTCGCTGCGTCCTTCCTGGCTATCGTTTAGTCATCCAATTATCATCTGCCACTCTTTCCAGCTTTCCAAGTGTTGATTTCGTGCGTCTCTATTCCCCTGTTTTCCCCTCTCTTTCTTACCCCTCTCGCCTGTCCTTTCTTTCTCATCTTTCTTTAATTTCTCTTCGTTTTGTTTATTTTTAAATGTGTTATTCTCTGCTTGTTTGTACCTCAAATTTCAGCAGTGGTTTGAGACTGAGCTCTGGCTCTTGAACCCGAGGATAGGTCGGGAAGGAGAAGGGAAAGTAGTAGTAGCAATAATAATAGTAATAATAGTACTAGTAATAATAGTAGTAGCAGTAGTAATAATATCAACAGTAATAGTAACATTAGCGGTAGCAGTAGTAGTAGTAATATTAGTAGTAGTAGTAACAGTAGTAGTAGTAGCAATAGTAGTAGTAGTAATGATAGCAGTAGTAGTAGTAGTGAAAGCAATAGTAGTAGTGATAGTGATAGTAGTAGTGATAGTGATAGTAGTAGTAGTGATAGTAGTAGTAGTAATAGTAGTAGTAGTAGTAGTAGTAGTAGTAGTAGTAGTAGTAGTATAGGTAACTGCAACAATAATAATAATGGTAGAACTAGTGAAAGGTATCACTAAGTGTGTACGTGTCCCGGTGTTGGAAATACAAGTTTAAACCACAACTTGCATCACCTCCGCTCGGTTTCCTCATGTGTAGAAAACCGTGACTGTACTGAGGTGGGTTCTAGCACCACCTAGTACTAGATGCGTTTAGAAAAGGCCTTCCAGGTCTCTCAGCTAATCTCCTAGGATTACCAGGCCTCTCAGGTCTCCCAGATAATCTCTCAGGTCTCCCAGGCAGCATCCCTCACCCATTCCCACGCTGGCTTCACCCTATTGAGTTTTCTACCTAATTTAACTGAACGTGGGGGTGAGGAAAAGGTGGGGAGGGGAAGGGGAGGTGGGGAGGGGAAGGGGAGGTGGGGAGGGGGAAGGAGAGGAAGGGGAGGATGCTAAGAGAGAGAGATAGAGAGGATGGGGAAGGGGAAGGGAAGATGGAGAGGGAAAGGGAAGACAGGGGGAGGGAAAGATGATGAAAGGGAGTCACAAGGAGAAAGGGAAAGAGGAGACAATGAAAAGATGGAGGAGAGAACGAATGGGATAATGAAATAAAAGGGAATAGAAGAGAGGAAGACATGTGAGGCAGAAGAGGGATAGGTTGGTGAAAGAAGAGAAGGTAGTGTTATTCACACACACACACACACACACACACACACACACACACACACACACACACACATGTATATGGAATATGTAGCAACAAAATGCAAGGAGGCTGAGGAGAGGTTTGTACCCAAGGGTAACAGGAATAATGAAAAAGCCAGGATGAGCCCATGGTTTACCCAAAGGTGCAGGGAGGCAAAAACCAAGTGTGCTAGGGAATGGAAGAAATATAGAAGGCAAAGGACCCAGGAGAATAAGGAGAGCAGTCGTAGAGCCAGAAACGAATATGCACAGATAAGAAGGGAGGCCCAAAGACAATATGAAAACGACATAGCAGCAAAAGCCAAATCTGTCCCGAAACTGTTGTACAGCCACATCAGGAGGAAAACAACAGTCAAGGACCAGGTAATCAGGCTAAGGAAGGAAGGAGGAGAGACAACAAGAAATGACCGTGAAGTATGTGAGGAACTCAACAAAAGATTCAAAGAAGTGTTCACAGAGGAGACAGAAGGGGCTCCAGAAAGACGGAGAGGTGGGGCACACCACCATGTGCTGGACACAGTGCACGCAACCGAGGAAGAAGTGAAGAGGCTTCTGAGTGAGCTAGATACCTCAAAGGCAATGGGGCCAGATAACATCTCCCCATGGGTATTGAGAGAGGGAGAAGAGGCGCTATGTGTACCCCTAACAACAATATTCAATACATCTATCGAAACAGGGAGATTGCCTGAGGCATGGAAGACAGCAAATGTAGTCCCAATCTTTAAAAAAGGAGACAGACATGAAGCATTAAACTACAGACCAGTGTCACTGACATGTATAGTATGCAAAATCATGGAGAAGATTATCAGGAGAAGAGTGGTGGAACACCTAGAAAGGAACGATCTCATCAACAGCAGCCAACATGGTTTCAGGGACGGGAAATCCTGTGTCACAAACCTACTGGAGTTCTATGACATGGTGACAGCAGTAAGACAAGAGAGAGAGGGGTGGGTGGATTGCATTTTCTTGGACTGCAAGAAGGCGTTTGACACAGTTCCACACAAGAGATTGGTGCAAAAACTGGAGGACCAAGCAGGGATAACAGGGAAGGCACTACAATGGATCAGGGAATACTTGTCAGGAAGACAGCAACGAGTCATGGTACGTGGCGAGGTGTCAGAGTGGGCACCTGTGACCAGCGGGGTCCCACAGGGGTCAGTCCTAGGACCAGTGCTGTTTCTGGCATTTGTGAACGACATGACGGAAGGAATAGACTCTGAGGTGTCCCTGTTTGCAGATGACGTGAAGTTGATGAGAAGAATTCACTCGATCGAAGACCAGGCAGAACTACAAAGGGATCTGGACAGGCTGCAGACCTGGTCCAGCAATTGGCTCCTGGAGTTCAATCCCACCAAGTGCAAAGTCATGAAGATTGGGGAAGGGCAAAGAAGACCGCAGACGGAGTACAGTCTAGGGGGCCAGAGACTACAAACCTCACTCAAGGAAAAAGATCTTGGGGTGAGTATAACACCAGGCACATCTCCTGAAGCGCACATCAACCAAATAACTGCTGCAGCATATGGGCGCCTAGCAAACCTCAGAACAGCATTCCGACATCTTAATAAGGAATCATTCAGGACCCTGTACACCGTGTACGTTAGGCCCATATTGGAGTATGCGGCACCAGTTTGGAACCCACACCTAGCCAAGCACGTAAAGAAACTAGAGAAAGTGCAAAGGTTTGCAACAAGACTAGTCCCAGAGCTAAGAGGTATGTCCTACGAGGAGAAGTTAAGGGAAATCAACCTGACGACACTGGAGGACAGGAGAGATAGGGGGGACATGATAACGACATACAAAATACTGAGAGGAATTGACAAGGTGGACAAAGATAGGATGTTCCAGAGATTGGACACAGTAACAAGGGGACACAGTTGGAAGCTGAAGACACAGATGAATCACAGGGATGTTAGGAAGTATTTCTTCAGCCACAGAGTAGTCAGTAAGTGGAATAGTTTGGGAAGCGATGTTTATCTGGAGTTTATCTGGAGAGAGTTCCGGGGGTCAACGCCCCCGCGGCCCGGTCTGTGACCAGGCCTCCTTAGGTCAGTGTCCCAGGATGCGACCCACACCAGTCGACTAACACCCAGGTACCCATTTTACTGATGGGGAACATAGACAACAGGTGGAAAGAAACACGTCCAATGTTTCTACTCTGGCTGGGAATCGAACCCAGGCCCTCACCGTGTGAAGCGAGAGCGTTAACCACCAGGCCACCAGAGTGGAGGCAGGATCCATACATAGCTTTAAGCAGAGGGATGACAAAGCTCACGGCTCAGGGAGAGTGACCTAGTAGCGATCAGTGAAGAGGCGGGGGCCAGGAGCTCGGACTCGACCCCCGCAACCTCAACTAGGTGAGTACACACACACACACACACACACACACACACACACACACACACACACACACACACACACACACACACACACACACACGACTCACCACAAACGACCTTCATTTCCCAGAGTGTCGTGGATGGCAGACTTCAACACTTTTCATGCAGAGTGCAACTTTAAGTGAAATAAAATGGAATATCTAACCCATCTCAGTCCTCTTAGAATCCATCTCAGTCCTCTTAGAATCCACTTCACTCGTCTTAGAATCCACTCAATCCTCTTAGAATCCACACCAACCCTTTTAAAACCCACCTCAATCCTCTTAGAACCCACCTCAATCCTCTTAGAACCCACCTCAATCCTCTTAGAACTCACCTCAATCCTCTTAGAACCCACCTCTTATAACTCACTTCAATCCTCTTACGATCCACCTCAACCCTCTTACGAGCCACCTCAACCCTCTTACGAGCCAACTTAGGTTCTTAACACCCTCAACCCTCTTACAACCCTCACAACGTGGCACTCAATCCCATCAACGACAACATTCAAACCTGTGCAATAACGCTAAGGTGCCAGGAGGGAGAGAGAGCGTCGGGGGTGCCAGTATGGAGACTGAGGGGAAGGGGGGTATCAGTAGGTTGAAGTGCCATCTTCGCCCTCCCAGTGCCAGCAGATGTGGTGCCGTACACGCCGGCCATTCTGCAAGTAAGGCACTTCGTAGGGCCATTTACACTGTCCTGGGCGAGCAAATATACCGTCGCGGCAGGCCATTCAGCCTCGGGTCTAGTGTGGCACTACTCCTCCCTCCCCCCCTGCCGTTTGTCATCGTGTGGGTGCCACCCCCCCTTCCTTCAACCCCCACCCACTCCCATCCTCTAACCCATCGACCCCTGTGCCATCTGCGACCAATGTGATTCCCTCTCCTTGATAGCCCCTCGCCAGCACATGTGAAGAGCTCAGGGAAATCAGGGAGTGTAGAGGAGAGACTAGCTGCATTTTCCCAGACTTCCAGAGGGAGGTCGACCCTGTGCCTGGGCTGTAACGTAGTCACACTGGAGCTGGTATGAAGATACGTAATAAAGGTTTTCATTTTACACGTTTCTCTCAAGATTGAGCTTCATTACGAAACCTGATACTGGCAAGGAGCATTTCTGAGCCAGGCGTCGTCTGAGACGTCTCGCACCGCTTGATACTTTAAAATAACTTGAGGTGCAAATAGATGGCAAGACATAACTGGAAGAACGTTACGCCCTAGTATAGGTTTGCTGTGCTGTGTCTGTCGTTCGGTTTACCAGTCAGTTTCCTGAGGAATAAAACCAGACCGCTGTCACCACTCACGGTTAGGGATCAGCTTTCTAGGACTGCTTAGTGATTCCGCATCCTAAACAAACACAGTACAAAAGCACAACACAAAAAAATCAAGCGATCGCACCAAAAACACGAAGCACAGTAACATACACAGCACACAATAACATACACAACACACAGTAACATACGCAACACACCAGCATGCACAACACACAACATGCAATCCCAGTTCCATCTGCCCCTTGCTATCACAGTGTAAAAAAATCAGACGAAATATGAGTAACAAAACAATACAACGACAGAAAACAATACAGCAGCAGAATACAACAAATCACAATGGTGGGAGAGGAAGAAAAAAATACATTTCACAATGAAATATGAGCACGTTCAAGCCCACCACCCCAGTAAAGCCCACTACGTGCTTTATCACCTAGAAATTGCCAACCAAGTTCCTTTTACCAAAAAAAAAAATCACATTTACGCTATAACTATGCTAAAATCAGTCTATAACGAAATTTATTAATTTTATTGCAGTCTCTAATGCAGCAGATTATCGTACTGCTAGGCAGGTTAGGGCCATATTTTCAGTTGATTGGGGACAGGCCAGACAGAAGCATCGCAATTTGTTTCTCGCGATATTTTTTTTAACTCAATACGCGAATTTTATGCTAGAGACCAGCGACCCAGATCACTTCGGGGCATTCTAATGTCCAAAAACTATGTGTGCTCAAAAAACTCACTAGCAAATGTACTTTATTTCAACGACGTTGGAAATGGTGCGAAGAGTCAGATGGCTTCCTCTTCAATGGCCCATTTGCTTTTAGTTGCCGAGAGAAGTCCGTAGTCGCCACCTTGAAGTCACTGGCCCATTTGTTTTAGTTGCCGAGACCAGTCCGTGGTATCCACCTTGAAGTCACTGGTATCTATGCTGCTGCTTGATGCTGACGTGAGGCGCCTAACGATCTCCCAGACTAACATGTTCAACGGCTAGACGAGACCAGCAGCTGCAGCTCAGAATTGACACTCAGTGAACCAGGAACCACTGTTGCTAGATATACATTGAGCTGAAGGTTCAGAAACAAACCTAGTCCAGGAAGTTGCTCGGACAGCGTTTCGACTTGGGTCTCAGTGTAAGCTATGACCGAATCCTGAAGACTGAGACTCAGCCGGCAACTGTAGTTTGTTAACATACCAAGAAGCGTGGTGTCGTGTGTCCCCTTCCCCCCAACAACGACATGGGTTCTTCACGGTGGGTGCTCTGGACAATATTGACCACAGTCGGTCAAGAACCTCTGCCAAGTATTCTTTCCATGTGGCTACAATCAGCCGATGTAAGCTTCCGCCTAAGTCCTACATGGGAGTCTGCCAGGATAGAATAATAATGCCATCCTCAGGCACAAACAGGCATTATTCGTTGCCTGAGAGCCTAACTACCATACAAACTGTTGTCCTCAGGACAGTCACTCTGGCAAATAAATAGAAATCAAATTACATGGAACGTTCGCTGATGATGTTTCGCCCACACAGTGGACTTTACCAGGTCACAAACCTGGAATGTAGGGGAGAGTAGGGAATCGCAAAGCATACGAAACACATCAAGTTCGTTAAGCTGCCAGACTAATAAAACTAACGACTCCCTGACCTTCATGCTCAGTTGTGAACATTAACTTCTACAACAGCACAAGCCAGCGGTAGCTTCTTGCTGCGCGAAAATCATAGCGCCAACGCCTCCTCCACCTTACATAAATTACCAGCGTCTAGACGTAAAACCATCACCACTGAAAGTAATACCTGAAGTTAAGCTCATTACATATAAAGTAGAAGTATTGAGTCTCCGAACACCTCTGGTTGACAGCATCACTGATATCAAAAGAACAAAGCTAGGTGTAAAGATGTGATATAGACAGCTGCCATCACTTTACGTGTCACTCCTGCTAGGTGGACCGTGACACAGCTCTCGGCCCTCGTTGCTACTACCAGCACCATCGCTCAAAACACAGGCAAGAGGTTCTATTATCTCGAAATTTTTAACTAAGCAGAACATGGTTACTACCTGGCTTCACCCTCCAGTCCGTGCACCACCTGACTGGACCACAGTCCGTGCACCACCTGACCTGGTTCACAGTCCGTGCACCACCTGACTGGACCACAGTCCGTGCACCACCTGACCTGGTTCACAGTCCGTGCACCACCTGACCTGGTTCACAGTCCGTGCACCACCTGACTGGACAACAGTCCGTGCACCACCTGACCTGGTTCACAGTCCGTGCACCACCTGACTGGACCACAGTCCGTGCACCACCTGACCTGGTTCACAGTCCGTGCACCACCTGACCTGGTTCACAGTCCGTGCACCACCTGACTGGACCACAGTCCGTGCACCACCTGACCTGGTCCACAGTCCGTACACCACCTGACCTGGTTCACAGTCCGTGCACCACCTGACCTGGTTCACAGACCGTGCACCACCTGACTGGACCACAGTCCGTGCACCACCTGACCTGGTTCACAGTCCGTGCACCACCTGACTGGACCACAGTCCGTGCACCACCTGACCTGGTTCACAGTCCGTGCACCACCTGACTGGACCACAGTCCGTGCACCACCTGACCTGGTTCACAGTCCGTGCACCACCTGACTGGACCACAGTCAGTGCACCACCTGACCTGGTTCACAGACCGTGCACCACCTGACTGGACCACAGTCCGTGCACCACCTGACCTGGTTCACAGTCCGTGCACCACCTGACCTGGTTCACAGTCCGTGCACCACCTGACTGGACCACAGTCCGTGCACCACCTGACCTGGTTCACAGTCCGTGCACCACCTGACTGGACCACAGTCCGTGCACCACCTGACCTGGTTCACAGTCCGTGCACCACCTGACCTGGTTCACAGTCCGTGCACCACCTGACTGGACCACAGTCCGTGCACCACCTGACCTGGTCCACAGTCCGTACACCACCTGACCTGGTTCACAGTCCGTGCACCACCTGACCTGGTTCACAGTCCGTGCACCACCTGACTGGACCACAGTCCGTGCACCACCTGACCTGGTTCACAGTCCGTGCACCACCTGACCTGGTTCACAGTCCGTGCACCACCTGACTGGACCACAGTCCGTGCACCACCTGACCTGGTTCACAGTCTGTGCACCACCTGACCTGGTTCACAGTCCGTGTACCACCTGACTGGACCACAGTCAGTGCACCACCTGACCTGGTCTACAGTCCGTGCACCACCTGACCTGGTCCAAAGTCCGTGCACCACCTGACCTGGTCCACAGTCCGTGCACCACCTGACATGGTCCACAGTCCGTGCACCACCTGACCTGGTCTACAGTCCGTGCACCACCTGACCTGGTTCACAGTCCGTGCACCACCTGACCTGGTCCACAGTCCGTGCACCACCTGATCTGGTCCACAGTCCGTGCACCACCTGACCTGGTCCACAGTCCGTGCACCACCTCACCTGGTCCATAGTCCGTGCACCACCTGACCTGGTCCACAGTCCGTACACCACCTGACCTGATTCACAGTCCGTGCACCAAATGACCTGGTTCACAGTCCGTGCACCACCTGACCTGGTCCACAGTCCGTGCACCACCTGACCTGGTCCACAGTCCGTGCACCACCTCACCTGGTCCACAGTCCGTGCACCACCTGACCTGGTCCACAGTCCGTGCACCACCTCACCTGGTCCACAGTCCGTGCACCACCTGACGTGGTTCACAGTCCGTGCACCACCTGACCTGGTTCACAGTCCGTGCACCACCTGACCTGGTTCACAGTCCGTGCACCACCTGACCTGGTTCACAGTCCTTGCACCACCTGACCTGGTTCACAGTCCGTGCACCACCTGACCTGGTTCACAGTCCGTGCACCACCTGAACTGACCAGCTATACATTTTCTGTGTTTTCTTATATTGTACCGTTAAAGTCACTTACTTCTCGGCTAAAAATCTTCCTGATACAGTGTCCTAGTTACCACATGTGTCTTACGTACAAACTGGAATACTGCTAGGAAACCCAGGCGCTTCTCCACCTCCTCCTCCACCTCCTCCTCCCCCTCCCCCCCCGGGTGCACCACCCGAGGCGCCTGACACACCAACATAAGTCGCGGTAAAAAGCTCACGCAGTAACATGACTGTTGTTTTGGATTTTATAGTGCAACATAATACCCAACAAAATTGCCTCTCCGGGCGATTTTTATCCCTGACAACCGAGATGCTTCCTCGCTGTATATATATATATATATATATATATATATATATATATATATATATATATATATATATATATATATATATATATATATATATATATATATATATATATATATGTATATATATTTATATATATTTCAACAAGTGGGGAAAGTGATTTATACAATTGCCTCTGAGATTTTTTATGCTTGCTGAGTAACGTAGTGTGTGACACTAAGGAATTATTATAGTATTAATATTAGTGGAGATATTAATGCTGGGAGGATCGAGCCTACACGACTCCCTGTCCTATACGTCTGTCTGTCTCTCTCTCTCTCTCTCTCTCTCTCTCTCTCTCTCTCTCTCTCTCTCTCTCTCTCTCTCTCTCTCTCTCTCTCTCTCTCTCTCTCTCTCTCTCTCTCTCTCTCTCTCTCTCTCTCTCTCTCTCTCTCTCTCTCTCTCTCTCTCTCTCTCTCCTTCTCTCTCTCCTTCCTTCCCTCCTTCCTACCCTCCTTCCTTCCCTCCTTCCTTCCCTCCTTCCTTCCCTCCTTCCTTCCCTCTTTCCTTTCCTCCCTCCCTTCCTCCCTTATTTCCTCCCTCTTTCACTCCCTTCCTTCCTCCCTCATACCCTCCTTCCCTCCCTCCTTCATTACCTCCTTCTCTCACTCCGCTTCCCTCCTTCCGTTCCTCTTTCTCCATCTTTACCATTTCCTTTTCCACCTTTGTCCTTTACTTCATTTTTTTTCAGTCTGTATTTAATCCATCTCCTCCTTAATCTTTACCCTTTCCTTCTCTTGCTCTACCTTCCCCCTTTCCTACTCCCCCTCTTCTTCCTCTTTTTCTTTCTTTTCCTTCCCACTCCTCCTCCTCCTTCTCTTCTTCTTTCCTCTCCTCCTGTTACTCCCTCCTCTTCCTTCTCTGTAAAACTCACTCCAGATTAACAACTCAGGAAGGCTGGTAGTTCAGTAATTGGTTTAATCTTAATTGGGCCAATTTCTTTCGATGAAGACGACAGTTTATCTTGGAAGGATAAGAGGGAATAAATCGGGCGATAAAGGTGACATAAAGAGCGTTCTTTAAGGCTGACACTCCTACTCACCAGACACGCCCCCCTCACCCCAAATGCCATAGTGCAAATGAGCGTTTAGCATGTATGTTCTCCCCGCTCTCCGGGGGTGATTGAACCAGGGTGTAAGCTGGGGATAAATTGATAACCATGATTCTTTTCATTTTTTTTTTTTTGCCGTCAGGGATGTGAAAAAAATATTTCAAGTCGACGCGATGGATGTAAAAATTTCTTACAAGATGACGTGAAAATCTGGTCTTGGTTCACGGAACTGGAGAGAATCTTTCGCTTTAACGATTCTACCTCAGGGTGACCTGGAATGGGTAATGAATGAGTTAGGAACGGTGATGGAAGCATGGGAAAATAATGGAGCAAATAATGTGGGAAATGGTAAGGTAAATAGCGCTATGAAAATGTTTTGAGAATTGATTTAGGTAAAGAGGATATATATATATATATATATATATATATATATATATATATATATATATATATATATATATATATATATATATATATATATATATATATATATATATATATATATATATATATATATATGTATGTATATGTATGTATGTATGTATATATAATGTGTGCAGCACGTGGGAGTCTTTATTGGAAGACATTTTGCCAAACAATGACTATCAACTCAATGTACAGATGTTGACAGTTGAGGCCATCAGTCCCTTAGCCTATTCATTCAGCGTGTAAAACCTTATACCTGATGTATGACGCTTTATGCTTGATGCATAAAACATCATATACAATTGACGTATACAACTTTACCTCTTTGTGTATAGAGGTAGGGTTGTATACCTCTAACTGGGTGAAAATAGCAGATTTTTCACCCAGGAAGAGATAGACAAGGCAGCAGAAGTGGCCCCAGGGTACAACAACACACCAGCAGCAGCGGTACGACAATCATAACAACTCAGACACCTCCAACACATCTCACAAGTTGCCAGAGGTACGATAATACCGCTATTCGTGCGGTATTTACACGGTAGTTTGGCCTTTATTAGGCCGTGTGGACATAACCAGGCGGTAACAGCTTGGGGCATAGTCGTTTAGAAAGGGACCCCGGATTAAATTCTGAAATCACGTGTACTAATGAAATTTTGAAGGCACGATACAGCCGTCATGGTGGGGGTGGAAAACATGATTTTTTTTGGCCTATGCTAGAGGACAGTACGATTTACAAAAAAAAAACTTCCATGGAATTATCATTATTTGTTTTTTCGTTTCCAGCACAGAAGGAAATTTTTTTGGTTTGTCTTGAACTGTCAGAAAAATGTAAATCGAACACCAAGGGATCTATGTGTTATGTGGATGAACATTTACACAGAGTGGATGATGGGTGAACATTACACAGAGTGGGAGAGGTGGGTGAACATTACACTGAGTGCACGAGAGGTGGGTGAACATTACACAGAGTGGAAGAGGTGGGTGAACATTACACTCAGTGGACGAGAGGTGGGTGAACATTACACTCAGTGGATGAGATGTGGGTGAACATTACATAGAGTGGACGAGAGGTGGGTGAACATTACACAGAGTGGACGAGAGGTGGGTGAACATTACACTCAGTGGACGAGATGTGGGTGAACATTACACAGAGTGGACGAGATGTGGGTGAACATTACACAGAGTGGACGAGAGGTGGGTGAGCATTACACTGAGTGGACGAGATGTGGGTGAACATTACACAGAGTGGACGAGATGTGGGTGAACATTACACAGAGTGGACGAGATGTGGGTGAACATTACACAGAGTGGACGAGAGGTGGGTGAACATTACACTGAGTGGACGAGAGGTGGGTGAACATTACACTGAGTGGACGAGAGGTGGGTGAACATTACACAGAGTGGACGAGATGTGGGTGAACATTACACAGAGTGGACGAGATGTGGGTGAACATTACACAGAGTGGACGAGAGGTGGGTGAACATTACACTGAGTGGACGAGAGGTGGGTGAACATTACACAGAGTGGACGAGAGGTGGGTGAACATTACACAGAGTGGACGAGAAGTGGGTGAACATTACACAGAGTGGAAGAGGTGGGTGAACATTACACTCAGTGGACGAGAGGTGGGTGAACATTACACTCAGTGGACGAGATGTGGGTGAACATTACATAGAGTGGACGAGAGGTGGGTGAACATTACACAGAGTGGACGAGAGGTGGGTGAACATTACACTCAGTGGACGAGAGGTGGGTGAACATTACACAGAGTGGAAGAGGTGGGTGAACATTACACTGAGTGGACGAGAGGTGGGTGAACATTACACAGAGTGGACGAGATGTGGGTGAACATTACACAGAGTGGACGAGAGGTGGGTGAACATTACACAGAGTGGACGAGATGTGGGTGAACATTACACAGAGTGGACGAGAGGTGGGTGAACATTACACAGAGTGGACGAGATGTGGGTGAACATTACACAGAGTGGACGAGAGGTGGGTGAACATTACACAGAGTGAACGAGAGGTGGGTGAACATTACACAGAGTGGACGAGAGGTGGGTGAACATTACACTCAGTGGACGAGATGTGGGTGAACATTACACTGAGTGGACGAGAGGTGGGTGAACATTACACAGAGTGGACGAGAGGTGGGTGAACATTACACTGAGTGGACGAGAGGTGGGTGAACATTACACAGAGTGAACGAGAGGTGGGTGAACATTACACAGAGTGGACGAGAGGTGGGTGAACATTACACTGAGTGGACGAGAGGTGGGTGAACATTACACAGAGTGGACGAGATGTGGGTGAACATTACACAGAGTGGACGAGAGGTGGGTGAACATTACACAGAGTGGACGAGATGTGGGTGAACATTACACTGAGTGGACGAGAGGTGGGTGAACATTACACAGAGTGGACGAGATGTGGGTGAACATTACACAGAGGGGACGAGAGGTGGGTGAACATTACACAGAGTGGACGAGATGTGGGTGAACATTACACAGAGTGGACGAGAGGTGGGTGAACATTACACAGAGTGGACGAGATGTGGGTGAACATTACACAGAGTGGACGAGAGGTGGGTGAACATTACACAGAGTGGACGAGAGGTGGGTGAACATTACACTCAGTGGACGAGATGTGGGTGAACATTACACTGAGTGGACGAGAGGTGGGTGAACATTACACAGAGTGGACGAGAGGTGGGTGAACATTACACTGAGTGGACGAGAGGTGGGTGAACATTACACAGAGTGAACGAGAGGTGGGTGAACATTACACAGAGTGGACGAGAGGTGGGTGAACATTACACTGAGTGGACGAGAGGTGGGTGAACATTACACAGAGTGGACGAGATGTGGGTGAACATTACACTGAGTGGACGAGAGGTGGGTGAACATTACACAGAGTGGACGAGATGTGGGTGAACATTACACTGAGTGGACGAGAGGTGGGTGAACATTACACAGAGTGGACGAGATGTGGGTGAACATTACACAGAGGGGACGAGAGGTGGGTGAACATTACACAGAGTGGACGAGATGTGGGTGAACATTACACAGAGTGGACGAGAGGTGGGTGAACATTACACAGAGTGGACGAGATGTGGGTGAACATTACACAGAGTGGACGAGATGTGGGTGAACATTACACAGAGTGAACGAGAGGTGGGTGAACATTACACAGAGTGGACGAGAGGTGGGTGAACATTACACAGAGTGGACGAGAGGTGGGTGAATATTACACAGAGTGGACGAGAGGTGGGTGAATATTACACAGAGTGTTAATGTGAATCCTCTGTGTTCTTCCTTGAAGAACAATAGAGGATGAAGGATGAACAGACAATTATGTGATAACACAGAAGAACAAGCAAGAACACAAATGTTCATACTCTCTCTCTCTCTCTCTCTCTCTCTCTCTCTCTCTCTGACAGCCTCGCATCAGTCTCATATCTTTGCCAAACGAAAGGGAAAAAAATATGAACGAGCAGCAATTCGGCTATGTCAAATTTTCAGTTACAATGTAACAGTGGTGCCTGATGCATTGTAACAGTGGTGCTTGAACCATTGTAACAATGGTGCTTGATCCATTGTAACAGTTGTCCTTGAACCATTGTAACAGTGGTGCCTGATGCATTGTAACAGTGGTGCTTGAACCATTGTAACAGTGGTGCTTGATGCATTGTAACAGTGGTGCTTGAACCATTGTAACAGTGGTGCTTGATCCATTGTAACAGTGGTGCTTGATCCATTGTAACAGTGGTGCTTGATCCATTGTAACAGTGGTGCTTGATGCATTGTAACAGTGGTGCTTAAACCATTGTAACAGTGGTGCTTGATCCATTGTAACAGTGGTGCTTGATCCATTGTAACAGTGGTGCTTGATCCATTGTAACAGTGGTGCTTGATCCATTGTAACAGTGGTGCTTGATCCATTGTAACAGTTGTCCTTGAACCATTGTAACAGTGGTGCCTGATGCATTGTAACAGTGGTGCTTGAACCATTGTAACAGTGGTGCTTGATGCATTGTAACAGTGGTGCTTGAACCATTGTAACAGTGGTGCTTGATCCATTGTAACAGTGGTGCTTGATCCATTGTAACAGTGGTGCTTGATCCATTGTAACAGTGGTGCTTGATGCATTGTAACAGTGGTGCTTAAACCATTGTAACAGTGGTGCTTGATCCATTGTAACAGTGGTGCTTGATCCATTGTAACAGTGGTGCTTGATCCATTGTAACAGTGGTGCTTGATGCATTGTAACAGTGGTGCTTGAACCATTGTAACAGTGGTGCTTGATCCATTGTAACAGTGGTGCTTGAACTATTGTAACAGTGGTGCTTGATGCATTGTAACAGTGGTGTTTGAACCATTGTAACAGTGGTGCTTGATCCATTGTAACAGTGGTGCTTGATCCATTGTAACAGTGGTGCTTGATGCATTGTAACAGTGGTGCTTGAACCATTGTAACAGTGGTGCTTGATCCATTGTAACAGTGGTGCTTGAACTATTGTAACAGTGGTGCTTGATCCATTGTAAGAGTGGTGTTTGAACCATTGTAACAGTGGTGCTTGATCCATTGTAACAGTGGTGCTTGATCCATTGTAACAGTGGTGCTTGATGCATTGTAACAGTGATGCTTGAACCATTGTAACAGTGGTGCTTGATCCATTGTAACAGTGGTGCTTGATGCATTGTAACAGTGATGCTTGATGCATTGTAACAGTGGTGCTTGAACCATTGTAACAGTGGTGCTTGATGCATTGTAACAGTGGTGTTTGAACCATTGTAACAGTGGTGCTTGATGCATTGTAATAGTGGTGATTGAACCATTGTAACAGTGGTGCTTGAACCATTGTAACAGTGGTGCTTGATCCATTGTAACAGTGGTGCTTGAACTATTGTAACAGTGGTGCTTGATCCATTGTAACAGTGGTGCTTCATCCATTGTAAGAGTGGTGCTTGATCCATTGTAACAGTGGTGCTTGATGCATTGTAACAGTGATGCTTGAACCATTGTAACAGTGGTGCTTGAACCATTGTAACAGTGGTGCTTGATCCATTGTAACAGTGGTGCTTGAACCATTGTAACAGTGGTGCTTGAACCATTGTAACAGTGGTGCTTGAACCATTGTAGCAGTTGTGCTTGAACCATTGTAACAGTGGTGCTTGATCCATTGTAACAGTGGTGCTTGATCCATTGTAACAGTGGTGCTTGAACCATTGTAACAGTGGTGCTTGATCCATTGTAACAGTGGTGCTTGATGCATTGTAACAGTGATGCTTGAACCATTGTAACAGTGGTGCTTGAACCATTGTAGCAGTTGTGCTTGAACCATTGTAACAGTGGTGCTTGAACCATTGTAACAGTGGTGCTTGATCCATTGTAACAGTGGTGCTTGATCCATTGTAACAGTGGTGCTTGATCCATTGTAACAGTGGTGCTTGATGCATTGTAACAGTGGTGCTTAAACCATTGTAACAGTGGTGCTTGATCCATTGTAACAGTGGTGCTTGATCCATTGTAACAGTGGTGCTTGATCCATTGTAACAGTGGTGCTTGATGCATTGTAACAGTGGTGCTTGAACCATTGTAACAGTGGTGCTTGATCCATTGTAACAGTGGTGCTTGAACTATTGTAACAGTGGTGCTTGATGCATTGTAACAGTGGTGTTTGAACCATTGTAACAGTGGTGCTTGATCCATTGTAACAGTGGTGCTTGATCCATTGTAACAGTGGTGCTTGATGCATTGTAACAGTGGTGCTTGAACCATTGTAACAGTGGTGCTTGATCCATTGTAACAGTGGTGCTTGAACTATTG
>NC_091307.1:22618172-22623172 GCF_038502225.1 Cherax quadricarinatus | reverse complement strand
TACATGTTTTCCACGTACCGTCATTTCTGAAATTAAGAATTGAATAGGCATATTATCCCTGTCCCAACTTGGGTCCTTATCCCATTAGGCTCCTTTCCCCACAGGGTTCCCTTCACCACTTGGCTTCCTTTCCAACTGGTCTCACTCCCCGACAGGGCCTCCTAAATCACCACGAAAATAAACCAGGTAAACCCGGCGGTGCAATTCGGCTGGACAAGTGTATTACTCAGAGCTCCTGGCTGGCGGTGGTTCCATCCAGGGTGCGGACTCGCCCTACCTGCCAGCAGTCAACCACCTTCATGACCCAACACCAAAGACGATCGCGGAACAGGAAAGATGATCACGGAACAGGAAAGATAATCACGGAACAGGAAAGATAATCACGGAACAGGAAAGATGATCACGGAACAGGAAAGATGATCGTGGAACAGGAAAGATGATCACGGAACAGGAAAGATGATCGTGGAACAGTAACGGTGCTACGTGCCCTCATTACGACGCTTACAAATATGTAGTTGGCGCACGCAACAGTTAACGAAGATGAGGAGGGTATAAAAAGCGGCCCACACCTGTCATATAAGTGAAGCGGTAGCAATGTTTAAGGAAAAGTGTTAAACAAAAGTGTTAAGGGAGGAACAGTGTTGCACCTCCATCCCTCCCTCCCTCCCTTCTTCCCTAATTTCTCCCTCCCTCCTCCCTTCCATTTCCTCCTTCTCTCCAACTTCGCCACCTCCCTCACACAAACTATTGATTTCAAGACATTTATCCTAATAATAAGAGGTCTGAGCGGATGTGTGTCTTTCGTTACATTGCCCAATATGTCTTAGCCAACAACTCCACCAAATGACAATCTTCGTGACCAGCGCTACAAAACGTGTTAATTCCAACTTTTTAGAGTCAGGGATAACCTACGATTCAACTCTGAACTAAAATATGCATATAAAGAGTACCTAGCACTGCCCTTGGGCTCCATCGATCGCTCTTTGTTCCCTTCAATACTGATAATAAATAAAGGAAGAAACACGCAATCATATGTGTGAACTGATAAAGAATAAAGAAGAGTCACAATTCTGTGGGTGAAACAAATCACCAGACAACCCGCATGAGCGAAACATTGCCATAGGTTCCTCTCTCAAGTTCGGGTTTTCGGAGGCTCGATTTGATAAACAGGGTAGGGGAGACAGGTGAGAGAGGTGAGATATGCTAATGTTAGGCAACAGTCTCTCATTCAGCGCGTGATTTCCAGGAATGTGAAACACATATGTAACACCTGAGAATCATTGTGAGAAGCTCTAATAAGGATACCTAAATGTTGTACATCGTGCATGACCATCTTGTCTGTATAATATACTATCATGTTAGTGTGATATCCAGGAATCTCGGCCAAGACGATGTCCACCGCAGTTCTAGGAGAGCAGATCATGGTAGCAACAGTGGTAGTGTGACTGGGGATGATTAGAGGTGAGGAGGAGACGCTTGAGACCTAACTGATGCTAGGTGTAAATTCTCTTCCAGCCACCTAAGCACTACCTGTGCTCGCTAAATTTCAACTCGCTGGTGGTACAAACGCTGATGCAAGCGTAACATTTGGCCAGGTAAATCTCCGTGTAAGTAGCAGGTGTTTAACTCTGATGTGTATCATTACGGAGTCGTTCTTTCTCACCCCTGCTTTCTGTGTGTGTGTGTGTGTGTGTGTGTGTGTGTGTGTGTGTGTGTGCGTGTGTGTGTGTGTGTGCGTGTGTGTGTGTGTGTGTGTGTGTGTGTGTGTGTGTGTGTGTGTGTGTGTGTGTGTGTGTGTGTGTGTGTGTGTGTGTGTGTGTGTGTGTGTGTGCGCGTGTGTGTGTGTGTGTGTGTGTGTGTGTGTGTGTGTGTGTGTGTGTGTGTGTGTGTGTGTGTGTGTGTGTGCGTGTGTGTGTGTGTGTGTGTGTGTGTGTGTGTGTGTGTGTGTGTGTGTGTGTGTGTGTGTGTGTGTGTGTGTGTGTGTGTCTGTCTGTCTGTGTGTCTGTCTGTGTGTCTGTGTACCAACCTATTCGTAATAGCCTATTTATATATGTGATTGCACGGGTCGGATTTCAGCTTCTGGTCCTGTCTCCTTGCTTCATAAGCCGTATCATATCTATTCTTAAAACTATGTATGCATCCTGTCCCTACCACTTAGCTGTACAGGACGTCCCACCTCGTGACCATTCTGAAGCTGAAGATATGCTTCCTAACATCCCCGTAACTCATCAGTGAATTTAACTTCCAGCTGTACCCTCGTGCACCTGTTTCCTGTCTTCCAAACAGTTTGTCTCTATCCACCCTACTAGTTCCTCATAGTATTTTATACATCATTGTCATGTCTTCTCAGGTCTTCCTGTCTTTTATGTCATTAAGTATAGTTCCTTTATTCTCACCTCTAAGTTCATATCATGTAGCACTAGGAATAGCCTCAGCATATTTTCTAGTTTCTTGGCATGCTAGACTAGGTGTGAGGTCCATACTGGTGCTACATACTCCAAGACCGGCCTGACATATTCCACATCTAGTCGTGTGCGACTCTTTGTTAAGATTACTGAAAGCCAAACTTAGATATGCCAGCCGTATATTTGCTGCGGAAGGTATTTGTCGAAGGCTCTGGTGGCCTGGTGGTTAACGCTCTCGCTTCACACGGCGAGGGCCTGGGTTCGATTCCCAGCCAGAGTAGAAACATTGGACGTGTTTCTTTCCACCTGTTGTCTATGTTCCCCATCAGTAAAATGGGTACCTGGGTGTTAGTCGACTGGTGTGGGTCGCATTCTGGGACACTGACCTAAGGAGGCCTGGTCACAGACCGGGCCGCGGGGGCGTTGACCCCCGGAACTCTCTCCAGGTAAACTCCAGGTAAACTCCAGGTGCGCATCAGGCGATAACCTCGGGACTATGCTCACCCCGAGGTCCTCCATGAGCGCGATTTGCAAGTCTTGTCCCCCGAACCTGTGCTCGTTTCTGGCCCTCACAACACCAAAAATTATCATCTAGTAGAAGAAACCATCACCGCAATACCTTCATAGGTTTCTCTCCTAAGTGCGGGTTTTTGGTAAGATGAATTGATAAACACGGAAGGGGGTTGAACGTTAACAGCCCATTGTCAGGCTAATTTTATAGTTCGTCCAGGTCCTCTTTGTTTCTTTTCTGTAATGGATTTCTTGATTCATTGTGCTGTCAAAACCTTGCAATTCATAAATATTCAGCACACATCTCTCTCTCTCTCTCTCTCTCTCTCTCTCTCTCTCTCTCTCTCTCTCTCTCTCTCTCTCTCTCTCTCTCTCTCTCTCTCTCTCTTTCTCTCTCCTGACTCACTTCTTTTGTCTTATTATAGATATCAAACATATTTTGAGAGACAGAATTTATCTGCTTTGAAATCGTGCTGTTATTATTTATGAACCAGCTACTTTCCAGATGCTCCACCACTTTCTGATAATTTCCGTGACCTTACATGCTACGCATGTTAGGGATATTGGCCTGAAGTTTAATGCCACTTGTCCGTCTCCCTTCTTAAATATTGGGACTACGATTAGTCTTTCACACCTCTGGCATTTGCCCTGTATCAACTGATTTATTGATGATTTTAGACCGTGGTGCTGTTCCCTCTCCCAGGACCCAAACAAAAACATTACCTGGTTTCATTTTTTAAGTAGTTTCCCCATCTTGTCTCCTGTTGTGCGTATACTGTCCAGTACTCGATGGTGCGCTCTACGATTGTCTGGTAATACCTGCTTCCTCCGATAAGTAAGTTTAAGTACAGGTACACATAAGTACAATTATTATTCATAGTGTAAATTACCTTCTTATATCTTTTGTTGAGACTATCATCCTCAAACTCGGGTGTGGTTCCTTCTGGCTCTTCGCTTATCTTGCCTGTTTTTATCTCCCTCACAAACACACCACAAATCATGCCAGACAAACCCTTCCCACCCCCAAACATTCTCCAAAATTCCCCTTCCTCCCTCAATCCCTCTCCCCTATTCCTTCTTCCTTCCCCCCCCCCTACACAATATATCCCTTACCCTTACCATCCCAAAAAAAAAAAAAACACTAAATGAAAATCAACATAGAGATGTATGACAAGCAAAGAAAATTAGGAAAAAAACATCCGTATTTCACTGTTTTTGTTAGCTAACCCTTTCAGTGAGCTGGTATCAGCGTATTTCTTGATGACTTGCCTCGCTAGCGATAAAAACATATTTTTCGCTTAACGTGTACTGGGAAAATGCAAAATAAAAAAAAGGATTAAAATATACATATTTTTTTGCAAAGCAAACACCGTGTGTATGACATCCAATTATGTGTATATATAAATATAGTTATTATTTTTTCAGAGAGAGAGAGAGAGGCAGGCAGGCAGACACAGACAGATAGGTAAACAGACAATATAAGCACACAGACACAGACACAGACAGAGAGAAACAGACACAGACACAGACAGTCAAGGAATAAAAACCTAGAAAATTGTAATGTATATACAAACCAGTTTCTCTAATTTCATCTCAGTCAGCAAGCATTTCACTCCCGTCATTTCTTCCTTCAGTCTGTCTCTCTGCCCGTCCGTCATTCCGCCTGTCTATCTGTGTTTCAGTAGCATTACCCCCTACCCCCCCCCCAAAAAAAAAAGCAGCAGTGGTCAATCTCCTCAACAGACACAATGAATAATCCTTCATTTTTTTATATCAAAACCCGACCATTTACTCTAAAAATCTCGAATACCAGACAGGTAAAAAAAAAAAAAATTTTTTTGAGAGAGAATAAGTGTGATATCCCCCTAAAAAAAAGCCCACTTTTTTAATCTATTGAGTTCAACTCATTTGACTGTTTAATATTTCTCTGATGACAACAAACAGCCGGGGAGACAGACTAGAATAGCCAGCCTTAATTACCTCTAAATTGGTAATATGGAAGGTAATTAGAATGCAATTAGTGGCCAAGGGGCCGTGAACAGATAGCAACTTATTCTCAAAGGTAAACATATAATAGAGTTATTA
>NC_091307.1:22598172-22615672 GCF_038502225.1 Cherax quadricarinatus | reverse complement strand
TGTGTGTGTGTGTGTGTGTGTGTGTGTGTGTGTGTGTGTGTGTGTGTGTGTGTGTACTCACCTAATTGTACTCACCTAATTGTGGTTGCAGGGGTCGAGACTCAGCTCCTGGCCCCGCCTCTTCACTGATCGCTACTGGATCCTCTCTCTCTCTCTGCTTCCTGAGCTTTGTCATACCTCTTCTTAAAACTATGTATGGTTCCTGCCTCCACTACTTCACTTGCTAGGCTATTCCACTTGCTGACAACTCTTCGACTGAAGAAATACTTCCTAACGTCCCTGTGACTCGTCTGAGTCTTCAGCTTCCAGTTGTGACCCCTTGTCCCTGTGTCCCCTCTCTGGAACATCCTATCTCTGTCCACCTTGTCTATTCCCCGCAGTATCTTGTATGTCGTTATCATGTCTCCCCTGACCCTTCTGTCCTCCAGTGTCGTCAGTCCGATTTCCCTTAACCTTTCCTCGTACGACATTCCCTTGAGCTCTGGGACTAGCCTTGTTGCAAACCTTTGTACTTTCTCTAACTTCTTGACGTGCTTGACCAGGGGTGGGTTCCAGACTGGTGCTGCATACTCCAGTATGGGCCTAACATACACAGTGTACAGTGTCTTGAACGATTCCTTATTAAGGTATCGGAACGCTATTCTCAGGTTTGCCAGGCGCCCGTATGCTGCAGCGGTTATTTGGTTGATGTGTGCCTCCGGTGATGTGCTCGATGTTATGGTCACCCCAAGGTCTTTCTCCCTGAGTGAGGTCTGTAGTCTTTGTCCACCTAGCCTATACTCTGTCTGCGGTCTTCTTTGCCCCTCCCCAATCTTCATGACTTTGCATTTGGCTGGATTGAATTCGAGAAGCCAGTTGCTGGACCACATGTCCAGCCTATCCAGGTCTCTTTGCAGTCCTGCCTCATCCTCGTCCGATTTAATTCTTCTCATCAACTTCACGTCATCTGCGAACAGGGACACTTCAGAGTCTATTCCTTCCATCATGTCGTTTACATATATCAAAAATAACACTGGTCCTAGAACTGACCCCTGTGGGACCCCGCTCGTAACAGGCGGCCACTGTGATACCTCTTCACGTACCATGACTCGTTGCTGCCTCCCTGTCAGGTATTCCCTTATCCATTGCAGTGCCCTCCCTTTTACGTGCGCCTGATCCTCCAGCTTCTGCACTAATCTCTTGTGGGGAACTGTGTCAAAGGCCTTCCTGCAGTCTAGGAAAACGCAATCTACCCACCGCTCTCTCTCGTGCCTTACTTCTGTTACCTTGTCATAAAACTCCAGGAGGTTTGTGATACAAGATTTGCCTTCCATGAACCCATGCTGGTTTTCATTTATAATCTTGTTCCTTTCCAGGTGTTCGACCACTCTCCTCCTGATAATCTTCTCCATGACTTTGCACACAATACATGTCAGAGACACAGGTCTGTAGTTTAGTGCCTCGTTTCTGTTTCCTTTCTTAAATATGGGGACTACATTAGCTGTCTTCCATTTCTCAGGTAGTTGCCCAGTTTCAAGGGATGTGTTGAAGATTGTGGTTAGAGGCACGCACAGCATCTCTGCTCCTTCTCTAAGGACCCATGGGGAGATGTTGTCCGGTCCCATCGCCTTTGAGGTGTCAAGGTCACTTAAGAGCTTCTTCACCTCCTCCTCAGTTGTTCGTATGTCATCCAACACTTGTTGGTATATTCCCTCTTGATGTTCCCTTCTGTGTTGTCTTCCCACAGCCCTTCCTGTCTCTACTGTAAAAACTTCCTTAAATCTCCTGTTCAGCTCCTCACATACCTCCTGATCATTTCTTGTGAGTTCTCCACCTTCTGTCCTTAATCTGATCACCTGGTCTTTGACTGTTGTCTTCCTCCTGATGTGGCTATACAACAGTTTCGGGTCAGTCTTGATTCTCGATGCTATGTCATTTTCATACTGTCGCTGGGCCTCCCTCCTTACCTGTGCGTACTCATTCCTGGCTCTGCGACTGATCTCCCTATTTTCGTGTGTTCTCTGCCTTCTATACTTTTTCCATTCTCTATTGCACTTTGTTTTTGCCTCCTTCCACCGTCGGGTAAACCAGGGGCTCGTTCTGGTCTTCCCGTTGTTACTGTTGCCCTTGGGAATAAACCTTTCCACTGCCTCCTTGCATTTTGTTGTTACATATTCCATCATTTCATTTACTGGCTTTCCTGCCAGTTCTCTGTCCCACTGGACCTCCCGCAGGAAGTTCTTCAACCCTATGTAGTCCCCTCTTTTATAGTCAGGCTTTTCCCATTCAACTCCTGTTATTCTCTCCACTTGCAGCTCTACTATGTATTCAAAGCACAGAACCACGTGGTCGCTAGCTCCTAGGGGACTCTCGTACTTGATGTCTTCAATATCTGAGCTGCCCAGGGTGAACACAAGGTCCAATCTTGCTGGTTCATCCTCCCCTCTCACTCTGGTAGTGTCCTTAACATGTTGGTGCATGAGGTTTTCCAGCACCACGTCCAACATCCTGGCTCTCCATGTTTCGGGACCCCCATGTGGCTCCAGGTTTTCCCAGTCAATCTCCCTGTGGTTGAAATCCCCCATAACCAGCAACCTTGCTCTGCTGGAGTGAGCTCTTCTTGCCACCTCAGCAAGTGTGTCCACCATTGCTCTGTTGCTCTCTTCATATTCCTCTCTTGGCCTCCTGCAGTTCTGTGGTGGATTATACATCACTGCAATGACCACTTTGTGTTCCCCAGACTGAAGTGTACCTGCTATGTAGTCTCTTTCTCCCGTCTCATCTATTCCTTCCATTTTCTCGAATTTCCATCTGTTTTTTACGAGCAGAGCAACCCCACCTCCCCCCCTGCCCCTTCTATCTTTCCTCATGATCTGGTATCCTGGTGGGAAGATTGCATCTGTTATTGTCTCCATGAGTTTTGTTTCTGTAACTGCTATGATGTCTGGGGACTACTCATTGATTCTTTCTTGCCATTCCTCATGTTTATTCGTTAATCCATCTGCATTTGTGTACCAAACCTTCAACTTCTGTTCTAATACTGTAACTGTGGTGTGGGGGGTGGAAACAGAGGGATCGGTGTGTGATGGTTGGTTTGGATTGTTCAGTTGCCTTGGGGATGTCGTGGCTGGAGTCCTTCTGCAGGTGTTTCTGGGGGGTGCGCTTGTCCTTCCATTTGATCCTGGGTTATTCTGCTCTCCTTTTTCATTTCCTCCCATTTCTCCTTTCGTTTTTGAACTCTCTCTTTCATTGTCTTCCTTTCGTCCTGTGTTCTGTCTCGATCGAGGTACACACTCCGGAACTCCTGCTTGCCTCTCAGCCGGTGCTTTCTCCTGCAGGATCATGGTTCGGGTTGATTCTGCCTTGAAAATTACTTTGAGAGGCCGATTCCTTTTCTTTGTGAACCACCCAATTCTCCGAAAATTTGCCACCTGGGTCATGTCCCCCTCGCCTATCACCTTCATGATATCTTCAATCGCTTTTTTCTCCTCCTGCTTTCTTTCATCATAAGTTTCCCCTTTAGCTTCGTCTAGCCCATAGACAAACACGGATCTTTCCCTTTCCACCTCCCACTGTGACTCCCATTGCATCCTCTGATGTGTTTTAGTTCCTTCCCGTGGAGTGTTCCTTCCTTCAGTCCCTTCCCTAGTTATGGCCCCTATGCTTCTTGGTTTATCCTTCCTGCTCACCTGCTCCAGGCCCCCACAGGTATTTGGTAAGGTCCTTGCACATGTCCTAGTTCCTTCAATGTCTTCCAACCTCTCATTCTGTCCTAGTGTGCTCCCTGTCTTTGTTCTGGCCCCATGTGGGTTTGACAAGACCTCTGCATACAGTTTAGTTTCCATGCTTCCTTCAGACCTGTTGTCTGTGTTTGATGTAGGCATTGCCGATGCTACTTCTGTAATATCTTTGTCTCTGTGCAGTTTCAGATGTCTCAGCTCCTCTTCTAATCTCTCTATCTTGATTTCTGCTGCTGTGGCCTGTTGCTTCCACCTTCTGCATTCTGCTGCTAACCTCTCTTCCATCTTCCTTTCCAGCTCATCTAGTCTCCTTCCCGAGTCTTCCTCCCTTTTTTTGAGCTCTACCTCCCATTCCTCCCTCCCAGATTCGTCCTTGGAGCCCCTTGTCCTCATCCTGGTTAGGGGGAGGGGAATAGATGGTTAGGAAAGGGGATGGATGGTTGTGGGGGAGGGGGAGGATGGTTATTGGAGGGGTAGAGACAGTTGGGGAGGGGGTTAGATGGTTTGGGGGAGAGAGGGGATGAATGGTTATGGGGGAGGGTGAGGATGGTTATTGGAGGGAGGGAGGTAGTTGGGGGGTTAGACGGTTTGGGGAGGGGTTAGGTGGTTTGGGGGAGGGGTAGGTGGCTAAGGTGAGGTGGTTAGGGAAGGGGGAGAGGTGGTTAGGGGAGGGGGGTACATGTTTGTGTCAAGTATTTGTGTCAAGTGGTGGAGGGTGTGTGTGTGTGTGTGTGTGTGTGTGTGTGTGTGTGTGTGTACTCACCTAATTGTACTCACCTAATTGTGGTTGCAGGGGTCGAGACTCAGCTCCTGGCCCCGCCTCTTCACTGATCGCTACTGGATCCTCTCTCTCTCTGCTTCCTGAGCTTTGTCACACCTCTTCTTAAAACTGTGTATGGTTCCTGCCTCCACTACTTCACTTGCTAGGCTATTCCACTTGCTGACAACTCTATGACTGAAGAAATACTTCCTAACGTCCCTGTGACTCGTCTGAGTCTTCAGCTTCCAATTGTGACCCCTTGTCCCTGTGTCCCCTCTCTGGAACATCCTATCTCTGTCCACCTTGTCTATTCCCCGCAGTATCTTGTATGTCGTTATCATGTCTCCCCTGACCCTTCTGTCCTCCAGTGTCGTCAGTCCGATTTCCCTTAACCTTTCCTCGTACGACATTCCCTTGAGCTCTGGGACTAGCCTTGTTGCAAACCTTTGTACTTTCTCTAACTTCTTGACGTGCTTGACCAGGTGTGGGTTCCAGACTGGTGCTGCATACTCCAGTATGGGCCTAACATACACAGTGTACAGTGTCTTGAACGATTCCTTATTAAGGTATCGGAACGCTATTCTCAGGTTTGCCAGGCGCCCGTATGCTGCAGCGGTTATTTGGTTGATGTGTGCCTCCGGTGATGTGCTCGGTGTTATGGTCACCCCAAGGTCTTTCTCCCTGAGTGAGGTCCGTAGTCTTTGTCCACCTAGCCTATACTCTGTCTGCGGTCTTCTTTGCCCCTCCCCAATCTTCATGACTTTGCATTTGGCTGGATTGAATTCGAGAAACCAGTTGCTGGACCACATGTCCAGCCTGTCCAGGTCTCTTTGCAGTCCTGCCTCATCCTCGTCCGATTTAATTCTTCTCATCAACTTCACGTCATCTGCGAACAGGGACACTTCAGAGTCTATTCCTTCCATCATGTCGTTCACGTATATCAAAAATAGCACTGGTCCTAGAACTGACCCCTGTGGGACCCCGCTCGTAACAGGCGCCCACTGTGATACCTCTTCACGTACCATGACTCGTTGCTGCCTCCCTGTCAGGTATTCCCTTATCCATTGCATTGCCCTCCCTTTTACGTGCGCCTGATCCTCCAGCTTCTGCACTAATCTCTTGTGGGGAACTGTGTCAAAGGCCTTCCTGCAGTCTAGGAAAACGCAATCTACCCACCCATCTTTCTCGTGTCTTACTTCTGTTACCTTGTCATAAAACTCCAGGAGGTTTGTGATACAAGATTTGCCTTCCATGAACCCATGCTGGTTTTCATTTATAATCTTGTTCCTTTCCCTTGTGTGTGTGTGCTTGTGTGTGAGGGAGGGAGGGTTAGGGGGGGGTAGGTTGTGTGGTTGAAAGATCCGTCGTGTAGGCACAAATTTAGTCTCATTTATCTTTCCCAATTATCTACTCTCTCCACTTATTGCCCTTTCTGGATTTACGTATTAATTGTTGCTGGTTATTATCATTTTCCTTGTTCACACTGAGAGAGGACTTCCTAGCTTCCTAAGTATTCTTACTGCTAATAACTACCGGTAGTAAGACTGCCTGTGTGCGTGTGTGCATGTGTGTGTGTGTGAGTGCGTGTGTGTGTGTGTGAGAGAGTCTTGTGTGGTGTAATGACTGGCCGCAACTTCTTGTGACCTGACACAACCCTCCTGGGACCTGACCCTAGCACCGTCTTACAATGTTGCCCTTAAAAGCTTGTCCCACCTACCTTCTCACACTCGTCAACACTATATTCTCTATGTCTATACTATTTCTATTCTAATTCTGGTAATAGCTTGCAGGAGTGAGTGACCAGTATCAAACAGTATGCAAGGCCAGCCAGGGCCGTCAACATGCAAACCACAAATAGGCGAATAAACTTGCGATGACAGTTGCCAGCTGCTGATGACGAAGTCGTCGTATGTAGGCCTTAAATCCCTATTTTGGAGATCCTTCACCCGTGATGATTATAACCATATATTCTCATACATCCCGCTTCCTCACGCGATTTCACTCTTCACTGATGATAGTATACACTTCACATTATATACACTTCACTTTATATGTATAATGGCACACAACTTGTCGTGACGTCACTTCTTCAGGCCTACCGCTACCAATGTTGCAACAGCGCCTAAGACCCCCAACGGTTTGCGCTTTGAAGTATTATGATTTCAGCTTTCCTCTCACTTTCTTTAACTAATAACTTTAATTATCACTCGTAGTATTGTTCACTGATGTTCCACTACCACTGATTACTGCTAACTGTTATTGCACGCCATACAACGCTAAGGATCTCGGAGCCTTGTTACCCACGTCTTCACCCCACAGACCCACGCTAGTGTGTGTGTGTGTGTGTGTGTGTGTGTGTGTGTGTGTGTGTGTGTGTGTGTGTGTGTGAAGGCTTACTCAGCCCTGTAATAACTTCAGACAGTATTACCAAGGCTGGCTCCTCTTCAGGAAAATTAATGAATAGAAAAAGAAATAATAACAGACAAACATAAACACTTTATTATATAGAAAATATAGAATATAAAACACTTAAATATGAAATATTAATCCTACATTAAAGGAAATGAAAAATGAAAAATATAAATGATAACTGAATTCAACGCTAATATATATAGGGGTGTCTGGTGTTGGTGACACTGTGTTGTTGAAATCGTAGCCGTTGCTGATGATGGGGGGGGTCGCAGGTGTTGGTTACGACCCACTGGCTAGTTCTTCACAGTGTAGCCTTGAGTATTATATCCCGATGACAGGAAAGCAGGTTCTTTACCGCTGCAACGATGAGGGGTTACGTCCTGCAATTTCATACAGGTGCACAGGTAATTAAATCCAAAATGGGACGTCTCCAGGACGTTAGTCCGTCTCCGTCAGTTCTCCTCGTTGATTGACAGGTGACCCTCTCTGTCATCCAAGAGTAGTGTTGGGAGCTGTGAGTCTAGTGATTACTGTTTGGACCAGAGTCCCACGCGTCACCTTTCGGGGGGGGGGAAGGAGGAGGGGAAGGGATAGCGGGAGCTAGACTGACCCTACCTTAACAAGCAGCCGGCAGTCAAACTATCACTTTCGGGATGGGGGAAAAAAGGTGGGAATACCCGGGCTTGACTTACCCTACCTTAACAAGTAGCCGGCAATGAAACTATCGTTACTATATACTCCCTCGCTACTCCTATCTATTGAACTTTTCCCTCACAGTGTGTGTGTGTGTGTGTGTGTGTGTGTGTGTGTGTGTGTGTGTGTGTGTGTGTGTGTGTGTGTGTGTGTGTGTGTGTGTGTGTGTGTGTGTGTTTGTGTGTGTGTGTGTGTGTGTGTGTGTGTGTGTGTGTGTGTGTGTGTGTATGTGTGTGTGTGTGTGTGTGTGTGTGTGTGTGTGTGTGTGTGTGTATGTGTGTGTGTGTGTGTGTGTGTGTGTGTGTGTGTGTGAGAGAGAGAGAGAGAGAGAGAGAGAGAGAGAGAGAGAGAGAGAGAGAGAGAAAGACTGACCAATTGGTGGTAATGAAATGTCAACACATCCTTGTACTGGTGTACTGGGAGACATGTCTGAGTATCTCTCTCTCTCTCTCTCTCTCTCTCTCTCTCTCTCTCTCTCTCTCTCTCTCTCTCTCTCTCTCTCTCTCTCTCTCTCTCTCTCTCTCTCTCTCTCTCTCTCTCCCCTCATTCTAAGCATTCACATGTCGTCCAATCTTCACCATGTTCTCCCATCTTACCCTGGTTCTCCCATTTTGCCCTAGTTCTCCCATCTTACCCTAGTTCTCCCATCTTACCCCAGGTCTTCCCTCGTGGCCAGAGAGTAAAGTTCCAGGAAGCAGCCTCAATTATGTAGCTCTGACAACATCATAATCCCACGCGAGGGGAAAGGGAGGGGGAATGGTGAGGGAAGGGGTGAGGGGGAAGGGACGACGAGAAGGGGAATTAAAGGAGTGAGGGGAAACTGTCGAGGAGGCACACAACTCCTGCAACCTCAGCAACCCATTTGTGATTTTATAAATATTTTTATTTTTATTGCGAGTGACCTCTGTCAGGGTCAACACTAAGCTACTGACCTTAATGTGGACCTTAATACAGACCCGAGTTGACCTTAATGTAGACCTGAGCTAACTTCCATTTGGGCCTGAGGTGACCTTGATATGGACCTGAGCTGACCCTAATATAGATTTAAGGTGGCCTTAATATGGGTCAGATGTTGCCTTAACATGGACCAGAGGTGGCCTTAACATGGACCAGAGGTGACCTTAACATGGACCAGAGGTGACCTTAAAATGAACCAGAGGTGACCTTAAAATGAACCAGAGGTGACATTAACATGGACCAAAGGTGACCTTAACATGGACCAGAAGTGACCTTAACATGGACCAGAAGTGACCTTAACATGGACCAGAGGTGACCTTAATTCAGCAATTAGCTAATCCTAATTATAAATTTATTATATTCATGGGGAAGTGCTAAGGTCTTAGGGGCCATACCCTAAAATAAACTCAAAATTACTTTGATTTTTATACTAATGTGAGCCAAAAGTTATTTTGATTTTTGGCCCTAATATAAACCAGGAATTCTTTAGATTTTGTCCTTAATAAATAGCCATCCTGCGTAATCCTGTGCTATTTACCTTTCCCATGTACTCTCATGAATTCTCATGTACTCCCATGTACCTCAGAATATGACTTGACTGTGGAAGCTCATGGGAGTACTCCCATGAACTTCCAAGTACTTCCATGAACTTCCATGTACTCCCATGTGCCTCATATGTATTCACATGTATCCCATATGTACTCCCATGTACCAGTGAACTCAGTGTTTACACCTGTCTCCACAACACAGCCAGGTGTTACATTACTGATAATATACAATACTGACAAGCTGGCGAGTAAGACGCATGTACAACACTTGGGTATCCATAATGCCGAAACGTTTCGCCTACGCAGCAGGCTTCTTCAGTCGATACAGGCGAATACGACTCTGGAGATAAACTCCAGCACTAGAGGAGTGGTGACTTTCAAGTGATCAGTCTCTCAGTAACAGGTTTAATATCTCGTCTGCCCACGACAGTTAGAACAGTATTATACCAACCGAGGCCTGGTCACGGACCGGTCCGAGGGGGCGTTGACCCCCGAAAAACCCCTCCAGGTATAACCGTTACAGAGATGGCATCCGAACTGCACCAGTGAATTTTACCAACTTACCTCCTAACTTTAATAACCAACTTACTGCATTTACCTCATATACACGTTAACTAGGCCAATTATAGTCAATAATGACCTTAAACAATGCACTAATGTAGAAAGTGTCTAATGAGAGGAAATAGTCGCATAATGTTGCAAAACTTGAATGGGTCACAATAAATATAATGTATATTACCTTTTCATATAATTTTATATTGCTTATATTTGCGATAATAGCTAAATCGTAAATATATTGTTTTATATTATTATTTGACTTAGTTACTTTTGTTACGTGGGATGTAACATTCATATATTATTATTATGTGCTCGTAATAAAGTTGGTAGAATTACCGACAATATGTAAAGTAAAAGGACACAAGTGCAACTAATGTGACATTTATTGTGGCAACGTTTCGCTCTCCAGGAGCTTTATCAAGCCATTACAAACAATACATGGACACAGAGGGTATATAAAGGCTCTGAGTGAGGTGCAATACTAGTGAGGTACCATTTCGATGTTCACTAGTGGTAGTAGTAGTAGTAGTAGTAGTAGTAGTAGTAGTAACAAAAATAATACAATATGGAAGAGCAAATAATTCGTACATGAGTAAAAGGATATAAAAGCTATTACTTGTTACCCAAGTAATAGCTTTTATATCCTTTTACTCATGTACGAATTATTTGCTCTTCCATATTGTATTATTTTTGTTACTACTACTACTACCACTAGTGAACATCGAAATGGTACCTCACTAGTATTGCACCTCACTCAGAGCCTTTATATACCCTCTGTGTCCATGTATTGTTTGTAATGGCTTGATAAAGCTCATGGAGAGCGAAACGTTGCCACAATAAATGTCACATTAGTTGCACTTGTGTCCTTTTATTTTACAAATTATGTGCTCATAGATCAAGTCTTGATTGTCTAACTACTGTAATTATCGCTCGTGGCTCGTTACTCTGCCGGCTTCTGTGTTGCTGGGCAGCAACTGTCCACGGAGCTATCACGTGATCGAGGGGGGTGTTCACACCTCGCCTGAAGTAGTCAGTCTGGGCTAGACTCCCTTGGTGGTTGAACGTAGTCCTGACAAGACATGCCTAACTCTCCCTTATTGGCCCTTGTTGGAAGATCGTCTCTGTAGCTTTCTTGTTGGTTCTGTAGAACTCTGTTCACAGAACATTGTCTAGACTTAGTGATTTTCGACGTCGTACTGAGGTTGTGTCGCATAGACACTCTGAGCAACTCAGGTCCTGAGCTGTAGCTTCTGACCTAACTTGTACTGGTATCTGTGTACTGTCACAGTCGGGGATTTTCTTAGGCTGAACTTAGATTCAGTAGTATGGGAGTTTTGTGACTTTTGTGGAGGATCTGCAGATGGTCCCTACTTAGTGTCGTTATATTATCTCCTTGATCCTGATTCTGTGTCACAGATGCTTGTTATATTGCTATTGGGCTTAGCGGTCGTTTATTGTTCAAGCAAGCTGTTCTGATTGCCAGGTGGTCAAGAAGTTAGTTGATTTGAGGACTTTGCCAGTCACTGGTCTAGTAGAGTCTTGAGACATAGCGAACTACTTAGAGCACTTATACACATACACACAAACATATTTGTATATTGTATTGTTAAATGTTAATGTACCAGACGGTACTTAAGACTTATAAAGGTGATATGTGTCTTCAGCACAATACTACTGTACATGAGAGAAGTGATTATTATTAATTTGTTTAAATTTATTAATTTAATTTACTTTGATCTTATACCTCTAGACATCATTATTAATAAACTTATTAAATTTTAATTTCTTTAGTTAGTAGCCTACCAGTTGTAAACCTGAAGCACTAATAATTATTGAATTCTAATGGATAATTGGACCAGGATACTGACTACTTGTTACTAAAACCCAGTAACAGACTGAATGCTAGAAGGGCAGTCCTTTCTAGTATTCACTGGAGATCTATAAGCTTATTAGAAATAGCGTTTTTTGTAACAAATGGGGGCCTGTCCGGGATGCTTTTGATCCAAGGTGTTGGAGAAATTGTCCAGTTTGACACACTAATAACTATGGTCAAAAGCTTTGAGTACTTTCCTAATCTGAAGACTTTGAGTTTTGTCTTGTACAACATACTAGATGGATGTATGTACTTGACTGAGTCTCTTGATCCAAGGAGATGGAAATAGTGTTTATGAGCTCTAGCTCTAAGACAACTCACTAAAATTCCTATCAGGGTCATAGTTTCCCATAATCACTCTCTCGTAGTACATTTATTTTCGTGATGTATGTCAAAGTGAAACCGTTAATTGATTCTCTGACTTTGTCTGAGTTAAGTACATTAAAACTTCAGACGTGTTGGCAAGTAGCCAAATATCTCGGTGTGACGTATAACAGGAATGACACCGCAGAAACTGTCAGAACATTAATTAAAGATATATTGTTTCCTGCTCATACAGACATGTCTGATTATGATTCAGATACAGAAAGCCTAGTGTCACAATTAGGAATTATGAGTCTATTTGATGACGTAGAAAAGAAAGCAACTATGGCAGAAGTGTCTGAGCCTAGTGTAATTCCATTCTTGCTCGCGCCTTCCCACCTCACTGACACGGTAGTATAGAGTATAGCTGGTAGTATTACTCAGCCTCATACTAGTACCGTCTATGCTACACCTGTATCTACTAATCCTAGACCAGATCTAGACACTCTAGGGATGGCTGGACTAGGTTCTCGACCTAAGGACCGTCCAGACTCATTCGTTAGATTCCTTATTCCTCCATTACCCACTGGTCCTATCTCTCAGGAACAGTTTGAGAGGTTGGAACACCTCATTATGTTGCAGACTGCACAAATAGAGGCACAGAGGAAATTGAACGAAGATTTCCAGAGAGAAAATGTTCGTCTTGGAAGACAACAGACTGATAGATCTGATAAAGTTGATAAATCTGTTAGTACAACACAGGACACATTTAATGTGCAAAAAACTGCATCAATGGTTCCTAAGTCTTTTAAGTGACTTAGTCACCTATTTTGATGTGTTTGAGAACCAGGCACGTGCTATGAACTGGCCACGTAAGCACTGGGCTACCTTGTTGCACACAGCTTTGACAGGAAGAGCTCAAACTTGTACTGCTGCTTTACCATTTGCCAAGTACATTAGTTATGATGCTGTCAAGGAAACTATTCTAGAGACTTATAACTTGTTACCCATAAGTTATCAACGTGCATTTCGTACATTACAGAGACAAGATTAAACTTGTGTAGAGTTTGCTCACGAGAAAAAAAGTTGCATTTGAAAGATGATGTAGATCTGCTAAGAGTAATAACTACGACAGCCTTGTTCAGTTGTTACTTCACGAAGAGTTTAACAACTGTATGTCTGCGGACTTACAAGAATATCTGATCGATCATACTACCTCGGATATTCTGGAAACTGCAGCATTAGCAGACAATTACGAGATTTCTCACTAACTTGTACGTACTAAAATACAAAGAAACAAGGTAACTAAAAATTGTCCTAGAAGTTGGCAACCTAAATCAGCTGCTCATTGCCGGCCTGATGTACCTGCTAATGTAACTTCTCGTACCTTTACCAGGAAAACTCACAATCCTGAATCTGTCTCTGTGGCCAGACAGAAGTCTGATAACGAGAAGAAGAAAGTTAAATGTACCTATTGTAACAGAAAAGGACATGCTCGAGAGTGTTGCTATAAGTTAGAAAGAGATAGATACGAGAGACGGTCGTGCGGCTGGCGCCCCCACACAAGTCGTATCCTCTTCCGAACAACAAAGGCACCAAAATCCTAGTAATACCTCTGATCCTACTGTTTTAGATATTACTCAGTATAGATGACTAGCGTCAGAAAGTGTATCTGACGATAAGATTCGTTCAGCGATGAGTCCTTACTTATCGAGAGATAAAGTAGGATTTGACGAATCACATCTGAGATAATTACTTTCAGAGACACTGGCAGTTATCTCACGTTATTAAGAGAAGATGTACTACCCATAACTGATGATACCTATACCAAGATAGATGTATTGTTAGAAGCCTATGGTGGGGCTGTTATAAAAGTACCTCTGCACAAAGTTTACATTGAAACAGGCTATTATACTGGTTATATTTCAGTGGGTATAGCCAGTGGTGTATTTCCCATCAGGTCAGTGGACTTGTTGATAGGGAATGATATCCTTCAAGCTGGTATATGTAAAGAACCACTTGTGATTGATAATAACACTGATGATAATTATGCCATTGAAGCCTGTAGAGAGAGGCCTATTTTATTTCCTCTCAGCACAATTATTAGAGCTATATCAAAGATTCAACAACCATCCCTGTCTCCTGTTGAGTTAGTGGATGACAATGATTTGGGCTTAAATATGTTGTTCAGTGACGTTCTGCGCCCAGGATCATTAACACTGACTCCCCCCTATCATCAACCTAGTCAGGACACAACTGATGTTAAATTTCTAACTCACGATGATTTAATCAAGGATCAATTTGTTGATCAGTCACTGGAAAGACTGAGAGATATAGCAGTTACTGAGAGTGAAGCAAAGGATCTCGATAATTGTTACTATTATAGTAATGGTGTACTAATGGAGAAAAATACATGTAAGTTGTCAGCTGATAGTGTTTCCACCACAGTCAAGCATCTCGTAGTGTTACCAGTTACATTTCGTGAACAAGCCATTGATTTTGCTCACAATAGTCCCATTGGAGGACATTTGGGTGTCAAGAAGACACTCGGTAAACTGGCAAAACATTTTACTTGGCCAAATATGAAGGAAACAGTAGCTGATCATGTGCGACGTTGCCACGTGTGTCAAGTGACAGGCAAGCCAACACACACACCTCCACCTACACCTCTCACTGTGTTCACTAGTAGCAAAGTTCAGTTCATCTGGACTAGAGATTGTCCAGACTTGTTGAAAAGGTTGAAGTTTCTGTTTTCCTCTGCTCCAGTGTTGAGGAGTCCTAATTTCATTCTTCCCTTCTTTTCACATATAGATGTGAATGGTTATGCAGTGGGCGCTGTGCTGCTCCAACACTCAACATCCACTGACATTCTCCATCCTATTTGTTACTATTCATCTAAGCTTAAACGACACCAGAAAAATTATGCCACTATTGAGAAAGAGGCTCTAGCTCTTGTGGTGTCCTTGGAACATTTTGACGTGTATTTGGGCACTTCCCCATTTAAAATTAACGTTTTTTTTTCAGACCACAATCCACTCACCTACATAAACACTATGAAGAGTAAAAACGCTAGGATCATGAGGTGGACTCTCAGAATCCAGCCTTACTCTATTAGTATACAACATATAAGTGGTCGTTATAATGTAATTGCTGACGCTCTGTCACGTCCTTAATAATTATCAGTTACATTAAATTAACGTAATTTTATGCCCAAATACCTTTTGTTACTTGCTATGCCAAATTCAGTAAAGTAACGTAATCTCTCCAGCCCATGTTAATTATATGTTCTCATGTATAATTATGTTATTTATATATTCACAGTAGTGGTGATATATGTGTAAGGAGGAGACTGGAGACAGAAGCTGAGTGATGAGTTTGTAGTGTTGTGTGGGCGATGTTACTGACTGGCGGAACACTGTCCTGCCACAGAGCCCCCCCCTTCACTACACATCTTAAGCTTCCTCATATGCAGATGCCCATACCGCCTCACATTCCACTACCACTACTTAAGAGTGGAATGTCGTCTCCTGTCTATCGCACAAGACTATTGTTCATATGCAGTCTCCACTACTGTGATCAAGCCTCAACGTGTCATGCTTGTCTACGCTATCCTGTCTCTACACTGATGTACATAACCACGAGTATGCAGAGATTCGATACTATGTACTGCCCTAGTACCAGGGGCATAACTTATAGTGAAATAGACACTGTGAAATTATAGGAGTGCTTGGCACAAGAATGACTCTAGATTTCAATATTAAAGTATTATTAAAGTAACCTGAGTAATCAGTAATAATGTGAAAGACATTAACGCAACTCCTAGTGTGACCGTTTGCCGTGTTGGGGGGGTGTTGCAACCCCTGAATGGGTCACAATGTATATAATGTATATTACCTTTTCATATAATTTTATATTGCTTATATTTGCGATAATAGCTAAATCGTAAATATATTGTTTTATATTATTATTTGACTTAGTTACTTTTGTTAGGTAGGATGTAACATTCATATATTATTATTATGTGCTCATAGTTCAAGTCTTGATTGTCTAACTACTGTAATTATCGCTCGTGGCTCGTTACTCTGCCGGCTTCTGTGTTGCTGGGCAGCAACTGTCCATGGATCTATCACGTGATCGAGGGGGGGTGTTCACACCTCGCCTGAAGTAGTCAGTCTGGGCTAGACTCCCTTGGTGGTTGAACGTATTTCTGACAAGACTTGCCTAACTCTTCCTTATTGGCCCTTGTTGGAAGATCGTCTCTTTAGCTTTCTTGTTGGTTCTGTAGAACTCTGTTCACAGAACATTGTCTAGACTTAGTGATTTTCGACGTTGTACTGAGGTTGTGTGTCGCATAGACACTCTGAGCAACTCAGGTCCTGAGCTGTAGCTTCTGACCTAACTTGTACTGGTATCTGTGTACTGTCACAGTCGGGGATTTTCTTATGCTGAGCTTAGATTCAGTAGTATGGGAGTTTTGTGACTTTTGTGGAGGATCTGCAGATGGTCCCTACTTAGTGTCGTTATATTATCTCCTTGATCCTGATTCTGTGTCACAGATGCTTGTTATATTGCTATTGGGCTTAGCGGTCGTTTATTGTTCAAGCAAGCTGTTCTGATTGCCAGGTGGTCAAGAAGTTAGTTGATCTGAGGACTTTGTCAGTCACTGGTTTAAGTTTAGTAGAGCCTTGAGACATAGCAAACTACTTAGAGCACTTATACACATACACACAAACTTCTTTGTATATTGTATTGTTAAATGTTAAAGTACCAGACGGTACTTAAGACTTATAAAGGTGATATGTGTCTTCAGCACAATACTACTGTACATGAGAGAAGTGATTATTATTAATTTGTTTAAATTGATTAATTTAATTTACTTTGATCTTATACCTCTATACATCATTATCAATAAACTTATTAAATTTTAATTTCTTTAGTTAGTAGCCTACCAGTTGTAATCCTGAAGCACTAATAATTTTTGAATTCTAATGGATAATTGGACCAGGATACTGACTACTTGTTACTAAAACCCAGTAACAGGCTGAATGCTAGAATGCTGGAGATCTCTAAGCTTTTTAGAAATCGCGCTTTTTGTAACACATAAGATGTGAAAGGTCAGGTCGTGGTCATAGAGTGTCTGGAAAAATGTGAGGCATTCAGGTTCGATCCCAGGAAGAGGAGGATAAGTCCAATTCCTGGAATGAGAACCCTCTTGGATTCCCCCCCGGGGGGATGAGGTATGGCCAGAACTCTACGGACTTCACAACCCCTGTTTCACTTATTCTAGTTATTATTAGCAATAGTACTTTCATAGGTATGATTTTATTTTGATATTATTATTATTATTATTATTATTATTATTATTATTATTATTATTATTATTATTATTATTGTTATTATTATTATCATTATTATTATTATCATTATTATTATTATTATTATTATTATTATTATTATTATTATTATTATTAACATAATTATCAATATGTGTCACATTTGAACTCAGTGATATTCTGGCTGGTGAGAGTTGATAATATAATATAACAAGCCTTCTTGTCGCAATTTCAGAAATCTGAACAGTTGTGAAATGTATTATTTACATTAAGCTGATGACAGCAGCCATGTAGCGTTGAAACACACGTAAATGAATATCCATTTATATATATATATACATATA
>NC_091307.1:22568172-22593172 GCF_038502225.1 Cherax quadricarinatus | reverse complement strand
CTAACCTCTCTGACCAAAATTGTTATGCTCTAAAAAGAAGGAAATAGTTGTTACAATACTTGGAGTGTAACAAGTGGGGGCCTGTGTCCGGGAGCATAACACTGAATTTCCTTTAAAATGAATGTAGAAATGGCAGAGAGGTTTGAAGATATAACAAAGGAGAGATTACAGAATTTGAAGCTTCAATCTTGTTGGCAATTAGCACGAAGCTTGGGCATAAAATACGACAGGCATTTCACTGCCCAGACAGTCAGATGTATGATACAGAATGTCCTTTTTCCAGATGAGCAGGATCCAGAGACTGAGAATGGAGAAGCAGATATTCCTTCCTTTTTGAATTCTTTTCTACAGACACCCGAGGCCGAAACTACGACGCTAACAACCCCTACTGGAGACGACGGACATGACCTTCCCGATACTCGGAAACGCTACGCTGCTACAACGACTCCAATTCCATCTCCAAGGACTATATGGGGAACAGAACTCCATCAGGCTAAAGAAACGGATCCAGGTAAACCCTTTACAGATGTTTTTGAAACAGAACAAGAAGTCCTTTTGGATGATGAACACGTTCCACCTCAAATCTCTTTAGCCCTTTTGACTACTATTCAATCTAAGGAGAATTTTGAACGTCTAGAACGTATTTTATCGCTTCAAACCTCCTTTGTAGAAGCCCAGAGAAAGTTAAAAAGGGAGAATTTTGAACGTGAATCTTTGCTTTATGAACGGGAAGTACTGAGGAAGAAAAGAGAATCGAGTAATATGTATACAATCCCTTCATTTGACCTTGGTAAAGCAGCCTCTTTGATGCCTAAATTTACGGAGGATAATTTAGATTCATTTTTTGAAGCATTCGAAAATCAGGCGAAGGTGATGCAATGGCCTCCTAAATATTGGGCTGCTTTAATACATTCATCTTTAATAGGAAAAGCCCAAACCATAACTGCAAACTTACCTTTTGAACAATATTCTGATTATACTCAGGTAAAAGATTGTCTTCTGAAAGCTTACGATTTATTACCGGTTAGTTACTTGAAAATGTTTAGAACTCTGAAGAAATATCCTCAGCAGTCTTGGGTGGACTTTGCCAGGGAAAAGCTCTCTGCTTTCGAGCGTTGGCGTAGGGCCGCGGGAGCCGCCTCAGTCGAGTCACTTTCCCAGCTGATGTTGCATGAAGACCTTTTTAAATATTTTCCAGAGAGGGTTCATACTTATCTTTTGACATTTCCTACTACTAACTTGTTAGATACTGCTGCCCACGCAGATCACTTTGAAATTTCCCATGCTATAACCACAGAAATGTCTAAGACCCCGGAAAAGAAATCTACCTCCCAAGGTTTTAGTTCAAGATTGACTGCTAGGAAAGCTCCAGCTGGCGAACCTTTGAAGGTGTATTCAGACAAAAAACAGGTGACAAACGGCTCTTTCTCCAGACAGTATCCTAAAGATCAATTACCACTGTGCCTTTTTTGTAAGAAGTTAGGTCATAGACAGTTCCAGTGTTGGCATAAACAGCGGGAAGATAAAACCCAACCAAGAGGGAGATATCCTACCCAGGTAATAAATTCCTCTCGGAAGTATGAAACTCTGGATGATGAATCTCTACCTTTTCAGGCCTCGTCTAGCAGACCGTCTAATAGATGACTTTACCACGACAGTGCTTCAGAAGAAAAGGTCCGAGTAGCTATGGAACCCTACTTTTCCCAGGGGAAGTTCGGACTCTGTAAAGAGAGGTTAGTAAATATCACTACCTTTCGAGATACTGGCAGCTATCTCTCTTTATTAAGATCAAACCTGGTAAAGTTACCTACTAGTAATGAACCCCGGCTAGACGTATTATTAGAGGCTTACGGAGGCACAATAATAAAGGTCCCTATTATAAGGATTTATGTAGAACTGCCTGGATATGTAGGCTGGATCAATGTGGGACTTTCAGATAAACCTTTTCCCATTGCCGGCGTGGATCTATTAATCGGGAACGAAATTGATCAATTGGAGATACCCAGAGAGCCTCTGGTTTTAGATAATCCTTGTGATGTAAATTATGCATTAGAAGCCTCTGAGGCAGGGCTAGATTTATTTCCCCTTAATGTGGTCACCAGAGCCATGGCTAAGAACTCTAACAATTTGGATATTCAACAGCCTTTAGAAATGTCCGATGAATTAGGTTTGAACTTCCTGTTTAGCGAAGCAATTCAGTCGAGACCCACAGGTGACAAAGTTTTACCAGTCCCTGCGGACCTAGCTAGAAAATGTAATAAAGAAGAATTTCTTATAGCTCTAAAGGACGATAAAAGTTTAACCAATAAGGATAAAGAGGAAGGTTACCTTTTAGATGAAGACGGTTTTCTTTGGAAGAGAAATAATGACTCGAGTTCAAAGGGAAACTTGTTAGTGGTGCCATCGTCCTTACGTAATATGGTATTTGAACTAGCACATGATAATCCACTGGGAGGTCATTTAGGGTCTCGTAAGACAGAGAAAAAGATAAGGAAATATTTTTTTTGGCCTCAGATGAGGACTTATATTGCTGACAAACTACGGAAATGCCACGTTTGTCAAATAATAGGCAAAACGGCGCACAATCCCGCGTCTGCCCCTTTACTTCCAATAAAATGTCCTGAAGAACCTTTTGAAAGATTAGTTATTGATTGTGTAGGACCGTTGCCCCGCACAAAAAGGGGTAACCAGTATATCTTCACTATCATAGATATGGCAACTCGGTATCCTGATGCTATCCCAATGTCCAAAATTAATTCCAGAAATATAGTAAGAGCTTTAATACGCTTCTTTGCTCAAGTAGGCATACCACGTGAAATTCAATCTGACCAAGGTTCTAATTTTACGTCTAAGGTTTTTAAAGAGGCTATGTCTCGATTAGGAGTAAGACAGATCCTCTCTACAGCATATCATCCCCAGTCACAAGGAGTGCTAGAAAGATTCCACCAAACCCTTAAATCTACTTTACGTGCTTACTGTGAGCAATATTCTCGTGAATGGGACGAAGGTTTACCCTTTCTTCTCTTCGCCCTCCGTGAAGCTGAACAAGAAAGTACTAAATACTCTCCATTTGACTTGATTTTTGGACATCAGGTGCGAGGACCCCTAGCCATATTACGAGATTCTTGGATAGGGAAGAGAGGACCTCTTCATCCCAGTCCTCTACTTTGGAAAGAACCTCTCTCCAAATTAAAAAGCTTAGCTGCCGTGAATCTGTCAGAAGCTCAAGCCAAAATGAAGAAATCTTACGACCAAAAGGCTAAATCTCGTTCATTCTCTCCAAATGAATTAGTGTTAGTTAAAAACTTAATTCCAGGACATTCTTTAAAACCTAGATATTTGGGGCCATATGAAATAGTAGACAAAGAAAATGAGGTGAATTATCTGGTCCGTGAACCAGGACGTCGTAAGAAAATTAAGAGGTATCACATAGATAACTTAAAGAAGTACGAGTCTAGCCTTCTCCCTACTATTATTACCTCTATTCAACCTACATCCACTGAAATAAGGAATGACACTGTAAGGGAAGTAAGAGAATTTAGACTACATAATTCTGAAGTTTTAAAAGAACTAGACCATTTCCTGGAAGTTCTTCCTACCTCCCAAAAATCTCAAATAAAAGAGTTAATCACTAAATATAACTCCATCTTCAAAGATATCCCTACTCCTTGTACATTGGGTTTCCACGATATTGAATTGTTAGAAGATAGTCCAATAAAGCAATCCCCTTACCGGGTCTCTCCTGCTAAGCAAGAATTAATTCAACAAGAAATAAATACATTACTGGAATATAATTTGATAGAACCCAGTTGGACACCTTGGGCCTCTCCCTGTTTATTGGTCCCAAAACCCGATGGTACCGTACGCCTATGCACGGATTACCGTAAAGTAAATTCAGTCACCAAACCAGATGGGTTTCCATTACCCAGGATTGATGATTTAATAGATGCTGTAGCCGGTGCCAACTTTGTGACCAGATTAGACTTACTGAGAGGGTATTACCAGGTGCCGCTAACTCCTAGGGCCCAAGAGATTTCCGGGTTCGTAATTAAGATCGGACTATTTACGTATAAGGTTATGCCTTTCGGCTTGTGTAACGCCGCCTCCACTTTCCAGAGAATTATGAACATTTTAGTCCAACCCTTAGAAGGTGTTTACCTGGAGTTTACCTGGAGAGAGTTCCGGGGGTCAACGCCCCCGCGGCCCGGTCTGTGACCAGGCCTCCTGGTGGATCAGAGCCTGATCAACCAGGCTGTGGTTGCTGGCTGCACGCAAACCAACGTACGAGCCACAGCCCGGCTGATCAGGAACTGACTTTAGGTGATTGTCCAGTGCCAGCTTGAAGACTGCCAGGGGTCTGTTGGTAATCCCCCTTATGTGTGCTGGGAGGCAGTTGAACAGTCTCGGGCCCCTGACACTTATTGTATGGTCTCTTAACGTGCTAGTGACACCCCTGCTTTTCATTGGAGGGATGGTGCATCGTCTGCCAAGTCTTTTGCTTTCGTAGTGAGTGATTTTCGTGTGCAAGTTGGGTACTAGTCCCTCTAGGATTTTCCAGGTGTATATAATCATGTATCTCTCCCTCCTGCGTTCCAGGGAATACAGGTTTAGGAACCTCAAGCGCTCCCAATAATTGAGGTGTTTTATCTCCGTTATGCGCGCCGTGAAAGTTCTCTGTACATTTTCTAGGTCGGCAATTTCACCTGCCTTGAAAGGTGCTGTTAGTGTGCAGCAATATTCCAGCCTAGATAGAACAAGTGACCTGAAGAGTGTCATCATGGGCTTGGCCTCCCTAGTTTTGAAGGTTCTCATTATCCATCCTGTCATTTTTCTAGCAGATGCGATTGATACAATGTTATGGTCCTTGAAGGTGAGATCCTCCGACATGATCACTCCCAGGTCTTTGACGTTGGTGTTTCGCTCTATTTTGTGGCCAGAATTTGTTTTGTACTCTGATGAAGATTTAATTTCCTCATGTTTACCATATCTGAGTAATTGAAATTTCTCATCGTTGAACTTCATATTGTTTTCTGCAGCCCACTGAAAGATTTGGTTGATGTCCGCCTGGAGCTTTGCAGTGTCTGCAATGGAAGACACTGTCATGCAGATTCGGGTGTCATCTGCAAAGGAAGACACGGTGCTGTGGCTGACATCCTTGTCTATGTCGGATATGAGGATGAGGAACAAGATGGGAGCGAGTACTGTGCCTTGTGGAACAGAGCTTTTCACCGTAGCTGCCTCGGACTTTACTCTGTTGACGACTACTCTCTGTGTTCTGTTAGTGAGGAAATTATAGATCCATCGACCGACTTTTCCTGTTATTCCTTTAGCACGCATTTTGTGCGCTATTACGCCATGGTCACACTTGTCGAAGGCTTTTGCAAAGTCTGTATATATTACATCTGCATTCTTTTTGTCTTCTAGTGCATTTAGGACCTTGTCGTAGTGATCCAATAGTTGATAGTAGAGGCATACTTAGACGACCTGGTGGGTTTTAGTGATGATTGGCAGTCTCATTTAGAAAGATTAGAGCAACTACTGAAAGCATTGCAGAAATACAATTTCACTGTAAATTTACAAAAATGTGACTTTGGTAAAGCCCAGATTAAATATCTCGGTTTTAAAATAGGGAAGGGACTAGTAGCCCCCGACCAGTTAAAGGTCCAAGCTATTTTAAATTTTCCGACGCCTCAGGACAGGAAAGCCCTCCAACGATTTTTGGGAATGGCTACTTATTACAGGCGTTTTTGCCCAAACTTTGCTCAAGTTGCCTCCCCCCTTACTAGATTGAACAGTCCTAAATATAAATTTAATTGGGACGAGAATTGTGAACAAGCTTTTAAACGTTTAAAACGTTTCCTTTCCTCCGCCCCAGTACTGCGTGCACCCAATTTCCAAATTCCTTTCACCCTCCATGTTGATGCCAGTGATGCAGCAATAGGTGCTGTCTTATTGCAATCCTTCCAAAACGGTAATATTCTACATCCAATATGTTATTTTTCCTATAAATTGAAAGAATATCAAAGATCTTATTCAACCATAGAAAAAGAAGCCCTGGCTTTAGTATTGTCCTTGGAACACTTTGACGTATACCTCGGTTATACTCCTCATGTGATAAATATTTACTCAGACCATAACCCTCTAACTTTCATAAATTCTATGAAATCAAAAAATGTTAGAATATTACGCTGGGCTTTAAGGATCCAACCTTACCGGATCTCCATATTTCACATAAATGGTTCGAGCAACGTTTTAGCCGATGCTCTTTCTCGCTCCTAATATATTGCCTAACTACGGAAATTCTTTGCAGTCTAGTAGTGTTTCTGGTCCAGTTCTAGCAAGTGGATGACTGAGCTTGGAGAGATGTACCTCCATCCCTATACCAGCTGCTTGGTTTCTTCCACGCCATCAGCATCTTAAACGCAGAGATATTTGCTTGTGGGCCGGGGTGTCATGCCCCTATGGTTAACCTTTCTTTAATATTACATTGCGGTTATTTCCTTTAATAGCTAAATTGGAAATGAACGTCCTTGTATTATTAAGGCTAATTCTTATTAACAATTATTATAATTTATGTAACATGGCCATAAGTTTAATTGGAGGTATAGTAACATGCCTGCCGCCCGGTGTGCCGGTGTATGGTTAGCCGTGATGTTCGATGGTTATACCCCTCTCCCCCCCCCTTTATGTTCAACTATACCGAGTGTTGGTGAGTCACGTCACGTGACCCACTTGACCTGTATGCTCAAGGTTGAGGGACGAGCAGTGAAGAAGTAGCAGCCAACGAGAACACTCCTGCTCGTCTCTGGTAACTGGCCAAGGTTTATAATCCGGCCTGGACATATTCTGTTTTATTCTGACTGCTTCCAATTGGGAAACAAGACTTCATACATTAAAGTAATCTCTATATACATATATGTTATATCTAGGATCTCCTCCTAATCATCTGTTATGAAAGCCTTATATATATTTTGGATAATATAGAACATGCATTCTTAACTTATATACGATAATTCGTATATTATTTCTGGCTTTTGTTGTATTATGAATATACTTAATTAAAATTAGGCATTCCGGAGGATCACTATTATTACCCTAACCTCTCTGACCAAAGTTGTTATGCTCTAACCAGAAGGAAATAGTGGTTACAATACTTGGAGTGTAACAGTGGTGGTGGTGGTGCTGGTGGTGGTGATGCTGGTGGTGGTGATGCTGGTGGTGGTGGTGCTGGTGGTGGTGATGCTGGTGGTGGTGATGATGCTGGTGGTGGTGATGCTGGTGGTGGTGATGATGCTGGTGGTGGTGATGCTGGTGGTGGTGATGCTGGTGGTGGTGATGCTGGTGGTGGTGGTGCTGGTGGTGGTGATGCTGGTGGTGGTGATGCTGGTGGTGGTGATGCTGGTGGTGGTGGTGCTGGTGGTGGTGATGCTGGTGGTGGTGATGCTGGTGGTGGTGATGCTGGTGGTGGTGATGCTGGTGGTGGTGATGATGCTGGTGGTGGTGATGCTGGTGGTGGTGATGCTGGTGGTGGTGATGCTGGTGGTGGTGATGATGCTGGTGGTGGTGATGCTGGTGGTGGTGATGCTGGTGGTGGTGATGCTGGTGGTGGTGGTGATGCTGGTGGTGGTGATGATGCTGGTGGTGGTGATGCTGGTGGTGGTGATGATGCTGGTGGTGGTGATGCTGGTGGTGGTGATGCTGGTGGTGGTGATGCTGGTGGTGGTGATGATGCTGGTGGTGGTGATGCTGGTGGTGGTGATGCTGGTGATGGTGGTGGTGGTGGTGTTGGTGGTGATGCTGGTGGTGGTGGTGATGCTGGTGGTGGTGGTGGTGGTGATGCTGGTGATGATGCTGGTGGTGGTGATGCTGGTGGTGGTGGTGATGCTGGTGGTGGTGATGGTGGTGGTGGTGGTGGTGGTGGTGGTGGTGGTGATGCTGGTGGTGGTGATGCTGGTGGTGGTGGTGGTGGTGGTGATTCTGGTGTTGGTGGTGATGCTGGTGGTGGTGGTGATGCTTGTGTTGGTAGTGATGCTCGTGGTGGTGGTGGTGGTGATGCTGGTGGTGGTGATGCTGGTGGTGGTGGTGGTGGTGGTGGAGGTGGTGATGATGCTGGTGGTGGTGATGCTGGTGGTGGTGGTGATGCTGGTGGTGGTGGTGGTGATGCTGGTGGTGATGCTGGTGGTGGTGATGCTGGTGGTGGTGATGCTGGTGGTGGTGGTGATGCTGCTGGTGGTGCTGGTGGTGGTGGTGGTGATGCTGGTGGTGGTGATGCTGGTGGTAGTGGTGGTGATGCTGGTAGTGGTGGTGGTGGTGGTGATGCTGGTGGTGGTGGTGGTGGTGGTGGTGGTGGTGGTGGTGATGATGCTGGTGGTGGTGATGCTGGTGGTGGTGATGCTGGTGGTGGTGGTGACGCTGGTGGTGGTGGTGGGGGTGATGCTGGTGGTGATGCTGGTGGTTGTGATGCTGGTGGTGGTGGTGATGCTGGTGGTGCTGGTGATGCTGCTGGTGGTGCTGGTGGTGGTGGTGGTGGTGGTGATGCTGATGGTGGTGATGCTGGTGGTGGTGGTGGTGGTGGTGCTGATGCTGGTGGTGGTGGTGGTTGTGGTGGTTGTGGTGATGCTGGTGGTGATGCTGGTGGTGGTGATGCTGGTGGTGGTGGTGATTGTGGTGGTGGTGGTGATGCTGGTGGTGATGATGCTGGTGGTGATGCTGGTGGTGATGATGCTGGTGGTGGTGATGTTGGTGGTGATGATCCTGGTGGTGGTGATGCTGGTGGTGGTGATGCTGGTGTTGGTGGTGGTGGTGGTGGTGATGCTGGTGGCTGTGATGATGCTGGTGGTGATGCTGGTGGTGGTGATGCTGGTGGTGATGATGTTGGTGGTGGTGGTGGTGATGCTGGTGGTGGTGATGATGCTAGTGGTGGTGATGATGCTTTTGGTGGTGATGATGCTAGTGGTGGTGGTGGTGATGATGCTAGTGGTGGTGGTGGTGGTGGTGATGATGCTAGTGGTGATGGTGGTGGTGGAGGTGGTGATTATGCTGGTGGTGGTGGTGGTGGTGGTGATGCTGGTGGTGGTGATGCTGGTGGTGGTGGTGATGATGCTTTTGGTGGTGATGATGCTGGTGGTGGTGATGATGCTGGTGGTGGTGATGCTGGTGGTGGTGATGCTGGTGGAGGTGATGCTGGTGACGGTGATGCTGGTGGTGGTGATGCTGGTGGTGGTGATGCTGGTGGTGGTGATGCTGGTGGTGATGATGGTGGTTGTGGTGATGCTGGTGGTGGTGATGCTGGTGGTGGTAATGCTGGTGGTGGCGATGCTGGTGGTGGTGATGCTGATGGTGGTGATGCTGCTGGAGGTGATGCTGGTGACGGTGATGCTGGTGGTGGTGATGCTGGTGGTGGTGATGCTGGTGGTGGTGATGCTGGTGGTGATGATGCTGGTGGTGGTGATGCTGGTGGTGATGATGCTGGTGGTGGTGATGCTGGTGTTGATGATGCTGGTGGTGGTGATGCTGGTGGTGGTGATGCTGGTGGTGATGATGCTTGTTTTGGTGATGCTGGTGGTGGTGATGATGGTGGTGGTAATGCTGGTGATGGCGATGCTGGTGGTGGTGATGCTGGTGGTGGTGATGCTGGTGGTGGTGATGCTGGTGGTGGTGATGCTGGTGGTGGTGATGCTGGTGGTGGTGATGCTGGTGGTGATGATGTTTGTTTTGGTGATGCTGGTGGTGGTGATGATGGTGGTGGTAATGCTGGTGATGGCGATGCTGGTGGTGGTGATGCTGGTGGTGGTGATGCTGGTGGTGGTGATGCTGGTGGTGGTGATGCTGGTGGTGGTGATGCTGGTGGTAGTGATGCTGGTGGTGGTGATGCTGGTGGTGGTGATGCTGGTGGTAGTGATGCTGGTGGTGGTGATGCTGGTGGTGATGATGCTGGGGGTGGTGATGCTGGTGGTGATGATGCTGGGGGTGGTGATGCTGGTGGTGATGATGCTGGTGGTGGTGATGCTGGTTGCAGGGGTACTGGTGGTGGGGCTGGTGTTCGTGGTGGTTTTAGTAGTGATGTTTAGTGAGGGAGAGAATATTTTTTTTTTTTTTTGGGGGGGGGGGGGGGAGGGCGAAGGATTTCGTCTTTTCTATGATATGAATATTCCAGCTGTGGAGGATTCGTGCCATGTTAGGGGGTGGGGAGGTGGGGGTAAAATGTCGCGGGGAGGTTCGAATTTGCACTTTTCTCCACCCCTGCAACCCTCCTCCCTGAAATGAAGGAAGGAAGGTTTTATTCAGATTGTTTATTTTCTCGAAATCTGTTGAATATGGAGCGTGGGAAGCCGTGATTTTCCATCCATCACCGTTTATCTCTCCGTTTAAACCCGGCATCACCGGCCCCGTTGTTTTCGTTACTAGGAGCAACGGACGCTGTACTTGCCCTGTTGTTCTCGCTGCTAGGAGCAACGGACGCTGCACTTGCCTTGTTGTTCTCACTGCTAGAAGCAACGGACGCTGCACTGTTCTCGCTGCTAGGAGCAACGGACGCTGCACTTGCCTTGCTGTTCTCACTGCTAGAAGCAACGGACGCTGCACTGTTCTCGCTGCTAGGAGCAACGGACGCTGCACTTGCCTTGTTGTTCTCACTGCTAGAAGCAACGGACGCTGCACTGTTCTCGCTGCTAGGAGCAACGGACGCTGCACTTGCCTTGTTGTTCTCACTGCTAGAAGCAACGGACGCTGCACTTGCCTTGTTGTTCTCACTGCTAGGAGCAACTGACGCTGAACTGTTCTCACTGCTAGGAGCAACTGACGCTGCACTGTTCTCACTGCTAGGAGCAACTGACGCTGCACTTGCCTTGTTGTTCTCACTGCTAGGAGCAACTGACGCTGAACTGTTCTCACTGCTAGGAGCAACGGACGCTGCACTTACCTTGTTGTTCTCACTGCTAGGAGCAACGGACGCTGCACTTGCCTTGTTGTTCTCACTGCTAGGAGCAACGGACGCTGCACTGTTCTCGCTGCTAGGAGCAACGGACGCTGCACTTGCCTTGCTGTTCTCACTGCTAGGAGCAACTGACGCTGCACTGTTCTCGCTGCTAGGAGCAACGGACGCTGCACTTGCCTTGTTGTTCTCGCTGCTAGGAGCAACTGACGCTGCACTTACCTTGTCGTTCTCACTGCTAGGAGCAACTGACGCTGCACTTACCTTGTTGTTCTCGCTGCTAGGAGCAACTGACGCTGCACTTACCTTGTTGTTCTCGCTGCTAGGAGCAACTGACGCTGCACTTACCTTGTTGTTCTCGCTGCTAGGAGCAACTGACGCTGCACTTGCCTTGTTGTTCTCACTGCTAGGAGCAACTGACGCTGAACTGTTCTCACTGCTAGGAGCAACTGACGCTGCACTTGCCTTGTTGTTCTCGCTGCTAGGAGCAACTGACGCTGCACTTGCCTTGTTGTTCTCGCTGCTAGGAGCAACTGACGCTGCACTTGCCTTGTTGTTCTCGCTGCTAGGAGCAACTGACGCTGCACTTGCCTTGTTGTTCTCGCTGCTAGGAGCAACTGACGCTGCACTTACCTTGTTGTTCTCACTGCTAGGAGCAACTGACGCTGCACTTGCCTTGTTGTTCTCGCTGCTAGGAGCAACTGACGCTGCACTTACCTTGTTGTTCTCACTGCTAGGAGCAACTGACGCTGCACTTGCCTTGTTGTTCTCGCTGCTAGGAGCAACTGACGCTGCACTTGCCTTGTTGTTCTCACTGCTAGGAGCAACTGACGCTGAACTGTTCTCACTGCTAGGAGCAACTGACGCTGCACTTGCCTTGTTGTTCTCGCTGCTAGGAGCAACTGACGCTGCACTTGCCTTGTTGTTCTCGCTGCTAGGAGCAACTGACGCTGCACTTGCCTTGTTGTTCTCGCTGCTAGGAGCAACTGACGCTGCACTTGCCTTGTTGTTCTCGCTGCTAGGAGCAACTGACGCTGCACTTACCTTGTTGTTCTCACTGCTAGGAGCAACTGACGCTGCACTTGCCTTGTTGTTCTCGCTGCTAGGAGCAACTGACGCTGCACTTACCTTGTTGTTCTCACTGCTAGGAGCAACTGACGCTGCACTTGCCTTGTTGTTCTCGCTGCTAGGAGCAACTGACGCTGCATTTGCCTTGTTGTTCTCGCTGCTAGGAGCAACTGACGCTGCACTTGCCTTGTTGTTCTCACTGCTAGGAGCAACTGACGCTGCACTTGCCTTGTTGTTCTCGCTGCTAGGAGCAACTGACGCTGCACTTGCCTTGTTGTTCTCGCTGCTAGGAGCAACTGACGCTGCACTTACCTTGTTGTTCTCGCTGCTAGGAGCAACTGACGCTGCACTTACCTTGTTGTTCTCGCTGCTAGGAGCAACTGACGCTGCACTTGCCTTGTTGTTCTCGCTGCTAGGAGCAACTGACGCTGCACTTACCTTGTTGTTCTCGCTGCTAGGAGCAACTGACGCTGCACTTACCTTGTTGTTCTCGCTGCTAGGAGCAACTGACGCTGCACTTACCTTGTTGTTCTCGCTGCTAGGAGCAACTGACGCTGCACTTGCCTTGTTGTTCTCACTGCTAGGAGCAACTGACGCTGCACTTACCTTGTTGTTCTCGCTGCTAGGAGCAACTGACGTTGCACTTACCTTGTTGTTCTCGCTGCTAGGAGCAACTGACGCTGCACTTACCTTGTTGTTCTCGCTGCTAGGAGCAACTGACGCTGCACTTGCCTTGTTGTTCTCACTGCTAGGAGCAACTGACGCTGCACTTACCTTGTTGTTCTCGCTGCTAGGAGCAACTGACGCTGCACTTGCCTTGTTGTTCTCGTTGTTAGGAGCAACTGACGCTGCACTTGCCTTGTTGTTCTCGTTGTTAGGAGCAACTGACGCTGCACTTGCCTTGTTGTTCTCGTTGTTAGGAGCAACAGCAGCAGCACCAGATACAACAGTAGCTGAAACAGTGTTGTTCTCACTAATGAGAACGGTAGCTACTGTAGTTCTCCTGTTATCACTGCCAAGAGCAACCGCGCCTACAACAGTTAGGTTATATTTTCATTATTATTATTATTATTATTATTATTATTATTATTATTATTATTATTATTATTATTATTATTATTACTATTATTATTATTATTATTATTATTATTATTATTATTATTATTATTATTATTATTATTATTATCATTAATAATAATAATAATAATAATAATATTATTATTATTATTATTATTATTATTATTCCATCCACTCTTAGCAAGTGTGGGTTTCTCTATCAGCCTCTGATGAGTGTATGTGTGTTTGTCTTTACTCGTTCTTCTCTTGTTTCCTCTTGTTTGCATCGCCTCTCCGTCTGTTTACCTGTTTGTGTGGCCAGTGATTTTTTCTGTATGGTCGTGGTTACTAATTGGCTCGTGTGTGTGTGTGTGTGTGTGTGTGTGTGTGAACTATGTAGAATCGGCGTAATAAACGCATTAACCTCACAAGGTCGGTCAGATTAACTTGAACAGGACATTCCTTCTCTGAACGTTCAATATTTACTTTCTGACATATTTCACTCCACGAACATTCGATACTTACGTTCTGGCAACCGATGTCAGTCCTTCCCCCTGGCGTCCCAAGATGGAAATGAAATTTGTCAACAATATTCCCGTATTACCATATAATTTTCATAATTTTACGCTCTCATTTGAAGGAAAATAAGATAGATGTATTTGGAAACTGCGTAAAAGAGAGAAATTGACCAAGACGACTTTGTTACGAAGTGTTGAGTTTAAATACGCAGCAACTTGTCTTGAGTTTAACCAGTTCCTGCCAGTACAAAGGTGATACCTGTACGTCAGAGTGTGTACCAGTAATGCTGCTGATAAGTGTACAAGTGCCACTGATAAGTGTACCAGTGCCACTGATAAGTGTACCAGTGCCACTGATAAGTGTACCAGTGCCACTGATAAGTGTACCAGTGCCACTGATAAGTGTACCAGTGCCACTGATAAGTGTACCAGTGCCACTGATAAGTGTACCAGTGCCACTAATAAGTGTACCAGTGCCACTGATAAGTGTACCAGTGCCACTGATAAGTGTACCAGTGCCACTGATAAGTGTACCAGTGCCACTGATAAGTGTACCAGTGCCACTGATAAGTGTACCAGTGCCACTGATAAGTGTACCAGTGCCACTGATAAGTGTACCAGTGCCACTAATAAGTGTACCAGTGCCACTGATAAGTGTACCAGTGCCACTAATAAGTGTACCAGTGCCACTGATAAGTGTACCAGTGCCACTGATAAGTGTACCAGTGCCACTGATAAGTGTACCAATGCCACTGATAAGTGTACCAGTGCCACTAATAAGTGTACCAGTGCCACTGATAAGTGTACCAGTGCCACTGATAAGTGTACCAGTGCCACTGATAAGTGTACCAGTGCCACTGATAAGTGTACCAGTGCCACTGATAAGTGTACCAGTGCCACTGATAACTGTACCAGTGCCACTGATAAGTGTACCAGTGCCACTGATAAGTGTACCAGTGCCACTAATAAGTGTACCAGTGCCACTGATAAGTGTACCAGTGCCACTAATAAGTGTACCAGTGCCACTGATAAGTATACCAGTGCCACTGATAAGTGTACCAGTGCCACTAATAAGTGTACCAGTGCCACTGATAAGTGTACCAGTGCCACTGATAAGTGTACCAGTGCCACTGATAAGTGTACCAGTGCCACTGATAAGTGTACCAGTGCCACTGATAAGTGTACCAGTGCCACTAATAAGTGTACCAGTGCCACTGATAAGTGTACCAGTGCCACTGATAAGTGTACCAGGTAAACATTTCTAACAAAAGCTTGTTAGCAATTTTCTTGACTTGCAGGATTTATTATGTTTAAATGAATTAAATTATTCAAATAAGCATTTGTTTCTTAAAATTCTGTTTTTTTTTTGTTGTTGCTTTTATGTTGATACCTTTCAGAATAGCATTCACTTAGGCAAGGTGTGGGTGGTGGTGTGGGTGGGTGGTGGTGTGGGTGGGGGGTGATGTGGGTGGTGGTGTGGGTGGGTGGTGGTGTGGGTGGGTGGTGGTGTGGGTGGGTGGTGGTGTGGGTGGGTGGTGATGTGGGTGGTGGTGTGGGTGGGTGGTGGTGTGGGTGGGTGGTGGTGTGGGTGGGTGGTGATGTGGGTGGGTGGTGATGTGGGTGGGTGGTGGTGTGGGTGGGTGGTGGTGTGGGTGGGTGGTGGTGTGGGTGGGTGGTGATGTGTGTGGGTGGTGATGTGGGTGGGTAGTGATGTGGGTGGTGTGGTGTGTGGGTGGGTGGTGATGTGGGTGGGTGGTGGTGTGGGTGGGTGGTGGTGTGGGTGGGTGGTGATGTGGGTGGGTGGTGATGTGGGTGGGTGGTGATGTGGGTGGGTGGTGATGTGGGTGGGTGGTGATGTGGGTGGGTGGTGGTGTGGGTGGGTGGTGGTGTGGGTTGGTGGTGGTGTGGGTGGGTGGTGATATGGGTGGGTGGTGGTGTGGGTGGGTGGTGGTGTGGGTTGGTGGTGGTGTGGGTTGGTGGTGGTGTGGGTGGGTGGTGATATGGGTGGGTGGTGGTGTGGGTGTGTGGTGGTGTGGGTGGGTGGTGGTGTGGGTGGGTGGTGATATGGGTGGGTGGTGGTGTGGGTGGGTGGTGGTGTGGGTGGGTGGTGGTGTGGGTTGGTGGTGGTGTGGGTGGGTGGTGATATGGGTGGGGGGGGGTGGGGGTGGGTGGTGGTGTGGGTTGGTGGTGGTGTGGGTGGGTGGTGATATGGGTGGGTGGTGGTGTGGGTGGGTGGTGGTGTGGGTTGGTGGTGGTGTGGGTTGGTGGTGGTGTGGGTGGGTGGTGATATGGGTGGGTGGTGGTGTGGGTGGGTGGTGGTGTGGGTGGGTGGTGGTGTGGGTTGGTGGTGGTATGGGTGGGTGGTGATATGGGTGGGTGGTGGTGTGGGTGGGTGGTGGTGTGGGTTGGTGGTGGTGTGGGTGGGTGGTGATATGGGTGGGTGGTGGTGTGGGTGGGTGGTGGTGTGGGTGGGTGGTGGTGTGGGTGGTTGGTGATGTGGGTGGGTGGTGATGTGGGGGGGTGGTGTTGTGGGTGGGTGGTGATGTGGGTGCGTGGTGGTGTGGGTGGGGGGGGGTGGGGGTGGGGGGTGATGTGGGTGGGTGGTGGTGTGGGTGGTTGGTGATGTGGGTGGGTGGTGGTGTGGGTGGGTGGTGGTGTGGGTGGGTGGTGGTGTGGGTGGGTGGTGATATGGGTGGGTGGTGGTGTGGGTGGGTGGTGGTGTGGGTGGGTGGTGGTGTGAGTGGGTGGTGGTGTGGGTGGATGTTGATGTGGGTGGGTGGTGGTGTGGGTTGGTGGTGGTGTGGGTTGGTGGTGGTGTGGGTGGGTGGTGATATGGGTGGGTGGTGGTGTGGGTGGGTGGTGGTGTGGGTGGGTGGTGGTGTGGGTTGGTGGTGGTGTGGGTGGGTGTTGTTTTGGGTGGGTGGTGGTGTGGGTGGGTGGTGGTGTGGGTTGGTGGTGGTGTGGGTGGGTGGTGATATGGGTGGGTGGTGGGGTGGGTGGGTGGTGGTGTGGGTGGGTGGTGATGTGGGTGGGTGGTGATGTGGGTGGGTGGTGATGTGGGTGGGTGGTGATGTGGGTGCGTGGTGGTGTGGGTGGGTGGTGGTGTGGGTGGGTGGTGATGTTGGTGGGTGGTGGTGTGGGTGGTTGGTGATGTGGGTGGGTGGTGGTGTGGGTGGGTGGTGGTGTGGGTGCGTGGTGGTGTGGGTGGGTGGTGATATGGGTGGGTGGTGCTGTGGGTGGGTGGTGGTGTGGGTGGGTGGTGGTGTGGGTGGGTGGTGGTGTGGGTGGGTGGTGTTGTGGGTGGATGGTGGTGTGGGTGGGTGGTGGTGTGGGTGGGTGGTGGTGTGGGTGGGTGGTGATGTGGGTGGGTGGTGGTGTGGGTGGGTGGTGGTGTGGGTGGCTGGTGATGTGGGTGGCTGGTGGTGTGGGTGGATGGTGGTGTGGGTGGATGGTGGTGTGGGTGGATGGTGATGTGGGTGGGTGGTGGTGTGGGTGGGGGGTGGTGGGGGTGGATGGTGGTGTGGGTGCATGGTGGTGTGGGTGGATGGTGGTGTGGGTGGATGGTGGCGTGGGTGAGGGGATGGTGGCGTGGGTGAGGGGATGGTGGCGTGGGTGAGTGGTGATGTGGGTGAGTGGTGATGTGGGTGAATGGTGGTGTGGGTGGGTGGTGGTGTGGATGGGTGGTGATGTGGGTGGGTGGTGGTGTGGGTGAGTGGTGGTGTGGGTGGATGGTGGTGTGGGTGGATGGTGGTGTGGGTGGATGGTGGTGTGGGTGGATGGTGGTGTGGGTGGATGGTGGTGTGGGTGGATGGTGGTGTGGGCGGATGGTGGTGTGGGTGGGTGGTGATGTGGGTGGGTGGTGATGTGGGGGGTGATGGTGTGGATGGATGGTGGTGTGGGTGGATGGTGGTGTGGGTGGATGGTGGTGTGGGTGGATGGTGGTGTGGGAGGATGGTGGTGTGGGTGGGTGGTGGTGTGGGAGGATGGTGGTGTGGGTGGATGGTGGTGTGGGTGGATGGTGGTGTGGGTGGATGGTGGTGTGGGTGGGTGGTGGTGTGGGTGGGTGGTGGTGTGGGTGGATGGTGGTGTGGGTGGATGGTGGTGTGGATGGATGGTGGTGTGGGTGGGTGGTGGTGTGGGTGGGTGGTGGTGTGGGTGGGTGGTGGTGTGGGTGGATGGTGGTGTGGGTGGTGTGTGTGGGTGGTGGTGTGGGTGGATGGTGGTGTGGGTGGATGGTGGTGTGGGTGGATGGTGGTGTGGGTGGGTGGTGGTGTGGGAGGATGGTGGTGTAGGTGGGTGGTTGTGTGGGTGGGTGGTGGTGTGGGTGGATGGTGGTGAGGGTGGATGGTGGTGTGGGTGGATTGTGGTGTGGGCGGATGGTGGTGTGGGTGGGTGGTGGTGTGGGTGGGTGGTGGTGTGAGCGGGTGGGGGTGTGGGGGGGTGGTGGTGTGGGTGGATGGGGGTGTGGGTGGGTGGTGGTGTGGGTGGGTGATGGTGTGGGTGGATGGTGATGTGGGTGGATGGTGGTGTGGGTGCATGGTGGTGTGGGCGGATGGTGGTGTGGGTGGGTGGTGGTGTGTGTGGGTGGGTGGTGTGGGTGGATGGGTGTTGGTGTGGGTGGAAGGTGATGTGGGTGAGTGGTGGTGTGGGTGAGTGGTGGTGTGGGTGGGTGGTTGTGTGGGTGGGTGGTTATGTGGGTGGGTGGTGGTGTGGGTGAGTGGTGGTTTGGGTGAGTGGTTGAGTGGGTGGGTGGTGTGGGTGGATGGTGGTGTGGGTGAGTGGCGGTGTCGGTGAGTGGTGGTGTGGGTGGGTGGTGGTGTGGGTGGATGGTGGTGTGGGTGGGTGGTGGTGTTGGTGGGTGGTTGTGAGGGTGGATGGTGGTGTGGGTGGATGGTGGTGTGGGTGAGTGTTGGTTTGGGTGAGTGGTGGTGTGGGTGGGTGGTGTTGTCTGTGGGTGGTTGTGTGGGTGGGTGGTGGTGTGGGTGGATGGTGGTGTGGGTGAGTGTTGGTTTGGGTGAGTGGTGGTGTGGGTGGGTGGTGTTGTCTGTGGGTGGTTGTGTGGGTGGATGGTGGTGTGGGTGAGTGGTGGTGTGGGTGAGTGCTGGTTTGGGTGGGTGGTGTTGTGGGTGGATGGTGGTATGGGTGGGTGGTGGTCTGGGTGGATGGTGGTCTGGGTGACTGTTGGCGTGGGTGAGTGGTGGTGTGGGCGAGTGGTGGTGTGGGTAGGTGGGTGTTGATGTGGGTGGATGGTGGTGTGGGTGAGAGGTGGTGTGGGTGAGTGGTGGTGTGGGTGGGTGGTTGTGTGGGTGGATGGTGGTGTGAGTGAGTGGTGTTGTGGGTGAGTGGTGGTGTGGGTGGGTGGTGGTGTGGGTGGATGGTGGTGTGGGTGGGCGGTGGTGTGCGAGGGTGGTGGTGTGGGTTAATGGTGATGTGGGTGAGTGGTGGTGTGGGTGGGTGGTGGTGTTACAAAAAACGCGATTCTAAAAGCTTAGAGATCTCCAGCGAATACTAGAAAGGACTGCCCTTCTAGCATCCAGCCTGTTACTGGGTTTTCGTAACAAGTAGTCAGTATCCTTGTCCAATTATCCATTAGAATTCAGTATGATTCAATAGTGCTTTAGGATTACAACTGGTAGGCTACTAACTAGAGAAATTAAAATTTAATAAATTTATCAAAGTTGTCTAGGCGTATATCAAATTAAATTAAATTAATCACAATAATCAAAATATTAATCACTTCTCTCGTGTACAATAGTATTGTGCTGTAGGCACATATCACATTTATAATTCTTAAGTACCGTCTTGTACATTAACATTTAATAAGATATTACAAATATGTCCAAGTAAGTTTGTGTGTATGTGTGTAAGTGCTCTAAGTAGTTCACTATGTCTCACGACTCGACTAGACTTAAACAAGTGACTGACAAAGTCCTCAAATAAACTAAGTTCTTGACCAACTGGCAATCAGAACAGTCTGCTTGAACAACAAAAAGAATGCTAAGCCCAATAGCAATATAACAAGCAACTACTAGGATTTTGGTGCCTTTGTTGCTCGGAAGAGGATACGACTTGAGTGGGGGTGCCAGCCGCACGACTGCTTCTCGTATCTCTTTCTAACTTATAGCAATACTCTCTAGCATGTCCTTTTCTGTTACAATAGGTACATTTAACTTTCTTCTCGATATCAGATTTCTGTCTAGCCACAGAGACAGATTCAGGATTGTGTGTTTTCCTGGTAAAGGTACGAGAAGTTACAGTAGCAGGTACATCAGGCCGGCAATGAGCAGCTGATTTAGGTTGCCAACTTCTAGGACAATTTTTAGTTACCTTGTTTCTTTGTATTTTAGTACGTACAAGTTTGTGAGAAATCTCGTAATTGTCTGCTAATGCTGCAGTTTCCAGAATATCCAAGGTAGTATGATCAATCAGATATTCTTGTATGTCAGCAGACATACAGTTGTTAAACTCTTCGTGTAGTAACAACTGAACAAGGCTGTCGTAGTTGTTACACTTGGCAGACCTACACCACCTCTCAAATGCAACTTTTTTCTCACGAGCAAACTCTACACAAGTTTGATCTGGTCGTCGTTGTAACGTACGAAATGCGCGTTGATAACTTACAGGTAACAAGTTATATGTCTCTAGAATAGTTTGCTTGACAGCGTCATAACTAATGTACTTGGCAAATGGTAAAGCAGCAGTACAAGTCTGAGCTCTTCCTGTCAAAGCTGTGTGCAACAAGGTAGCCCAGTGCTTACATGGCCAGTTCATAGCACGTGCTTGGTTCTCAAACACATCAAAATAGGTATCTAAGTCACTTTCAAAAAACTTAGGAACCATGGATGCAGCTTTCTGCACATTAAATGTGTCCTGTGATCTATCAGTCTGTTGTCTTCCCAGACGAACATTTTCTCTCTGGAAATCTTCTTCGTTCAATTTCCTCTGTGCCTCTATTTGTGCAGTCTGCAACATAATGAGGCGTTCAAACCTCTCAAACTGTTCCTGAGAGATAGGACCAGTGGGTAATGGAGGAGCAGGGAAATTAACATGTCTTTCTGGACGGTCCTTAGGTCGGGCACCTCGTCCAACCGTCCCTTGAGAGTCTAGATCTGGTCTAGGATAAGTAGATACAGGTGTATCATACACGGTACTAGTATGAGGCTGAGTCATCCAACCAGCTATACTCTGTACTATTGCATCAGTGAGGCGGGAAGGCGTGAACGGAGGTTCACTAGGCTCAGACACTTCTGCCTTGGATGCTCTTTCTTCTAAGTTATCAGATAGAGCCATACTTCCTAATTGTGACACTAGGCTTTCTGAATCTGAATCACAATCAGACATCTCTGTATGAGCAGGAAACAATATATCTTTAATTAACGCTCTGACAGTTTCTGCGGTGTAATTCCTGTTATACGCCACACCGAGATATTTGGCTACTCGCCAACACGTCTGAAGTTTTAATGTACTTAACTCAGACAAAGTCAGAGAATCAATTAACTGTTTCACTTTGGCATACATCACGAAAATAAATGTACTACGAGAGAGTGATTATGCGAAACTATAATCCTAATAGGAATTTTAGTGTTGGTTGTCCTAGAGCTAGAGCTCACAAACAGTATTTCCATCTCCTTGGATCAAGAGACTCAGTCAAGTACATACATCCATCTAGTATGTTGTACAAGACTAAACTCAAAGTCTTCAGATTAGGAAAGTACTCAAAGTGTTTGATCATAGAGTTACTAGTATGTCAAACTGGACAATTTCTCCAACACCTTGGATCAAGAGCATCCCGGACAGGCCCCCATTTGTTACAAAAAACGCGATTCTAAAAGCTTAGAGATCTCCAGCGAATACTAGAAAGGACTGCCCTTCTAGCATCCAGCCTGTTACTGGGTTTTCGTAACAATTAGTCAGTATCCTTGTCCAATTATCCATTAGAATTCAGTATGATTCAATAGTGCTTCAGGATTACAACTGGTAGGCTACTAACTAGAGAAATTAAAATTTAATAAATTTATTAAAGTTCTCTAGGCATATATCAAATTAAATTAAATTAATCACAATAATCAAAATATTAATCACTTCTCTCGTGTACAATAGTATTGTGCTGTAGGCACATATCACATTTATAATTCTTAAGTACCGTCTTGTACATTAACATTTAATAAGATATTAAAAATATGTCCAAGTAAGTTTGTGTGTATGTGTGTAAGTGCTCTAAGTAGTTCACTATGTCTCACGACTCGACTAGACTTAAACAAGTGACTGACAAAGTCCTCAAATAAACTAAGTTCTTGACCAACTGGCAATCAGAACAGTCTGCTTGAACAACAAAAAGAATGCTAAGCCCAATAGCAATATAACAAGCAACTGCGACACAATCAGGATTAAGGAGATAATATAACGACACTAAGTAGGGACCATCAGCAGATCCTCCACAAAAGTCATAAAACTCCCATAATACTGAATCTAAGTTCAACATAAGAAAATCACCGACTGTGATAGTACACAGATACCAGTACAAGTTAGGTTAGAAGCTACAGCTCAGGACCTGAGTTACTCAGAGTGTCTAAGCGACACACAACCTCAGTACAACGTCGAAAATCACTAAGTCTATACAATGTTCTGTGAACAGAGTCTCACAGAACCTAACGAGACAGAGACAATCTTCCAACAAGGGCCAATAAGGGAGATTTAGGCTCTTGTCAGGGATACATCCAACCACCAAGAGAGTCTAGACCAGACTCAATACTTCAGGTGAGGTGAGGACACCCCCCTCGATCACGTGATAGCTCCGTGGACAGCTGCAGCTCAGCAACAGAAGCCGGCAGGGAAACGAGCAAAGAGCGATAATTACAGTAGTTAGACAATCAAGACTTGAACTGAGCACATAATAATATGTTACATCCTACCTAACAACATAACTAAGTCAAATAATAATATAAAGCAATACATTTACGATTTATCTATTGTCGCAAATATAAAATTATATGAAATTATATGAAAAGGTAATAATTATATATATACATATTAATCATTGCAACCCATTCAGGGGTTGCAACAGGTGGTGTGGGTGGGTGGTGGTGTTGGTGAGTGCTGACGTAGGTGAGTGCTGGCGTGGGTGAGTGCTGGCGTAGGTGAGTGCTGGCGTGGGTGAGTGCTGGCGTGGGTGGGTGGTGGTGTGGGTGAGTACTGGCGTAGGTGAGTGCTGGCGTAGGTGAGTGCTGGCGTGGGTGAGTGCTGGCGTGGGTGAGTGCTGGCGTGGGTGAGTGCTGGAGTGGGTGGGTGGTGGTGTGGGGTGAGTGGTGGTGTGGGGTGAGTGGTGGTGTGGGTTGAGTGCTGGTGTAGGGTGAGTGCTGGTGTAAAGTGCTGGTGTAGGGTGAGTGCTGGTGTGGGGTGAGTGCTGGTGTAGGGTGAGTGCTGGTGTAAAGTGCTGGTGTAGGGTGAGTGCTGGTGTGGGGAAGTGCTGGTGGTTAAGAATCATGCAGCATCTACGGGATGTAAACAAGGTGAAGTGTTTGTGTTTCAGTCTTGTTTTGCCCAGGTGTGAGGTGACAGGAAACTCTAATTAGTGCTTAGGTAGGTAGAGCGGAGGAGAGAGTGAGGAGGGAGGAGAGACAAGAGAAAAGGAAATGTATGGGAAGAGGAGGAGCAGGAAAATAGAGAGAGAGATAGGTGATGGTGTGGAGAAGAAAGTGGTTCCCAGGAGCCGTGATCAATATGCTGTGAGATAGGATGACCTTAAGGAAGCACATTCACCATCACTTGCACCCTACCTATGTTTCCAGACGTGGACGAAATAGAGGGATGTTTTCGGGGGTCAACACCCCGACGGCCCGGTCCCAGACCAGATTTCCAGAGTGTATTCACCGCGCTTTCCACCTCCAGAACTAATCTAGGGTAACCGGTTTCCTCGAACTCGCTTCGTGGATGGTACCACACTCCAACAGCACCTCAATCCTCCAAGCAACACTTGTCTCCACTCGATCACACTCTTCCTTCAACCCATCGCCGGACGTCTCCTGTGTTTACTTCCATCAACCAAATTTATACACTTCATGAATAACCTGCACATAGAATGAAACCTGTGACGACGTTTCGGTCCGACTTAGATCATTAAGTATTCACAATAGTCACTAGTTAATGGTCTAAGTCGTAACCAAACGTTGACGTAAGTTTCATTCTCACATGTCCGGGATTATCTGCGAATAGTTCCTATCAGGATACTGTACCTTCTTATTCTTTACACACCTCTTCATAAATCTACGTTGCTTCATCCTGACAACCTCACTTTCACTGTCTATATTATGCATTTCATACCACCAAAAAAGCCTTTTAATTTTTTCGCGCATTAATTTCTAACTAATAACCACACCACACGTTGATGTAAACGCAGCTACACGACTGTATCTTCACCTTCCACTCGTGTCTTCTAGATCCTGATCCTCTTAATTCAAACAGGATGTCCCGATCTTTCCCTTATACCTCTTCCTCGCTGCTATATATAAAGACCATATCTCACCCTCGTATAAACACTGACATCACTAAGCTCTACTTATGAAAGTTTTCCTTATGTATACATTGACAAACTCTTTCTTTTACACAAGTTTCAATATTCCTGCCATACTGTTCGCCTTGTCTATTTCTTTTCTTATCTGCTCTTTCCTGTATCTATTTTTTTCCTTGTCTATATGTGCAATTCATTTAATAGATCATATACCTCTGCTCACATACCAACTACTAGATATCTGAATATAATTTGCTTCCTCTATACTTCCTCCCTCTCAGCTTGACATGTAATTTTCTTATTCCCTGGACTATCGTTTACCTATAATTTTTAAAGGGTTGGACCGGTAAGCCAGGGAAAGTCCTCGGTCAGATGACCAAAAGCTCCAGCTGTGGGCCATCCTATGGTTAACACCCGTGTCAGGAAACACTTGTCCTGTTTCCTGACAAATCCTGCCTAACTTAATCCACTGTTTAATCTCGTCACCTCGCTCTCTTCGGCGTTCGCTTTCAACTTTCTACTTTTATACATTCTACTGAACTTCTTCGCCAACTTCAGCAACTCTTGTCATCAACAAACAACCTTGAGAACTCTTAATTAATATCAGATTCGTGTGTGTGTGTGTGTGTGTGTGTGTGTGTGTGTGTGTGTGTGTGTGTGTGTGTGTGTGTGTGTGTGTGTGTGTTACGTACCCATTTTATGTTTGTATTAAATAAGTGCCATCGGTGTGTACATGTACGCGTGTGAGTACCGCTGCTTTGTGCGTGTACGTGCCTGTGTGTGTGCCTGTGTGCGTGTCTGCATTCATGTGTGGCCTGTGATATCGCTTCCAACTCCATATAAACTTTGGCAGGACAATTTAAAACTAACTACCTGACGTAATCACAGATATAAAGGAATTAACCTGATATTGGAAGC
>NC_091307.1:22530672-22563172 GCF_038502225.1 Cherax quadricarinatus | reverse complement strand
GCAAGGAGGCAAGCATCACCACAGCAAGGAGGCAAGTATCACCACAGCAAGGAGGCAAGTATCACCACAGCAAGGAGGCAAGTATCACCACAGCAAGGTGGCAAGTATCACCACAGCAAGGAGGCAAGTATCACCACAGCAAGGTGGCAAGTATCACCACAGCAAGGAGGCAAGTATCACCACAGCAAGGAGGCAAGTATCACCACAGCAAGGTGGCAAGTATCACCACAGCAAGGAGGTAAGTATCACCAAAGCAAGGTGGCAAGTATCACAACAGCAAGGTGGCAAGTATCACCACAGCAAGGAGGCAAGTATCACCACAGCAATGTGACAAGTATCACCACAGCAAGGTGGCAAGTATAACCACAGCAAGGAGGCAAGCATCACCACAGCAAGGTGGCAAGTATAACCACAGCAAGGAGGCAAGCATCACCACAGCAAGGAGGCAAGCATCACCACAGCAAGGAGGCAAGTATCACCACAGCAAGGAGGCAAGTATCACCACAGCAAGGAGGCAAGTATCACCACAGCAAGGTGGCAAGTATCACCACAGCAAGGAGGCAAGTATCACCACAGCAAGGTGGCAAGTATCACCACAGCAAGGAGGCAAGTATCACCACAGCAAGGAGGCAAGTATCACCACAGCAAGGTGGCAAGTATCACCACAGCAAGGAGGTAAGTATCACCACAGCAAGGTGGCAAGTATCACCACAGCAAGGGGGCAAGTATCACCACAGCAAGGTGGCAAGTATCACCACAGCAAGGTGGCAAGTATCACCACAGCAAGGTGGCAAGTATCACCACAGCAAGGAGGCAAGCATCACCACAGCAAGGAGGCAAGTATCACCACAGCAAGGAGGCAAGTATCACCACAGCAAGGAGGCAAGTATCACCACAGCAAGGTGGCAAGTATCACCACAGCAAGGAGGCAAGTATCACCACAGCAAGGTGGCAAGTATCACCACAGCAAGGAGGCAAGTATCACCACAGCAAGGAGGCAAGTATCACCACAGCAAGGTGGCAAGTATCACCACAGCAAGGAGGTAAGTATCACCACAGCAAGGTGGCAAGTATCACCACAGCAAGGGGGCAAGTATCACCACAGCAAGGTGGCAAGTATCACTACAGCAAGGTGGCAAGTATCACCACATCAAGGAGGAACAGCGGTTAGTAGCAACTGGATTTACAGTGACAAGTGAAATATAGAGAGTGTGGAAACAGGTGGTGATCACGAGAGATGTTTCAAGAGAGGCTGCACCTGGTGTATCTTACTGCCCGACCCACACCATTTTTACTGCACTCGCCCCATATATATACACACACACAGGAGGTTGTATTCAGCAATAGTTCTTCATCACCTGTTGTTTTCTTACCTCACCCTTACACACACACACATTATATATATATATATATATATATATATATATATATATATATATATATATATATATATATATATATAGATATATATATATATGAATACATATATATATATATATATATATATATATATATATATATATATATATATATATATATATATATATATATGAATATATATATATATATATATATATATATATATATATATATATATATATATATATATATATATATATATATATATATATATATATATATATATATATATATATATATATATATATATGCAAAACAACCACTCTGAAAGAATAGAGAAATTCCATGCGCTTTCGTGACTACTCACATTATCAAGGATAATGTGAGTAGTCACGAAAGCGCTTGGAATTTCTGTATTCTTTCAGAGTGGTTGTTTTGCATATTCTGAAATCACCTGTTTACTGTGATCTTATTGCATATATATATATATATATATATATATATATATATATATATATATATATATATATATATATATATATATATATATATATGCATATATATACGTTTGAACCTGTGTATTTCCGCATTAATACTGTTTTTTTTTTAACAGTAAAATTTCTCAAAATAAATCATCCTCAGTAAGTTCACAAAATCATTTATAGCAGCTGCTTATTTTACAGTTTTTTGTTGTTACAATTTTCCAGGTGAGCTGTGAAACAGAGTGCTATAATACATACATTTCGCACAGATTAAACCAGCAAATGAAAGCAGTCTGCCTCGTATAAGTTCGTTCATGCGAACATAATTGAATACACACACAGCACTCTGATAAAAGTTGCTACAATGCATAGGTTTTTGCGTTTTTTTCCATTCGGGAGTTTTATATATTCATACGTATATGAAGGAATATATTGTGTACATATATGCACACACTATATATATATATATATATATATATATATATATATATATATATATATATATATATGTGTGTGTGTGTGTGTGTGTGTGTGTGTGTGTGTGTGTGTGTGTGTGTGTGTGTTGCCGAATAGGTAAAATTGGTCATTGAGCAAGAACTCATTTAAAATTAAGTCATTTCTGAAATTTTCTCTTATACGTTTAATAATATATTTCTTTCATTTAAATTAATGTAAAAATTAATAATTTTGTACCAAAGAAACCTTATTATTATAACAAGCGCAATTTAATGTAGCCAAACCCAACTAAGCATATTTTACATAAGTTTACAATAATGTAATAAAAAACAAACACAGTGAAATATATTTTTTTCGTTAGGTTCAGAATGATTTTTGCGAAATTATTGCACACAAATTTTCGCTTGTCGTATTTGGCAAAAAGAGCGTTGCTATTTAAGCTATAATCGCAGGTTTTTACCTATTCGGCAAGATATATATATATATATATATATATATATATATATATATATATATATATATATATATGTCGTGCCGAATAGGCAGAATTTGCGATCTTGGCTTAAATAGCAACGTTCATCTTGCCATATAGGAGAAGAGAAAATTTGTGTATGCAATAATTTCGCCAAAATCATTTTGAACCTAACGAAAAAAATATATTTCACTGTGTTTGTTTAGTATCTAATTATTGTAAACAAATATAAAATATATTTAGTTGGGTTAAGCTAAAATAAATTGCACTTGTTATAATAAGGTTAGGCAAGTTTTCTAAGTTCCTTTTGGTGCAAAATTATAAATTTTTACATCAACATTAATGAAAAAATATATGTTTAAACGTATAAGAGAAAATTTTAGAAAGGACTTAATTTTAAATGAGTTCTTGCTAATTGACCAGTTTTGCATATTCGGCACGACATATATATATATATATATATATATATATATATATATATATATATATATATATATTTATATATATATATATATATATATATATATATATATATATATATATATATATATATATATATATATATATATATATATATCATTACAGAAAACCTACAAATAACTGTTCCTATGCCCACTATTATTCTTCGCATCAAGATAGAGTCAAACCGTCTGTTTTCTCATCAATGTTTTTGAAAGCTTTACGAATTTGTAGTCCTGAGTTCATAGATGAGGAAATATCCAAAATTTATGAAATAAGTAATGATTTAAAATACCCAAGAAATGCAATTGATAAATCTTTTAAAGTTGCTAGAAATACTTTTTACAATCCAAAAAGGGACGACCAGCCTTATTCAACTAAAAATATGTTGGTTCTCCATTACCATGAAAACTTGGTTGATATGCCTTCTCTTCTTAAGACTTTTAATATTAAAGTTGTATTCAAAAATCTTGACACAGTAAAAAAAACTTTTGATAAAAATTTTCCCCCAAAATGCTAATGGATGTGTCTATAAGATTCCTTGTAAAATTTGCGATAAAGTTTATTACAGTCAAACTGGTAAAAATCTCGAACTAAGATTAAAACAACATAAATACAGCATTAGAACTGGACAAGATTCCAATGCTCTATTTATTCATGTAAGAGATTTTAACCATCCAATTGATTTTCAAAAAGTTGAGAAAGCGGTATCAAGCAAGTCCATGGTCGTCAGGAATATTATTGAATCTTGTTTCATAAAAAGCAGTTTTGACAATAATATGAATATTTCCTTTGGTTTATATAAATTAGATCCATTTATAATTAATAGAATTTGGGAAGAATTTAATAATACACTGGACAAATAATAATTTTTAAAATTTTCTTGGGTAGAATAGTTTGTTGGTGGGTTGTGCGAAGGACCTGTCCAGTCGGGCCGGCGCGCGTCAGGTGATTAACCGTTGTGGGATCTGATAGTGAGGTGTTGGCCAGACCCCTTATATACCTTCCTTGGATGCTTTACTTTCATAGTTCCTTGATAATGTGAGTAGTCACGAAAGCGCTTGGAATTTCTCTATTCTTTCAGAGTGGTTGTTTTGCATATTCTGAAATCACCTGTTTACTGTGATCTTATTGTATATATATATATGTATATATGTATATATATATATATATATGTATATATATATATATATATGTATATATATATATATGTATATATATATATATATATATATATATATATATATATGCAATAAGATCACAGTAAACAGGTGATTTCAAAATATGCAAAACAACCACTCTGAAAGAATAGAGAAATTCCAAGCGCTTTCGTGACTACTCACATTATCAAGGAACTATGAAAGTGAAGCATCCAAGGAAGCTATATAAGGGGTCCGGCCAGCACCTCACTATCAGATCCCACAACGGTTAAACACGTGACGCGCGGCGAGCCAACTTGGATAGGTCCTTTGCAAAACTCACCCCCAAGCTATTTATTTGTCCAAATAACCTACAAATAACTGTTCCTATGTCCACTATTATTCCTCGCATCAAGATAGAGTCAAACTATCTGTTTTCTCATCAATGTTTTTGAGAGCTTTACGAATTTGTAGTCCTGAGTTCATAGATGAGGAAATATCCAAAATTTATGAAATAGGTAATGATTTAAAATACCCAAGAAATGTAATTGATAAATCTTTTAAAGTTGATAGAAACACTTTTTATAATCCAAAAAGGGGCAACCAGCCTTATTCAACTAAAAATATGTTGGTTCTCCCTTACCATGAAAACTTGGTTGATATGCCTTCTCTTCTTAAGACTTTTAATATTAAAGTTGTATTCAAAAATCTTGATACAGTAAAAAAACTTTTGATTAAGAATTCCCCCCAAAATGCTGATGGATGTGTCTATAAGATTCCTTGTAAAATTTGCGATAAAGTTTATTACGGTCAAACTGGTAAAAATCTCGAACTAAGATTAAAACAACATAAATATAGCATTAGAACTGGACAAGATTCCAATGCTCTATTTATTCATGTAAGAGATTTTAACCATCCAATTGATTTTCAAAAAGTTGAGAAAGTAGTATCAAGCAAGTCCATGGTCGACAGGAATATAATTGAATCTTGTTTCATAAAAAGCAGTTTTGACAATAATATGAATATTTCCTTTGGTTTATATAAATTAGATCCATTTATAATTAATAGAATTTGGGAAGAATTTAATAATACACTGGACAAATAAATAGCTTGGGGGTGAGTTTTGCAAAGGACCTATCCAAGTTGGCTCGCCGCGCGTCACGTGTTTAACCGTTGTGGGATCTGATAGTGAGGTGCTGGCCGGACCCCTTATATAGCTTCCTTGGATGCTTCACTTTCATAGTTCCTTGATAATGTGAGTAGTCACGAAAGCGCTTGGAATTTCTCTATTCTTTCAGAGTGGTTGTTTTGCATATATATATATATATATATATATATATATATATATATATATATATATATATATATATATATATATATATATATATATATATATATATATATATATATATATATATATATATATGCAATAAGATCACAGTAAACAGGTGATTTCAAAATATGCAAAACAACCACCCTGAAAGAATAGAGAAATTCCAAGCGCTTTCGTGACTACTCACATTATCAAGGAACTTTCATAGTTCCTTGATAATGTGAGTAGTCACGACCGCGCTTGGAATTTCTCTATTCTTTCAGAGTCGTTGTTTTGTATATAATTATATATATATAAATGTATATATATATATATATATATATATATATATATATATATATATATATATATATATATATATATATATATATATATATATATATATATATATATATATATACATATATATATATATATATATATATATATATATATATATATATATATATATATATATATATATATGTATGTATATATATATATATATATATATATATATATTTATATATATATATATATATATATATAAATATATATATATATATATATATATATATATATATATATATATATATATATATATACATATATAAAGTAACTCAGGCTAATCAAAAATCATAACAAAAGAATGATTAAAATAAAAATGAGTCAGAGAAAAAAAAAAGGTTAACAATCAAAGTCAAATTCTAAATCACATTAAAATGCGGCAACAATCTCAAATTCAGAAGCCGAAATCAAGATTGGAAACTCCAAAATAGAGATTGGAGCGGAGACCAAAAATGGAAGTACAGCTTATCCAGAGAAGAGAAAATCCTATAATTGCTTTTCCTTCCTCTTTATAATGGGTTTCCTTCCTGGGCGAGTATGAAGGCACCCTGATGCCCCTCTCTGGCACCGCCAGTGTCTGGGAAGGGTAAATTGTCTGTGGCACCGGCTGTGTCTGGGAGGGTAAATTGTCTGTGTCACCGGCTGTGTTTGGGAGGGTATGCTGTCTGTGGCAGCGACTATGTCTCTTAAGAAAAAACATTGCAGTGTTACAAACATTGATTAACAGTACATATCCCTTTAAAACCAGCCATTGGTTATGTGTATGATAGTTGCTTATTTCCAGTTCATAGTTTGGTTGTGGGTTGTCATGTGCTGGAACGAAGCTGAACTTTTCTCTCCACACACACTACACTGGTCTTCTGTATTCCGCTACAATTTTTGTTTTCCCAGACTGTGATTTGTTTGAGTCATGAAACCTATGGTTGCTGTTACAGCTGTTGTAAGGAACTTTGTAAACTCCTGGTGTTTGAAGCGTTGCTGGTGTTTTGTGTGTGTTGGTGAAGCTGTGTCCTGGGTTACTGACAAGGGTCCCTCGTACTCCAGTAGTTATCACGATTGAGGGAGCCACTAAAAGAAAAAAGTCTCCTCAATGTCTTGAACTGCTTCCAAGTGTCTTCATCATCGTGAATTGGTTTGTCAACATAGCTTATAATCCCCCAATCCAGGAGTGAGCGAAACGTCGTAATAAAGTTCCTCGCCTAAGTCCTGATTTTTCGTGAATTGTTCCACTCACGGCAATTTGATTTTTTTTTATTCTTCCTCGCGTTTTTTATGAATTTAATATTCAGTAAAGTTCACAATAAATCGAATTTTTGGCCAGGTGAGGTGAAGTGGGTATTTTATGTGGTGTTTGTGAGGCAGTTTATGCTGCAGGAGGTCATGACTAAATATCTGAAATACCAGTTATTTTGGACGTTTTAAGGGGAAGGGGGTCTAGAAGGAGGTGAGGGAGGGATGGGGAGGGGGGACGGGAATAGGGAAGGGGATGGGGTCTTGTTTACACTGTGGTTTGATTATCCTCTTTAACCTTTACTCTTTCTCATCTCTTTCTTTTGCTTATCGTTCTACCATAAATTTATTACCCTGCCATAATCACCCTACCACGTATTTTAAACCCATATTTTAACCCCGTATCTAAACCCATCATATAAATCACAATACTCATCGACGCTTGAGGTTATTTAAGACAATTCGTATTCACGAGCCTCCACACGACACACACACACACACACACACACACATACACATACACACACACACACACACACACACACACACACACACACACACACACACACACACACACACACACACACTCACACACACACACACACACACACACACACACACACACACACACACACACACACTCACACACACACACACACACACACCATTGTAACTTGCTGTTCTCTTTCTCGCTCTTTTTTAGCTCATCTTCGACGTATGAAGAGCCTCACTCCATCCCTTACTCCCTCCTGTAGGGTCCTACTCCCTCTCTCTGACTCCTTCCTGTAAGCTCTTCCTCCCTTCTTCCCTTCGCTGAGGCTTTGTTAATTCCTTCCTCTAAGCTCCTGCTACCTCCCATATTCCTTACTTTCTAATGAATTGCTATTCGTTCCTTCTCGTTATGTCCTAATGCCTCCTGCACTTTCTTCCTTCTGTGAGTTCTACCTCCAACCTTCCATCACTCCCTCCCTTCCTCCCTCCCAGTCTGTTGACCATGGAGGCAGCATTTTACCTACTCTCACAAACAAAGAAAAAAAAGCTGTGCTCCACCGAATAAAATTCCAGACTTTTCTGTGTCTCACCAGAGAACCTGTCAGCATAAACTATAAGTTAAAAAGCAAACGATAATTTTTACACCTCTGACTTTCCGTCACACAAGTCCAGTTACCAGCCAGTATATAAAAAAAATGTTATTTTTTAGTGGGACGGAGTAGGGCAGCAGAAAGTGGGAGGGGGTTAACTCAATTAATCTTCCTACAAGGTAAAAACTGAGTTGGTTAAAAGGTCATGTCACTTGGGTTTATGAATGCAATATTTATCTTCTGTATATTTTTTTGTGGCTTTTCTGAAGAGGGTCGCAGTGTGCATCAGAAATATGTAAGTAGTCTGTCTTTACCTCAAGGCAGAAATAGATAATTCTCGGTAGACAGCATTGATGTGGACCTCAAAGTCCTCTGCTACCTGTCTTTCCCATGTATTCCCAAGAATCTTCCCTGTGGAGTAACGATACTTGTTCAGTGTTCGTTAATAATGAACTCGTTAAATCCAAGTTTCCTTGAATAACAGTTACTTGGTTTATTAAGTTGTATTAAGATTAAGGCAAACTACAATTATATATATATATGTATATATATATATATATATATATATATATATATATATATATATATATATATATATATATATATATATATATATATATATTTATATGCAAAACAACCACTCTGAAAGAATAGAGAAATTCCAAGCGCTCTCGTGACTACTCACATTATCAAGGAACTATGAAAGTAAAGCATCCAAGGAAGCTATATAAGGGGTCAGGCCAGCACCTCACTATCAGATCCCACAACGGTTAAACACCTGACGCGCGCCGACCCAACTTGGATAGGTCCTTTGCACAACTCACCCACAAACTATTCTACCCAAGAAAATTTAAAAATTATTATTTGTCCAGTGTATTATTAAATTCTTCCCAAATTCTATTAATTATAAATGAATCTAATTTATATAAACCAAAGGAAATATTCATATTATTGTCAAAACTGCTTTTTATGAAACAAGATTCAATTATATTCCTGTCGACCATGAACTTGCTTGATGCTACTTTCTCAACTTTTTGAAAATCAATTGGATGGTTAAAATCTCTTACATGAATAAATAGAGCATTGGAATCTTGTCCAGTTCTAATGCTATATTTATGTTGTTTTAATCTTAGTTCGAGATTTTTACCAGTTTGACCGTAATAAACTTTATCGCAAATTTTACAAGGAATCTTATAGACACATCCATCAGCATTTTGGGGGGAATTCTTTATCAAAAGTTTTTTTACTGTATCAAGATTTTTGAATACAACTTTAATATTAAAAGTCTTAAGAAGAGAAGGCATATCAACCAAGTTTTCATGGTAATGGAGAACCAACATATTTTTAGTTGAATAAGGCTGGTTTTCCCTTTTTGGATTGTAAAAAGTATTTCTAGCAACTTTAAAAGATTTATCAATTACATTTCTTGGGTATTTTAAATCATTACCTATTTCATAAATTTTGGATATTTCCTCATCTATGAACTCAGGACTACAAATTCGTAAAGCTCTCAAAAACATTGATGAGAAAATAGACAGTTTGACTCTATCTTGATGCGAGGAATAATAGTGGACATAGGAACAGTTATTTGTAGGTTTTCTGTAAATTTTAAATTTGAATTTATTATTACCCTTAATAATTAAAACATCTAGAAAAGGCAATGAGTTATTTTCTTCAAACTCAACAGTAAAGTTTATAGAATGGGCTAAGCTATTTAATTTTCCAAGGAAATGGTGTATATCTACATTTTTGGGCATAAGACACAAAATATCATCAACATATCTGAACCATTTAGCTCTATTAGGGAGGATTGTGTTAAGCAACCTTGTTTCAAAAAATTCCATGTATAGGTTACTAAGAACAGGTGAAAGAGGATTTCCCATTGCCATACCAAACTTCTGAGTGTAAAACTTATCATTAAATACAAATTTTGCATCAACAATGCAAAGTTTAATAAGTTTAATGATAGTAGGAACTGGCAATGGTAAATCATAGTTAACGAGTTCTTCAGATAAGAAACTTAATAAATCATCAACAGGAACTTTCGTAAACAAGGAAGTAACATCAAAACTAACCATGTTAAAATCATTTAAGTCAGTCAAGGAGCTTAATTTATCAACCAAATATATGTTGTTTTTAACATTAAAGTTAGAAATTTTGCCAACAATAGGGCTCAAAATATCAACAAGCCATTTGGATAATTTATATGAAACTGACCCTATGGAGCTAATAATTGGTCTGACTGGATTCCCTGGTTTGTGTGTTTTTATTAGTCTATACATGTAAGGTAAAGATGGATTAGTGGAAGTAAATTGTTTGACTAATTCATCTTTGCCTTTCAGTAGAAGTTTTATTGTTTTATTGAAATTGCTGTTAACGGTTTCTAGGGGATTTTTCCTAAGTTTAGAATAGGTTTCAGTATCATCTAAGAGATTATTCATTTTTTCTTGGTAATCATTTTCTTTCATAATTACTATTGCATTTATTTGGTCTGCTTTAATAAGGCGCAAATTTTTATTGGACAAGATTCCAATGCTCTATTTATTCATGTAAGAGATTTTAACCATCCAATTTATTTTCAAAACGTTGAGAAAGTAGCATCAAGCAAGTCCATGGTCGACAGGAATATAATTGAATCTTGTTTCATAAAAAGCAGTTTTGACAATAATATGAATATTTCCTTTGGATTATATAAATTAGATTCATTTATAATTAATAGAATTTGGGAAGAATTTAATAATACACTGGACAAATAATAATTTTTAAATTTTCTTGGGTAGAATAGTTTGTGGGTGAGTTGTGCAAAGGACCTATCCAAGTTGGGTCGGCGCGCGTCAGGTGTTTAACCGTTGTGGGATCTGATAGTGAGGTGCTGGCCAGACCCCTTATATAGCTTCCTTGGATGCTTTACTTTCATAGTTCCTTGATAATGTGAGTAGTCACGAAAGCACTTGGAATTTCTCTATTCTTTCAGAGTGGTTGTTTTGCATATTCTGAAATCACCTGTTTACTGTGATCTTATTGCATATTATATATATATATATATATATATATATATATATATATATATATATATATATATATATATATATATATATATATATATATATATATATATATATATATATATATATAAATATATATATATATATATATATATATATATATATATATATATATATATATATATATATATATATATATATATATATATATATATATATATATATATATATATATATATATATATATATATATATATATATATATATATATATATATATATATATATATATATATATATATATATATATATATATATATATATATATATATATATATATATATATATATATGTATATATATATATATATATATATATATATATATATATATATATATATATATATATATATATATATACATATATGTCGTGCCGAATAGCCGAATAGGCAGAACTTGCGATCTTGGCTTAAATAGCAACGCTCATCTTGCCATATAGGACAAGCGAAAATTTGTGTATGGAATAATTTCGCCAAAATCATTCTGAACCTAACGAGAAAAATATATTTCACTGTGTTTGTTTAGTATTAAATTATTGTAAACAAATCTAAAATATATTTAGTTGGGTTAGGCTAAAATAAATTGTTCTTGTTATAATAAGGTTAGGTAAGTTTTCTAAGATTCTTCTGGAGGAAAATTAAAAATTTTTACATTAACATTAATGAAAAAAATATATCTTTAAACTTATAAGAGAAAATTTTAGAAAGGACTTAATTTTAAATGAGTTCTTGCTAAATGACCAGTTTTACATATTCGGCACGACATATATATATATATATATATATATATATATATATATATATATATATATATATATATATATATATATATATATATATATTATTATCACACTGGCCGATTCCCACCAAGGCAGGGTGGCCCGAAAAAGATAAACTTTCACCATCATTCACTCCATCACTGTCTTGCCAGAAGGGTGCTTTACACTACAGTTTTTAAACTGCAACATTAACACCCCTCCTTCAGAGTGCATGCACTGTACTTCCCATCTCCAGGACTCAAGTCCGGCCTGCCGGTTTCCCTGAACCCCTTCATAAATGTTACTTTGCTCACACTCCAACAGCACGTCAAGTATTAAAAACCATTTGTCTCCATTCACTCCTATCAAACACGCTCATGCATGCCCGCTGGAAGTCCAAGCCCCTCGCACACAAAACCACCTTTACCCCCTCCCTCCAACCTTTCCTAGGCCGACCCCTACCCCGCCTTCCTTCCACTACAGACTGATACACTCTTGAAGTCATTCTGTTTCGCTCCATTCTCTCTACATGTCCGAACCACCTCAACAACCCTTCCTCAGCCCTCTGGACAACAGTTTTGGTAATCCCGCACCTCCTCCTAACTTCCAAACTACGAATTCTCTGCATTATATTCACACCACACATTGCCTCAGACATGACATCTCCACTGCCTCCAGCCTTCTCCTCGCTGCAACATTCATCACCCATGCTTCACACCCATATAAGAGCATTGGTAAAACTATACTCTCATACATTCCCCTCTTTGCCTCCAAGGACAAAGTTCTTTGTCTCCACAGACTCCTAAGTGCACCACTCACCCTTTTCCCTTCATCAATTCTATGATTCACCTCATCTTTCATAGACCCATCCGCTGACACGTCCACTCCCAAATATCTGAATACATTCACCTCCTCCATACTCTCTCCCTCCAATCTGATATCCAATCTTTCATCACCTAATCTTTTTGTTATCCTCATAACCTTACTCTTTCCTGTATTCACTTTTAATTTTCTTCTTTTGCACACCCTACCAAATTCATCCACCAATCTCTGCAACTTCTCTTCAGAATCTCCCAAGAGCACAGTGTCATCAGCAAAGAGCAACTGTGACAACTCCCACTTTATGTGTGATTCTTTATCTTTTAACTCCACGCCTCTTGCCAAGACCCTCGCATTTACTTCTCTTACAACCCCATCTATAAATATATTAAACAACCACGGTGACATCACACATCCTTGTCTAAGGCCTACTTTTACTGGGAAATAATTTCCCTCTTTCCTACATACTCTAACTTGAGCCTCACTATCCTCGTAAAAACTCTTCACTGCTTTCAGTAACCTACCTCCTACACCATACACCTGCAACATCTGCCACATTGCCCCCCTATCCACCCTGTCATACGCCTTTTCCAAATCCATAAATGCCACAAAGACCTCTTTAGCCTTATCTAAATACTGTTCACTTATATGTTTCACTGTAAACACCTGGTCCACACACCCCCTACCTTTCCTAAAGCCTCCTTGTTCATCTGCTATCCTATTCTCTGTCTTACTTCTTAATTCTTTCAATAATAATTCTACCATACACTTTACCAGGTATACTCAACAGACTTATCCCCCTATAATTTTTGCACTCTCTTTTATCCCCTTTGCCTTTATACAAAGGAACTATGCATGCTCTCTGCCAATCCCTAGGTACCTTACCCTCTTCCATACATTTATTAAATAATTGCACCAACCACTCCAAAACTATATCCCCACCTGCTTTTAACATTTCTATCTTTATCCCATCAATCCCGGCTGCCTTACCCCCTTTCATTTTACCTACTGCCTCACGAACTTCCCCCACACTCACAACTGGCTCTTCCTCACTCCTACAAGATGTTATTCCTCCTTGCCCTATACACGAAATCACAGCTTCCCTATCTTCATCAACATTTAACAATTCCTCAAAATATTCCCTCCATCTTCCCAATACCTCTAACTCTCCATTTAATAACTCTCCTCTCCTATTTTTAACTGACAAATCCATTTGTTCTCTAGGCTTCCTTAACTTGTTAATCTCACTCCAAAACTTTTTCTTATTTTCAACAAAATTTGTTGATAACATCTCACCCACTCTCTCATTTGCTCTCTTTTTACATTGCTTCACCACTCTCTTAACCTCTCTCTTTTTCTCCATATACTCTTCCCTCCTTGCATCACTTCTACTTTGTAAAAACTTCTCATATGCTAACTTTTTCTCCCTTACTACTCTCTTTACATCATCATTCCACCAATCGCTCCTCTTCCCTCCCGCACCCACTTTCCTGTAACCACAAACTTCTGCTGAACACTCTAACACTACATTTTTAAACCTATCCCATACCTCTTCGACCCCATTGCCTATGCTCTCATTAGCCCATCTATCCTCCAATAGCTGTTTATATCTTACCCTAACTGCCTCCTCTTTTAGTTTATAAACCTTCACCTCTCTCTTCCCTGATGCTTCTATTCTCCTTGTATCCCATCTACCTTTTACTCTCAGTGTAGCTACAACTAGAAAGTGATCTGATATATCTGTGGCCCCTCTATAAACATGTACATCCTGAAGTCTACTCAACAGTCTTTTATCTACCAATACATAATCCAACAAACTACTGTCATTTCGCCCTACATCATATCTTGTATACTTATTTATCCTCTTTTTCTTCAGTGTAAATATGTATTACCTATAACTAAACTACCCTTTCTATACAAAGTTCAATCAAAGGGCTCCCATTATCATTTACACCTGGCACCCCAAACTTACCTACCACACCCTCTCTAAAAGTTTCTCCTACTTTAGCATTCAGGTCCCCTACCACAATTACTCTCTCACTTGGTTCAAAGGCTCCTATACATTCACTTAACATCTCCCAAAATCTCTCTCTCTCCTCTGCATTCCTCTCTTCTCCAGGTGCATACACGCTTATTATGACCCACTTCTCGCATCCAACCTTTACTTTAATCCACATAATTCTTGCATTTACACATTCATATTCTCTTTTGTCCTTCCATAACTGATCATTCAACATTACTGCTACCGATTCCTTTGCTCTAACTCTCTCAGATACTCCAGATTTAATCCCATTTATTTCCCCCCGCCGAAACTCCCCTACCCCCTTCAGCTTTGTTTCGCTTAGGGCCAGGACATCCAACTTCTTTTCATTCATAACATCAGCAATCATCTGTTTCTTGTCATCCGCAACTACATCCACGCACATTTAAGCATCCCAGGTTTTATAAAGTTTTTCTTCTTCTCTTTTTTAGTAATTGTATACAGGAGAAGGGGTTACTAGCTATATATTATTATATATATATATATATATATATATATATATATATATATATATATATATATATATATATATATATATATATATATATATATATATATATATATATATATATATATGTATATATATATATATATATATATATATATATATATATATATATATATATATATATATATATATATATATATATATACATATACATATACATGTAAAAGGATGTATGGTTTTCTAAAAGTAAACAAAGTTCTATGTCTTCGTTATCAATGAATTCATTATTACTTCTATCATTATTGTTATTAATTATTATCACTACTGTTATTATTATTTACTAACATCATCCTCGTCATCATCGTCAACATCACAACTGAGAACAAACATTGTTGAGACAGCAGAGAGATCATCATCTGATCTCTTCGCCTGGATGCTGCATCCAGCTGGTGTTGTCCTCCACGCTGTCACCTGACTGCTGTTTCCACAGCATAATGTAATATTACACATAATTACCTAATATAAGCAAGTGACCTATTTACTGAAATTAAACGTCTCTTTTATTTGTTATGACGGTGCTGTAGGCATCCTTACTGTGTGTGAATATATGTATTCTTGTATATATGTGTATGTATATATGTATGCAAGTATGAATGAATGTATGTATTCGGCTGCAAACATTAATTCTTTTGTCTCCTGTTGCAGACCTTCCTTTCTTCTTTACTACTGTCTGTCTGTCTGTCCCTCTCTCTCTCTCTCTCTCTCTCTCTCTCTCTCTCTCTCTCTCTCTCTCTCTCTCTCTCTCTCTCTCTCTCTCTCTCTCTCTCTCTCTCTCTCTCTCTCTTTCTCTCTCTCATTTTCACTGTTTCATATAAACTCAAGATCAACTTCCTTTTTTTCGCAGTCTCTTCTTTCTCATTATTACCTCTTGCTTTCCCCTCTCATTCTCTCTCTCTCTCATCTCATTTTCGGTCTCCCTCGCGGCTTCATCTGTTTTCTTGTTATTCCCTATTTTTACACTCCTTACCCTTATTCCAGCTCCTGCTTTTATCATATATCACAATGCTTCCCCCTCCTTCGCTGAACCTTTGTCATTAAACAGAAACAAGCTTGCTCTCTCTCTCTCTCTCTCTCTCTCTCTCTCTCTCTCTCTCTCTCTCTCTCTCTCTCTCTCTCTCTCTCTCTAAATACGAACACCCCCTCCCTCTCTATCTCTCTTGCTTCCCACTTACAGCCAGTAATTCCCCCTCTCTCCTTCCTCCCTTCTCCTAACCTAAATCCATCCATCACAGCCTCACTCGCTAACACACACACACACACACACACACACACACACACACACTTCCTCTTATCGTAAAACAGTCATAAAAATAATCTATAATGAGAGTCGGAATTATGCCCAAAATCATTTAATTTTATGGTGGACTCAAACAATTCAGGAAATACGAGATTAGACGACCAGCATGCTTGTGGACTGTCAAAAAGCCTTGGACACTGTCACTCATTGGAAACTAATATACCAGTTAGAAAACCAGGCAGGAGGGGGAGCATAACCCAGTGAATAACAGAATTTCTACAAACAAACGGTGGAATCATAGCGAGACAGGTGTGTCAGGTGTGTGAGAAATGTTAGGTAACAGGACATAAGTGCAACTAATGCGACATTTTACTGTGGCAACGTTTCGCTCTCCAGCAGATTTAAGTAACGGTACTTGCGTCCTTTTACGTAACATACTGTCGATCATTCTACCAACATTAATACAGTGTGAGAAATGGCAATGGACTACCATAAGCATCACTTCTCGGGGCCGGTGGAGTTAAACGGTGCGATATAAACAAACTCTTCTGATGCTGTGTAACGAGATCCTATATTGAACCGTTACTCAAGAATAACATTACACTGAATCGTGTCGTCTTGGGGGCCACAGATTTTTCTGAAATATGCAATTAGAGAGGGTGAAGCGTTCTACCAGAGGTCAGTGTTAGTGTAGGACGCAGCGCTACTGACTAGAATGTGGAGAGAAGAGTGTGGCAACGTTCTACCACGAAATTGGAACAAAAGTCAGGAATGTACTTATAACCACCTGCATTCCACCCCAGCAATTACCACCATTACCACCATCGTCACCACAACTCCCACCACCATAACTCCCACCACTACCCTAATTATCCTCTTCTTTCTTCTCCTCTTCCTCTCTTCTTTTCCCTCTGCTGTTCCTGCTGCTTCCACATACACACACACATCGGGTATGTAGCACCAGCATGCAGCCCACATGTAGTTACCTATGTACATAGTCTCAGGAATGTTCACATTTTTGCAACCAGGCTGACGAGGAGCTTAGTGAATGATCTGTGAGGCAGCTGAGCGAATGATCTGTGAGGCAGCTGAGTGAATGATGTGTGAGGCAGCTGAGTGAATGATGTGTGAGGCAGCTGAGTGAACGATGTGTGAAGCAACTGAGGGAACGATCTGTGAGACAGCTGAGGGAATGATATGTATTACAACCCAGGTACTCAAAGGCCTGTTATCCTGGGTGTAAAGGGAGCCAAATAAACACAGCAGAAAAACTTTGAATTACATTATCCTTCACCAAGTATAGACAGAAGTATGTACACTATATACACTATGTACAGCAATAGGTATCAGTGCACGCCACAGTAAATAAGGCAGAATTGAAGCCAATAGAATGCTGACCGAAGTGCTTCAATTAGCTCTCGAATGGAAATGACAAGGGTGAAAACGTGAGTGGTATCCACGTCACCTTCACAACTGCCAGATCCACAATGTGATTGGCTGAACCTAGATACTGATCTGACGATGAGACCCCGTTAGATCGTTAGATCCTTACTATCTGGTTGGCTGGTTGGGGACGCAGCCTATGTGAGCGTGTTATCATGCTCCGAATAAAGATTACACACTTATTGCATGCAATAATATGCGAGGTAGCGGAGTGAATGATGTGTGAGGCAGCTGAGTGAATGACATGTGAGGCGGCTGAGTGAATGATGTGTAAGGCAGCTGAGTGAATGATGTGTGAGGCAGCTGAGTAAATGATAAGTGAGGCAGCTGAGTGAATGATGTGTAAGGTAGCTGAGTGAATGATGTGTGAGGCAGATGAGTGAATGATGTGTGAGGAAGCTGAGTGAATGATGTGTGAGGCAGCTGAGTGAATGATGTGTTGTAAGGCAGCTGAGTGAATGATATGTTGTAAGGCAGCTGAGTGAATGATATGTAAGGCAGCTGAATGAATGATGTGTGAGGCAGCTGACTGAATGATGTGCGAGACAGCTGAGTGAATGATGCGTAAGGCAGCTGAGTGAATGATGCGTAAGGCAGCTGAGTGAATGATGTGTGAGGCAGCTGAGTGAATGATGTGCGAGGCAGCTGAGTGAATGATGTGCGAGACAGCTGAGTGAATGATGCGTAAGGCAGCTGAGTGAATGATGCGTAAGGCAGCTGAGTGAATGATGCGTAAGGCAGCTGAGTGAATGATGTGTGAGGCAGCTGAGTGAATGATGTGTGAGGCAGCTGATTGAATGATGTGCGAGACAGCTGAGTGAATGATGCGTAAGGCAGCTGAGTGAATGATGCGTAAGGCAGCTGAGTGAATGATGCGTAAGGCAGCTGAGTGAATGATGTGTGAGGCAGCTGAGTGAATGATGTGCGAGGCAGCTGAGTGAATGATGTGTGAGGCAGCTGAGTGAATGATGCGTAAGGCAGCTGAGTGAATGATGTGTGAGGCAGCTGAGTGAATGATGCGTAAGGCAGCTGAGTGAATGATGTGTGAGGCAGCTGAGTGAATGATGTGTGAGGCAGTTGAGTGAATGATGTGTGAGGCAGCTGAGTGAATGATGTGTGAGGCAGCTGAGTGAATGATGTGTGAGGCAGCTGAGTGAATGATGTGTGAGGCAGCTGAGTGAATGATGTGTGAGGCAGCTGAGTGAATGATGTGTGAGGCAGCTGAGTGAATGATGTGTGAGGCAGTTGAATCCCCTCTCACTGGATGAGTGAAGAAGTGGAAGGGACATGTTCGTGTGAGTGCGTATGTGGGTGTGTGTGTGTGTATGTACTCACTAATTGTAGTTGTAGGGATCGAGACTCAGCTCCTGGCCCCGCATCTTCACTGAACGCTACTAGGTCCTCTCTCTCCCTGCTCCATGAGCTTTATCATACCTCGTGTTAAAGCTATGCATGAGTGTGTGACTGTGTTGACACCAACATATGCTGATGCAACTCGCCCATTAATACAATCCTGTATTAATTAAACCTTTTTGTTTCATACATCGTTGTATTAAAAAACACCCTTTCTTTACTGACAGCCTTTTTTTTCAAAATAATTTGTGAAAACTCTAAGTCATTTCCAACAACATTTTGGGAAAAAATATATAAATTTCTCAATGAGATATATATATTATATTATATATATATATATATATATATATATATATATATATATATATATATATATATATATATTATATACTATATATGTATACATATACATATAGTAATGGGAACAGCAGGTACCGGGATCCCTTGGTAGTGGGATCAGGAGGTAATGGGATCCCCTGATAGTGGGATCAGGAGGTAATGGGATCCCCTGATAGTGGGATCACGAGGTACTGGGATCCCTTGGTATTAGGATCAGGAGGTAATGGGATCCCCTGGTAGTGGGATCAGGAGGTAATGGGATCCCCTGATAGTGGGATCAGGAGGTAATGGGATCCCCTGATAGTGGGATCACGAGGTACTGGGATCCCTTGGTATTAGGATCAGGAGGTAATGGGATCCCCTGGTAGTGGGATCAGGAGGTAATGGGATCCCCTGATAGTGGGATCAGGAGGTACTGGGATCTCTTGGTATTAGGATCAGGAGGTAATGGGATCCCCTGATAGTGGGATCAGGAGGTAATGGGATCCCCTGATAGTGGGATCACGAGGTACTGGGATCCCTTGGTATTAGGATCAGGAGGTAATGGGATCTCCTGGTAGTGGGATCAGGAGGTAATGGGATCCTCTGGTAGTGGGATCAGGAAGTAATGGGATCTCCTGGTAGTGGGATCAGGAGGAACTGGAATCCCTTGATAGTGGGAATAGGAGGTGCTGAGATTCCCTGGTATTGGGATTAGGAGGTAATGGGATCCCCTGGTAGTGGGATCAGCAGATACAAGGATCTCCTTGGAGTAGGATAAGAAAGTACTGGGATCCCCTGGTAGTGGGGTCAGGAGGTGCTAAGATCCCCTGGTAGTGGGATCAGGAAGTACTGGGATCCTCTGGTAGTGGGATCAGAAGGTACTGGGATCCCCTGGTAGTGGGATCAGCAGGTACTAGGCTCTCCTGGTAGTGGGATTAGAATTTACTGGGATCCCCTGGTAGTGGGATCAGGACGTGCTGGGCTCCCTTGGTATTAGGATCAGGAAGTAATGGGATCCCCTGGTAGTGGGATCAGGGGGTAATGGGATCCCCTGGTAGTGGGATCAGGAGGTAATGGAATCTCCTGGTAGTGGGATCAGGAGGAACTGGAATCCCCTGATAGTGGAAGTAGGAGGTACTGAGATTCCCTGGTATTGGGATCAGGAGGTAATGGGATCCCCTGGTAGTGGAATCAGCAGGTACTAGGATCCCTTGGGAGTAGGATAAGGAAGTACTGGGATCCCCTGGTAGTGGGATCAGGAGGTGCTGGGATCCTCTGGTAGTGGGATCAGCAGGTACTAGGATCTCCTTGTAGTGGGATTAGAATTTACTGGGATCCCCTGGTAGTGGGATCAGGAGGTGCTGGGATCCCTTGGTATTAGGATCAGGAAGTAATGGGATCCCCTGGTAGTGGGATCAGGAGGTAATGGGATCCCCTGGTAGTGGGATCAGGAGGTAATGGAATCTCCTGGTAGTGGGATCAGGAGGAACTGGAATCCCCTGATAGTGGGAGTAGGAGGTACTGAGATTCCCTGGTATTGGGATCAGGAGGTAATGGGATCCCCTGGTAGTGGGATCAGCAGGTACTAGAATCCCCTGGGAGTAGGATAAGGAAGTACTGGGATCCCCTGGTAGTGGGATCAGGAGGTGCTAGGATCCCCTGGTAGTGGGATCAGGAAGTACTGGGATCCTCTGGTAGTGGGATCAGAAGGTACTGGGACCCCCTGGTAGTGGAGTCAGCAGGTACTGGGATCCCCTGGTATTGGGATCAGGAAGTACTGGGATCCTCTGGTAGTGGGATCAGAAGGTACTGGGATCCCCTGGTAGTGGGGTCAGCAGGTACTGGGATCCCCTGGTAGTGGGGTCAGCAGGTACTGGGATCCCCTGGTAGTGGGGTCAGCAGACACTGGGATCCCCTGGTATTGGGTCAGCAGGTACTGGGATCCCCTGGTAGTGGGGTCAGCAGGTACTGGGATCCCCTGGTAGTGGGGTCAGCAGGTACTGGGATCCCCTGGTAGTGGGGTCAGCAGGTACTGGGATCCCCTGGTAGTGGGGTCAGCAGGTACTGGGATCCCCTGGTAGTGGGGTCAGCAGGTACTGGGATCCCCTGGTAGTGGGGTCAGCAGGTACTGGGATCCCCTGGTAGTGGGGTCAGCAGACACTGGGATCCCCTGGTAGTGGGGTCAGCAGGTACTGGGATCCCCTGGTAGTGGGGTCAGCAGGTATTGGGATCCCCTGGTAGTGGGGTCAGCAGGTACTGGGATCCCCTGGTAGTGGGGTCAGCAGGTACTGGGATCCCCTGGTAGTGGGGTCAGCAGACACTGGGATCCCCTGGTAGTGGGGTCAGCAGGTACTGGGATCCCCTGGTAGTGGGATCAGAAGGTACTGGGATCCCCTGGTAGTGGGGTCAGCAGGTACTGGGGTCCCCTGGTAGTGGGGTCAGCAGGTACTGGGGTCCCCTGGTAGAGTGTGTGCTGGTGGCAGCTGCAAGTGTTTTAGTGACAATGAAAGGCAAATATGATGTACATAATTGCATTGTTTGGTCTGAGATGAGTACACAGACAGCAGACAAAGACTGCTGGAGAGGTATTCCTGTGGGGAAGAGGGATACAGAGAGAGAGAGAAAGAGAGAGAGAGGCAGCCAGGAAGCTTACAGCACTTCGCCGTATCTCGCATCTGCTTGACAGCAGGGGTTGCAATATCCTGTACGAGGCACAAGTACGCTCACACCTTGAGTATGCTCCACTTTCTTGGTTTGCCTGCCCCCCCCTCTCATCTGCGACTGCTTGACAGAGTAGAGAACAGAGCAAGACGTCTCATCTCTCGCCTGGATCCATCCTGGATAGATCTGTCATTTCAGCAGAGCCTTCAACATAGGAGGGATGTGGGTGGCCTTACTGTTATGTACAAGGCCAATATTGTCAAAATACCACACTTGGATCCACTTCGAGGACAGCGTGAAACAAGCTTTTATGCCACAAGACGGGCAGAAAGCAGCAACTTCATTCTGGCTGTACCCTTCTCCAGAACATCACTCCATCTGAGATCCTATATACCCAGGATGACTCGAGTATGGAACACATTCGTACAGCATAATGATGTCAACGAGATAAAGTCAGTTGATCAAATGAAAATGCTGGCCCACAGATGGCTCCAACTTCATCCTGTTCCCTACTTGTATGTCTCATAGCAATAAAAATGCTTTCAAATGAGCTGATGTAGGTAACAGCTCTTAGCTTGCCAATAAAGTTAGGGATCCTTAACCTTGTCAAACCCTGTGTAAGAGAGAGAGAAGAGAGAGAGAGAGAGAGAGAGAGAGAGTGAGAGAGAGACAGAGAGAGAGAGAGAGAGAGAGAGAGAGAGAGAGAGAGAGAGAGAGAGAGAGAGAGAGACAGAGACAGAGGGAGAGAGAGACAGAGAGAGAGAGGAGGGACAGAGAGAGAGAGAGACAGAGAGCAGAGAGAGAGAGAGACAGAGAGAGAGAGAGACAGAGAGAGAGAGAGAGAGAGAGAGAGAGAGAGCAGAGACAGAGAGAGAGAGAGAGAGAGAGGGAGAGAGAGGGAGGGACAGAGAGAGAGAGAGAGAGACACAGAGAGAGAGAGAGAGAGAGAGAGAGAGAGAGAGAGAGAGAGAGAGAGAGAGAGAGAGAGAGAGAGAGAGAGAGAGAGAGAGAGAGACAGAGAGAGAGAGAGAGAGAGACAGAGAGAGAGAGAGAGAGAGAGACAGAGAGAGAGAGAGAGAGAGACAGAGAGAGAGAGAGAGAGAGAGAGAGAGAGAGAGAGAGAGAGAGAGACAGAGAGAGAGAGAGAGAGAGACAGAGAGAGAGAGAGAGAGAGAGAGAGAGACAGAGAGAGAATATTCCTCACACTGATTCGTTCAGTCATATGCTTCAGGTAAATTTATCACAATCCTTCTCAATGAGGTACATTCATCATTCTTCCTCTCATATAGGTATTTCTTTCACACACACACACACACACACACACACACACACACACACACACACACACACACACACACACACACACACACACACACACACACACACACACACACACACACACACACACACACACATATATATATATTTTTTATTTTTTTATTTACACACCGGCCGATTCCCACCAAGGCAGGGTGGCCCGAAAAAGAAAAACTTTCACCATCATTCACTCCATCACTGTCTTGCCAGAAGGGTGCTTTACACTACAGTTTTTAAACTGCAACATTAACACCCCTCCTTCAGAGTGCAGGCACTGTACTTCCCATCTCCAGGACTCAAGTCCGGCCTGCCGGTTTCCCTGAATCCCTTCATAAATGTTACTTTGCTCACACTCCAACAGCACGTCAAGTATTAAAAACCATTTGTCTCCATTCACTCCTATCAAACACGCTCACGCATGCCTGCTGGAAGTCCAAGCCCCTCGCACACAAAACCTCCTTTACCCCCTCCCTCCAACCCTTCCTAGGCCGACCCCTACCCCGCCTTCCTTCCACTACAGACTGATACACTCTTGAAGTCATTCTGTTTCGCTCCATTCTCTCTACATGTCCGAACCACCTCAACAACCCTTCCTCAGCCCTCTGGACAACAGTTTTGGTAATCCCGCACCTCCTCCTAACTTCCAAACTACGAATTCTCTGCATTATATTCACACCACACATTGCCCTCAGACATGACATCTCCACTGCCTCCAGCCTTCTCCTCGCTGCAACATTCATCACCCACGCTTCACACCCATATAAGAGCGTTGGTAAAACTATACTCTCATACATTCCCCTCTTTGCCTCCAAGGACAAAGTTCTTTGTCTCCACAGACTCCTAAGTGCACCACTCACTCTTTTTCCCTCATCAATTCTATGATTCACCTCATCTTTCATAGACCCATCCGCTGACACGTCCACTCCCAAATATCTGAATACGTTCACCTCCTCCATACTCTCTCCCTCCAATCTGATATTCAATCTTTCATCACCTAATCTTTTTGTTATCCTCATAACCTTACTCTTTCCTGTATTCACCTTTAATTTTCTTCTTTTGCACACCCTACCAAATTCATCCACCAATCTCTGCAACTTCTCTTCAGAATCTCCCAAGAGCACAGTGTCATCAGCAAAGAGCAGCTGTGACAACTCCCACTTTGTGTGTGATTCTTTATCTTTTAACTCCACGCCTCTTGCCAAGACCCTCGCATTTACTTCTCTTACAACCCCATCTATAAATATATTAAACAACCACGGTGACATCACACATCCTTGTCTAAGGCCTACTTTTACTGGGAAAAAATTTCCCTCTTTCCTACATACTCTAACTTGAGCCTCACTATCCTCGTAAAAACTCTTCACTGCTTTCAGTAACCTACCTCCTACACCATACACTTGCAACATCTGCCACATTGCCCCCCTATCCACCCTGTCATACGCCTTTTCCAAATCCATAAATGCCACAAAGACCTCTTTAGCCTTATCTAAATACTGTTCACTTATATGTTTCACTGTAAACACCTGGTCCACACACCCCCTACCTTTCCTAAAGCCTCCTTGTTCATCTGCTATCCTATTCTCCGTCTTACTCTTAATTCTTTCAATTATAACTCTACCATACACTTTACCAGGTACACTCAACAGACTTATCCCCCTATAATTTTTGCACTCTCTTTTATCCCCTTTGCCTTTATACAAAGGAACTATGCATGCTCTCTGCCAATCCCTAGGTACCTTACCCTCTTCCATACATTTATTAAATAATTGCACCAACCACTCCAAAACTATATCCCCACCTGCTTTTAACATTTCTATCTTTATCCCATCAATCCCGGCTGCCTTACCCCCTTTCATTTTACCTACTGCCTCACGAACTTCCCCCACACTCACAACTGGCTCTTCCTCACTCCTACAAGATGTTATTCCTCCTTGCCCTATACACGAAATCACAGCTTCCCTATCTTCATCAACATTTAACAATTCCTCAAAATATTCCTTCCATCTTCCCAATACCTCTAACTCTCCATTTAATAACTCTCCTCTCCTATTTTTAACTGACAAATCCATTTGTTCTCTAGGCTTTCTTAACTTGTTAATCTCACTCCAAAACTTTTTCTTATTTTCAACAAAATTTGTTGATAACATCTCACCCACTCTCTCATTTGCTCTCTTTTTACATTGCTTCACCACTCTCTTAACTTCTCTCTTTTTCTCCATATACTCTTCCCTCCTTGCATCACTTCTACTTTGTAAAAACTTCTCATATGCTAACTTTTTCTCCCTTACTACTCTCTTTACATCATCATTCCACCAATCGCTCCTCTTCCCTCCTGCACCCACTTTCCTGTAACCACAAACTTCTGCTGAACACTCTAACACTACATTTTTAAACCTACCCCATACCTCTTCGACCCCATTGCCTATGCTCTCATTAGCCCATCTATCCTCCAATAGCTGTTTATATCTTACCCTAACTGCCTCCTCTTTTAGTTTATAAACCTTCACCTCTCTCTTCCCTGATGCTTCTATTCTCCTTGTATCCCATCTACCTTTTACTCTCAGTGTAGCTACAACTAGAAAGTGATCTGATATATCTGTGGCCCCTCTATAAACATGTACATCCTGAAGTCTACTCAACAGTCTTTTATCTACCAATACATAATCCAACAAACTACTGTCATTTCGCCCTACATCATATCGTGTATACTTATTTATCCTCTTTTTCTTAAAATATGTATTACCTATAACTAAACCCCTTTCTATACAAAGTTCAATCAAAGGGCTCCCATTATCATTTACACCTGGCACCCCAAACTTACCTACCACACCCTCTCTAAAAGTTTCTCCTACTTTAGCATTCAAGTCCCCTACCACAATTACTCTCTCACTTGGTTCAAAGGCTCCTATACATTCACTTAACATCTCCCAAAATCTCTCTCTCTCCTCTGCATTCCTCTCTTCTCCAGGTGCATACACGCTTATTATGACCCACTTCTCGCATCCAACCTTTACTTTAATCCACATAATTCTTGAATTTACACATTCATATTCTCTTTTCTCCTTCCATAACTGATCATTTAACATTACTGCTACCCCTTCCTTTGCTCTAACTCTCTCAGATACTCCAGATTTAATCCCATTTATTTCCCCCCACTGAAACTCTCCTACCCCCTTCAGCTTTGTTTCGCTTAGGGCCAGGACATCCAACTTCTTTTCATTCATAACATCAGCAATCATCTGTTTCTTGTCATCCGCACTACATCCACGCACATTTAAGCAACCCAGTTTTATAAAGTTTTTCTTCTTCTCTTTTTTAGTAATTGTATACAGGAGAAGGGGTTACTAGCCCATTGCTCCCGGCATTTTAGTCGCCTCATACGACACGCATGGCTTACGGAGGAAAGATTCTTTTCCACTTCCCCATGGACAATAGAAGAAATAAAAAAGAACAAGAGCTATTTAGAAAAAGGAGAAAAACCTAGATGTATGTATATATATATATGCATGTGCGTGTCTGTGAAGTGTGACCAAAGTGTAAGTAGGAGTAGCAAGATATCCCTGTTATCTTAGCGTGTTTATGAGACAGAAAAAGAAACCAGCAATCCTACCATCATGCAAAACAGTTACAGGTTTTTGTTTCACAGTCACTTGGCAGGACGGTAGTACTTCCCTGGGTGGTTGCTGTCTACCAACCTACTACCTATATACATATATACACATATATACACATATATACATATATGTATATATATATATATATATATATATATATATATTATATATATATATATATATATATATATATATATATATATGTCGTGCCGAATAGGCGGAACTTGCGATCTTGGCTTAAATAGCAACGTTCATCTTGCCATATAAGACAAGCGAAAATTTGTGTATGCAATAATTTTGGCAAAATCATTCTGAACCTAACGAAAAAAAAATAGATTTCATTGTGTTTGTTTAGTATTAAATTATTGTAAACAAATCTAAAATATATTTAGTTGTGTTAGGCTAAAATAAATTACTCTTGTTATAATAAGGTTAGGTAAGTTTTCTAAGATTGTTTTGGTGCAAAATTATAAATTTTTACATCAACATTAGTGAAAAAAATATATCTTTAAAGGTATAAGAGAAAATTTCAGAAAGAGTTTAATTTTAAATGAGTTCTTGCTAATTGACCAGTTTTACATATTCAGACATGTATATATATATATATATATATATATATATATATATATATATATATATATATATATATATATATATATATATATATATATATATAAAGACAAAATACATTGACAAAAATACTATAGGGAGTAAAACAACACAGATAACAACTCAGAGCTACATCTCGAATACTTGGTTCAGCTCCCCGGCGGTGGACCGCGTGCCCAGAATGCTGCAGGCATTTCTTCTCTGGATCGCAACACTGAGTCTCTGAAAAAGGAAGCTGGCCGCCCTGTGGTCCTTCGTTTCTATGATGACTTTTTCACCCAGCTCTTTGAGGAACGTTAGAGCACACTTGCCCCATGCTCCAAGGGTCTCCGACCCTATCGGGATGAAGTTCTACCAAAGGGGGAGGTCTTCACATTTGCGGGTCTTCTGGGTCTCCCTTTGGCTGGCAGCTCCACCCCCTTCAACTAAGGAGTATGGGAAGTATGTGTGTGTGTGTGTGTGTGTGTGTGTGTGTGTGTGTGTGTGTGTAATATACATTATACATACTCTTGTTTTGTGGGATAGTTACACATTTCGTGTGGTTTATAATAAAGAGACTCTGGAGGTTTAAAATGGCGATAAACACTGCACTTTTATGCACCACGATGCACCTTGCCACATTTACATATTTCGAGATGCAGTGAAACAAAAATTAACCACAAGAATTATATCACCAACAATTACTTTCTTGCGGTGAAAACAAAATATAAACTGGACCTGGATACCTAACTTCAATTTTCTTCGTATTTAAACGCAGATTTTTTTTTTTTTTTTTTTTTTTGCAAAGCAATTTAATTGTTGGAAGTTTTCATATATCGTGATGCAAAGGCTCTCCCGTCGGGGGAGCCTTTTTCCTCGGGGGAACCCGCACCCTCGGGGGAGCCCGCACCCTCGGGGGAGCCCGCACCCTCGGGGGAGCCTAAACCCTCGGTGGTGACTGTCTTGCTTCTTACCGCCACTTGCCATATTTATCTTGGGTATGTTCTCGACCTCTTGATCTACTTACACGTTCTATCTCTTCGATTTATTTATTGACATTATTACCATTAGAATACTCTCTCTCTCTCTCTCTCTCTCTCTCTCTCTCTCTCTCTCTCTCTCTCTCTCTCTCTCTCTCTCTCTCTCTCTCTCTCTCTCTCTCTGTCTCTCTCTCTCTCTCTCTCCCTCTCTCTCTCTCTCTCTCTCTCTCTCTCTCTCTCTCTCTCTCTCTCTCTCTCTCTCTCTCTCTCTCTCTCTCTCTCTCTCTCTCTCTCTCTCTCTCTCTCTCTCTCTCTCTCTCTCTCTCTGGATTATCACATTAAAACAACAATAACAACTTCAAAAAACGTGGCCTATTTCTGCAACACAAAGGCAGCACCAGCATATTGTGTGAGGGATTGTGTGATGGATTGTGTGAGGGATTGTGTGAGGGATTGTGTGATGGATTGTGTGAGGGATTGTGTGAGGGATTGTGTGATGGATTGTGTGATGGATTGTGTGAGGGATTGTGTGAGAGATTGTGTGATGGATTGTGTGATGGATTGTGTGATGGATTGTGTGATAGAATGTGTGATCGATTGTGTGATGGATTGTGTGATGGATTGTGTGATGGATTGTGTGATGGATTGTATGATGGATTGCGTGAGGGATTGTGTGATGGGTTGTTTGATGGATTGTGTGATGGAGTGGATGAGGGATTGTGTGAGGGATTGTGTGACAGATTGTGTGATGGATTGTGTGAGGGATTGTGTGATGGATTGCGTGATGGATTGTGTGATGGATTGTGTGAGGGATTGTGTGAGGGATTGTGTGATGAATTGTGTGATGGATTGTGTGATGGATTGTGTGATTGATTGTGTGAGGGATTGTGTGATGGATTGTTTGATGGATTGTGTGATGGATTGTGTGATGGATTGTGTGATTGATTGCGTGAGGGATTGTGTGATGGATTGTTTGATGGATTGTGTGATGGATTGTGTGATGGATTGTGTGATGGATTGTGTGATTGATTGTGTGAGGGATTGTGTGATGGATTGTTTGATGAATTGTGTGATGGAATGTGTGATGGATTGTGTGATTGATTGTGTGAGGGATTGTGTGATGGATTGTTTGATGAATTGTGTGATTGATTGTGTGATGGATTGTGTGATTGATTGCGTGAGGGATTGTGTGATGGATTGTTTGATGGATTGTGTGATGGATTGTGTGATGGATTGTGTGATGGATTGTGTGATTGATTGTGTGAGGGATTGTGTGATGGATTGTGTGATGGATTGTGTGATGGATTGTGTGATGGAATGTGTGATGGATTGTGTGAGGGATTGTGTGATGGATTGTGTGATGGATTGTGTGATGGATTGTGTGATGGATTGTGTGATGGATTGTGTGATGGATTGTATGATGGATTGTGTGATGGAGTGGATGAGGGATTGTGTGAGGGATTGTGTGACAGATTGTGTGATGGATTGTGTGAGGGATTGTGTGATGGATTGCGTGATGGATTGTGTGATGGATTGTGTGAGGGATTGTGTGAGGGATTGTGTGATGAATTGTGTGATGGATTGTGTGATGGATTGTGTGATGGATTGTGTGAGGGATTGTGTGAGGGATTGTGTGATGAATTGTGTGATGGATTGTGTGATGGATTGTGTGATTGATTGTGTGAGGGATTGTGTGATGGATTGTTTGATGAATTGTGTGATGGAATGTGTGATGGATTGTGTGATTGATTGTGTGAGGGATTGTGTGATGGATTGTTTGATGAATTGTGTGATTGATTGTGTGATGGATTGTGTGATTGATTGCGTGGGGGATTGTGTGATGGATTGTTTGATGGATTGTGTGATGGATTGTGTGATGGATTGTGTGATGGATTGTGTGATTGATTGTGTGAGGGATTGTGTGATGGATTGTGTGATGGATTGTGTGATGGATTGTGTGATGGAATGTGTGATGGATTGTGTGAGGGATTGTGTGATGAATTGTGTGATGGATTGTGTGATGGATTGCGTGAGGGATTGTGTGATGGATTGTTTGATGGATTGTGTGATGGATTGTGTGAGGGATTGTGTGATGGGTTGTTTGATGGATTGTGTGATGGAGTGGATGAGGGATTGTGTGAGGGATTGTGTGACAGATTGTGTGATGGATTGTGTGAGGGATTGTGTGATGGATTGCGTGATGGATTGTGTGATGGATTGTGTGAGGGATTGTGTGAGGGATTGTGTGATGAATTGTGTGATGGATTGTGTGATGGATTGTGTGATTGATTGTGTGAGGGATTGTGTGATGGATTGTTTGATGGATTGTGTGATGGATTGTGTGATGGATTGTGTGATTGATTGCGTGAGGGATTGTGTGATGGATTGTTTGATGGATTGTGTGATGGATTGTGTGATGGATTGTGTGATGGATTGTGTGATTGATTGTGTGAGGGATTGTGTGATGGATTGTTTGATGAATTGTGTGATGGAATGTGTGATGGATTGTGTGATTGATTGTGTGAGGGATTGTGTGATGGATTGTTTGATGAATTGTGTGATTGATTGTGTGATGGATTGTGTGATTGATTGCGTGAGGGATTGTGTGATGGATTGTTTGATGGATTGTGTGATGGATTGTGTGATGGATTGTGTGATGGATTGTGTGATTGATTGTGTGAGGGATTGTGTGATGGATTGTGTGATGGATTGTGTGATGGATTGTGTGATGGAATGTGTGATGGATTGTGTGAGGGATTGTGTGATGAATTGTGTGATGGATTGTGTGATGGATTGCGTGAGGGATTGTGTGATGGATTGTTTGATGGATTGTGTGATGGATTGTGTGAGGGATTGTGTGATGGATTGTGTGATGGATTGTGTGAGGGATTATTTGATGGATTGTGTGATGGATTGTGTGATGGATTGTGTGATGGAATGTGTGACGGATTGTGTGATGGATTGTGCGATGGATTGTGTGAGGAATTGTGTGAGGGATTGTGTGAGGGATTGTGTGATGGATTGCGTGAGGGATTGTGTGATGGAATGTGTGATGGATTGTGTGATGGATTGTGTGATGGATTGTGTGATGGATTGTGTGATGGATTGTGTGATGGATTGTGTGATGGATTGTGTGATGGAATGTGTGATGGATTGTGTGATGGATTGTGTGATGGTTTGTGTGAGGGATTGTGTGATGGATTGTGTGATGGATTGTGTGATGGATTGTGTGATGGATTGTGTGATGGAGTGTTTGATGGATTGTGTGAGGGATTGTGTGATGGATTGTGTGATGGATTGTGTGATGGATTGTGTGATTGATTGTGTGATGGATTGTGTGATGGATTGTGTGATGGATTGTGTGATGGATTGTTTAATGGATTGTGTGATGGATTGTGTGAAGGATTGTGTGATGGATTGTGTGAGGGATTGTGTGATGGATTGTGTGATGGATTGTGT
>NC_091307.1:22470672-22525672 GCF_038502225.1 Cherax quadricarinatus | reverse complement strand
ACACAGCAGCAGCAGACATAGAAGCAGCAGCAGACACAGAAGCAGCAGACACAGCAGCAACAGACACAGCAGCAGCAGACACAGCAGCAGACATAGAAGCAGCAGCAGACACAGCAGCAGCAGAAGACAGAGAAGCAGCAGCAGACACAGCAGCAGCAGCAGAAATAGTAGCAGCAGAGACAGCAGAAGACATAGAAGCAGCAGCAGACACAGCAGCAGCAGACATAGAAGCAGCAGCAGACACAGCAGCAGCAGACATAGAAGCAGCAGCAGACACAGCAGCAGCAGACATAGAAGCAGCAGACACAGCAGCAGCAGCAGCAGAAACAGCAGCAGCAGACACAGCAGCAGCAGCAGACATAGAAGCAGCAGAAGACACAGCAGCAGCAGACACATCAGCAGCAGACATAGAAGCAGCAGCAGACACAGCAGCAGCAGACATAGAAGCAGCGGCAGACACAGCAGCAGCAGCAGCAGCAGAAACAGCAGCAGCAGACACAGCAGCAGCATCAGACATAGAAGCAGCAGAAGACACAGCAGCAGCAGACACAGCAGCAGCAGACACAGAAGCAGCAGCAGACACAGCAGCAGCAGACATAGAAGCAGCGGCAGACACAGCAGCAGCAGCAGCAGCAGCAGAAACAGCAGCAGCAGACACAGCAGCAGCAGCAGACATAGAAGCAGCAGCAGACACAGCAGCAGCAGACACAGCAGCAGCAGACACAGCAGCAGCAGACACAGCAGCAGCAGACATAGAAGCAGCAGCAGACACAGCAGCAGCAGACATAGAAGCAGCAGTAGACACAGCAGTAGAAGACACAGCAGCAGCAGACACAGCAGCAGCAGACACAGCAGCAGCAGACATAGAAGCAGCAGCAGACACAGCAGCAGCAGCAGCAGCAGCAGCAGCAGCAGAAACAGCAGCAGCAGCAGACATAGAAGCAGCAGCAGACACAGCAGCAGAAGGCACAGCAGCATCAGACATAGAAACAGCAGCAGAAACAGCAGCAGCAGACACAGCAGAAGCAGACACAGCAGCAGCAGACATAGAAGCAGCAGCAGACACAGCAGCAGCAGACACAGCAGCAACAGACACAGCAGCAGCAGACACAGCAGCAGACATAGAAGCAGCAGCAGACAAAGCAGCAGCAGCAGACAGAGAAGCAGCAGCAGACACAGCAGCAACAGCAGAAATAGTAGCAGCAGAGACAGCAGAAGACATAGAAGCAGCAGCAGACACAGCAGCAGCAGACATAGAAGCAGCAGCAGACACAGCAGCAGCAGACATAGAAGCAGCAGCAGACACAGCAGCAGCAGAGACAGCAGCAGCAGACACAGGAGCAGCAGACATAGAAGCAGCAGCACTCACAGCAGCAGCACACACAGCAGCAGCAGACACAGCAGCAGCAGCAGCAGAAACAGCAGCAGCAGACACAGCAGCAGCAGCAGACATAGAAGCAGCAGCAGACACAGCAGCAGCAGACACAGCAGCAGCAGACACAGCAGCAGCAGACATAGAACCAGCAGCAGACACAGCAGCAGCAGACAGAGCAGCAGCAGACATAGAAGCAGCAGCAGACACAGCAGCAGCAGACATAGAAGCAGCAGCAGACATAGCAGCAGCAGAGACAGCAGCAGCAGACACAGCAGCAGCAGACATAGAAGCAGCAGCACTCACAGCAGCAGCAGACACAGCAGCAGGAGACACAGCAGCAGCAGGAGAACCAGCAGCAGCAGACACAGCAGCAGCAGAAGACATAGAAGCAGCAGCAGACACAGCAGCAGCAGACATAGAAGCAGCATCAGACACAGCAGCAGACATAGAAGCAGCAGCAGACACAGCAGCAGCAGACACAGCAGCAGCAGACAGAGCAGCAGCAGAAACAGCAGCAGCAGACACAGCAGCAGCAGCAGCAGCAGACATAGAAGCAGCAGCAGACACAGCAGCAGCAGACACAGCAGCAGCAGACATAGAAGCAGCAGCAGACACAGCATCAGCAGCAGAAACAGCAGCAGCAGCAGACATGGAAGCAGCAGCAGACACAGCAGCAGCAGACACAGCAGCAGCAGACACAGGAGCAGCAGACATAGAAGCAGCAGCAGGCACAGCAGCAGCAGACACAGCAGCAGCAGACATAGAAGCAGCAGCAGACATAAAAGCAGCAGCAGACACAGCAGCAGCAGACACAGCAGCAGCAGACATAGAAGCAGCAGCAGAAACAGCAGCAGCAGACACAGCAGCAGCAGCAGACATAGAAGCAGCAGCAGACACAGCAGCAGCAGACACAGCAGCAGCAGACACAGCAGCAGCAGACATAGAAGCAGCAGCAGAAACAGCAGCAGCAGACACAGCAGCAGCAGCAGACATAGAAGCAGCAGCTGAAACATCACCAGCAGGCACAGCAGCAGCAGACATAGAAGCAGCAGCAGACACAGCAGCAGCAGACATAGAAGCGGCAGCAGACACAGCAGCAGCATACACAGCAGCAGCAGACACAGCAGCAGCAGACACAGGAGCAGCAGACATAGAAGCAGCAGCAGACACAGCAGCAGCAGACATAGAAGCAGCAGCAGAAACAGCAGCAGCAGACACAGCAGCAGCAGCAGACATAGAAGCAGCAGCTGAAACAGCAGCAGCAGACACAGCAGCAGCAGACACAGCAGCAGCAGACACAGCAGCAGCAGACACAGCAGCAGCAGACACAGCAGCAGCAGCAGCAGAAGCAGCAGCAGCAGACACAGCAGCAGCAGCAGACATAGAAGCAGCAGCAGACACAGCAGCAGCAGACACAGCAGCAGCAGACATTGAAGCAGCAGCAGACACAGCAGCAGCAGACACAGCAGCAGCAGACATAGAAGCAGCAGCAGACACAGGAGCAGCAGACATAGAAGCAGCAGCAGACACAGGAGCAGCAGACACAGCAGCAGCAGACATAGAAGAAGCAGCAGACATAGAAGAAGCAGCAGACATAGAAGAAGAAACAGACACAGCAGCAGCAGACATAAAAGCAGCAGCAGACACAGCAGCAGCAGACACAGCAGAAGCAGACATAGAAGCAGCAGCAGAAACAGCAGCAGCAGACACAGCAGCAGCAGCAGACATAGAAGCAGCAGCTGAAACAGCAGCAGCAGACACAGCAGCAGACACAGCAGTAGCAGACATAGAAGCAGCAGCAGAAACAGCAGCAGCAGACACAGCAGCAGCAGCAGACATAGAAGCAGCAGCTGAAACAGCAGCAGCAGACACAGCAGCAGCAGACACAGCAGCAGCAGACACAGCAGCAGCAGACACAGCAGCAGCAGACACAGCAGCAGCAGCAGCAGAAGTAGCAGCAGCAGACACAGCAGCAGCAGCAGACATAGAAGCAGCAGCAGACACAGCAGCAGCAGACACAGCAGCAGCAGACATTGAAGCAGCAGCAGACACAGCAGCAGCAGACACAGCAGCAGCAGACATAGAAGCAGTAGCAGACACAGCAGCAGCAGACATAGAAGCAGCAGCAGACACAGGAGCAGCAGACACAGCAGCAGCAGACATAGAAGAAGCAGCAGACATAGAAGAAGCAGCAGACATAGAAGAAGAAACAGACACAGCAGCAGCAGACATAAAAGCAGCAGCAGACACAGCAGCAGCAGACACAGCAGAAGCAGACATAGAAGCAGCAGCAGAAACAGCAGCAGCAGACACAGCAGCAGCGGCAGACATAGAAGCAGCAGCTGAAACAGCAGCAGCAGACACAGCAGCAGCAGACACAGCAGTAGCAGACATAGAAGCAGCAGCAGAAACAGCAGCAGCAGACACAGCAGCAGCAGCAGACATAGAAGCAGCAGCTGAAACAGCAGCAGCAGACACAGCAGCAGCAGACACAGCAGCAGCAGACTCAGCAGCATCTGACACAGCAGCAGCAGACGCAGCAGCAGCAGACACAGCAGCAGCAGATACGGCAGCAGCAGCAGCAGAAGCAGCAGCAGCAGACACAGCAGCAGACATAGAAGCAGCAGCAGACACAGCAGGAGCAGACACAGCAGCAGCAGACACAGCAGCAGCAGCAGAAGCAGCAGCAGCAGACACAGCAGCAGCAGCAGACATAGAAGCAGCGGCACACACAGCAGCAGCAGACACAGAAGCAGCAGACATAGAAGCAGCAGCAGACACAGCAGCAGCAGACACAGCAGCAGCAGACACAGCAGCAGACATAGAAGCAGCAGCAGACACAGCAGCAGCAGACACAGCAGCAGCAGCAGAAACAGCAGTAGCAGACTCAGCAGCAGCAGCAGCAGACATAGAACCAGCAGAAAACACAGCAGCAGCAGACACAGAAGCAGCAGCAGACACAGAAGCAGCAGCAGACACAGAAGCAGCAGCAGACACAGAAGCAGCAGAAGACACAGCAGCAGCAGACATAGAAGCAGCAGACATAGAAGCAGCAGCAGACACAGCAGCAGCAGACATAGAACAGCAGCAGACACAGCAGCAGCAGACACAGCAGTAGCAGACACAGCAGCAGCAGCAGACACAGCAGCAGCAGCAGCAGACATAAAAGCAGCAGCAGACACAGCAGCAGCAGACACAGCAGCAGCAGCAGACACAGCAGCAGCAGACACAGCAGCAACCAGCAGACACAGCAGCAGCAGCAGACATAAAAGCAGCAGCAGACACAGCAGCAGTAGACACAGCAGCAGCAGATATAGAAGCAGCAGCAGACACAGCAGCAGCAGACATAGAAGCAGCAGCAGACACAGCAGCAGCAGAAGCAGAGACAGCAGCAGCAGACACAGCAGCAGCAGCAGACATAGAAGCAGCAGCAGACACAGCAGCAGCAGACACAGCAGCAGCAGACACAGCAGCAGCAGACATAGAAGCAGCAGCAGACACAGCAGCAGCAGACATAGAAGCAGCAGCAGACACAGCAGCAGCAGACACAGCAGCAGCAGACACAGCAGCAGCAGCAGAAGCAGCAGCAGCAGACACAGCAGCAGCAGCAGACATAGAAGCAGCGGCAGACACAGCAGCAGCAGACATAGAAGCAGCGGCAGACACAGCAGCAGCAGACACAGAAGCAGCAGACATAGAAGCAGCAGCAGACACAGCAGCAGCAGACACAGCAGCAGACATAGAAGCAGCAGCAGACACTGCAGCATCAGACACAGCAGCAGCAGACACAGCAGCAGCAGCAGAAACAGCAGTAGCAGACACAGCAGCAGCAGCAGCAGACATAGAACCAGCAGAAAACACAGCAGCAGCAGACACAGAAGCAGCAGCAGACACAGAAGCAGCAGCAGACACAGAAGCAGCAGCAGACACAGCAGCAGCAGACATAGAAGCAGCAGACATAGAAGCAGCAGCAGACACAGCAGCAGCAGACATAGAACAGCAGCAGACACAGCAGCAGCAGACACAGCAGTAGCAGACACATCAGCAGCAGCAGACACAGCAGCAGCAGCAGACATAAAATCAGCAGCAGACGCAGCAGCAGCAGATATAGAAGCAGCAGCAGACACAGCAGCAACCAGCAGACACAGCAGCAGCAGCAGACATAAAAGCAGCAGCAGACACAGCAGCAGCAGACACAGCAGCAGCAGATATAGAAGCAGCAGCAGACACAGCAGCAGCAGACATAGAAGCAGCAGCATACACAGCAGCAGCAGACACAGCAGCAGCAGAAGCAGAGACAGCAGCAGCAGACACAGCAGCAGCAGCAGACATAGAAGCAGCAGCAGACACAGCAGCAGCAGACATAGAAGCAGCAGCAGACACAGTAGCAGCAGACACAGCAGAAGCAGACATAGAAGCAGCAGCAGACACAGCAGCAGCAGCAGAAACAGCAGCAGCAGACACAGCAGCAGCAGCAGACATAGAAGCAGCAGCAGACACAGCAGCAGCAGACACAGCAGCAGCAGACATAGAAACAGCAGCAGACAGAGCAGCAGCAGACACTGAAGCAGCAGACATAAAAGCAGCAGCAGACACAGCAGCAGCAGACATAGAAGCAGCAGCAGAAACAGCAGCAGCAGATACAGCAGCAGCAGACACAGCAGCAGCAGACGTAGAAGCAGCAGCAGACACAGCAGCAGCAGACACAGCAGCAGCAGACATAGAAGCAGCAGCAGACACAGCAGCAGCAGACACAGCAGCAGCAGACATAGAGGCAGCAGCTGACACAGCAGCAGTAGACACAGCAGCAGCAGACATAGAAGCAGCAGCAGACAAAGCAGCAGCAGACACAGCAGCAGACACAGCAGCAGCAGACACAGCAGCAGCAGACACAGCAGCAGCAGCAGACACAGCAGCAGAAGACACAGCAGCACCAGACATAGAAGCAGCAGCAGACACAGCACCAGCAGACACAGCAGCAGCAGACACAACAGCAGCAGACACAGCAGCAGCAGACACAGCAGTAGCAGACACAGCAGCAGCAGCAGACACAGCTACGTGGCGCCTGCTTGTCTCACTTCTCCTTTTTATTCTTGAGATGCGAAGAAGATTAGACAATTGTTGCCCCGTCTGACATGGCGGCCTGGATAGATAGTTCAAGGGTGGGACTTCCCTGGATAGATAGCTCAAGGGTGGGACTTCCCTGAACAGATAGCTCAAGGGTAGGACTTCCCTGGATAGATAGCTCAAGGGTGGGACTTCCCTGGATAGATAGCTCAAGGGTGGGACTTCCCTGGATAGATAGCTCAAGGGTGGGACTTCCCTGGATAGATAGCTCAAGGGTGGGACTTCCCTGGATAGATAGCTCAAGGGTGGGACTTCCCTGGATAGATAGCTCAAGGGTGGGACTTCCCAGGATAGATAGCTCAAGGGTGGGACTTCCCAGGATAGATAGCTCAAGGGTGGGACTTCCCTTGATAGATAACTCAAGGGTGGGACTTCCCTGGATAGATAGCTCAAGGGTGGGACTTCCCAGGATAGATAGCTCAAGGGTGGGACTTCCCTGGATAGATAGCTCAAGGGTGGGACTTCCCTGGATAGATAGCTCAAGGGTGGGACTTCCCTGGATAGATAGCTCAAGGGTGGGACTTCCCTGGATAGATAGCTCAAGGGTGGGACTTCCCTGGATAGATAGCTCAAGGGTAGGACTTCCCTGGATAGATAGCTCAAGGGTGGGACTTCCCTGGATAGATAGCTCAAGGGTGGGACTTCCCTGGATAGATAGCTCAAGGGTGGGTCTTCCCTGGATAGGTAGCTCAAGGGTGGGACTTCCTTGGATAGATAGCTCAAGGGTGGGACTTTCCTGGATAGATAGCTCAAGGGTGGGACTTCCCTGGATAGATAGCTCAAGGGTGGGACTTCCCTGGATAGATAGCTCAAGGGTGGGACTTCTCTGGATAAATAGCTCAAGGGTGGGACTTCCCTGGATAGATAGCTCAAGGGTGGGACTTCCCTGGATAGATAGCTCAAGGGTGGGACTTCCCTGGATAGATAGCTCAAGGGTGGGACTTCCCATATAGATAGCTCAAGGGTGGGACTTCGCTGGGTAGATAGCTCAAGGGTGGGACTTTCCTGGAAAGATAGCTCAAGGGTGGGACTTCCCTGGATAGATAGCTCAAGGGTGGAACTTCCCTGGATAGATAGCTCAAGTGAGGGACTTCCCTGGATAGATAGCTCTTGGGTGGGACTTCCCTGGATAGATAGCTCATGGGTGGAACTTCCCTTGATAGATAGCTCAAGGGAAGGACTTCCCTGGATAGATAGCTCATGGTAGGGACTTCTCTGGTTAAATAGATGGGGGAGGGACTTCCCTGGATTAATAGCTAGATTGATGGACTTCCTTGGATAGATAGATGGAGGGAGGGACTTCCCAAGGCCTGCACATCTACCCCAGCCCTCACGCCAGCCCTCACCATGATTGTTCATCACAAGGCTCTCTCACTCCCACCAGCCCTCACTCCAGCCCCCACTCCTGCCCTCACTCCAGGCCTCACTCCAGCCCTCACTCCAGGCCTCTTTCCAGGCCTCACTCCAGCCCTCGCACCAGCCCTCACTCCAGCCCTCGCTCCAGCCCTCACTCCAGCTCTCACTCCAGCGCTTACTCCAGCTCTCACACCAGCCCTCACTCCAGCCCTCACTCCAGCCCTCACTCCAGGCCTCACACCAGCCGTCACTCCAGCCCTCATTCGAGTTCTTACTCCAGCCCTCATTTCAGCCCTCACACCAGCCCTCACTCCAGCCCTCACTTCAGCCCTCACTTCAGCCCTCACTCCATCCCTCACACCAGCCCTCACTCCAGCTCTCATTCCAGCTCTTCAGCCCTCACTCCAGCTCTCACCCCAGCCTTCACTCAAGCCCTCACTCCAGCCCTCATCCCAGCCCTCACTCCAGCCCTCACTCCAGCCCTCACTCCAGCCCTTACTCCAGCCCTTACTCCAGCCCTCACTCCAGCCCTCACCCCAGCCCTCAATCCAGCCCTCACTCCAGCCCTCACTCCAGCCCTCACTCCAGCCCTCACTCCAGCTTTCACTCCAGCCCTCACTCCAGCCCTCACTCCAGCCCTCACTCCAGCCCTCACTCCAGCCCTCACTCCAGCCTTCACTCCAGCCCTCACTCTAGCCCTCACTCCAGCCCTCACTCCAGCCCTCACTCCAGCCCTCACTCCAGCCCTCACTCCAGCCCTCACTCCAGCCCTCACTCCAGCCCTCACTCCAGCCCTCACTCCAGCCCTCACTCCAGCCCTCATTCCAGCCCTCACTCCAGCCCTCACTCCAGCCCTCACTCTAGCCCTCACTCCAGCCCTCACTCCAGCCTTCACTCCAGCCCTCACTCTAGCCCTCACTCCAGCCCTCGCTCCAGCCCTCACTCCAGCCCTCACTCCAGCCCTCACTCCAGCCCTCACTCCAGCCCTCATTCCAGCCCTCACTCCAGCCCTCACCCCAGCCCTCACTCCAGCCCTCACTCCAGCCCTCACTCCAGCCCTCACTCCAGCCCTCACTCCAGCCCTCACTCCAGCCCTCACTCCAGCCCTCACTCCAGCCCTCACTCCAGCCCTCACTCCAGCCCTCACTCCAGCCCTTACTCCAGCCCTTACTCCAGCCCTCAATCCAGCCCTGACTCCAGCCCTCAATCCAGCCCTCTCTCCAGCCCTCACTCCAGCCCTCACTCCAGCCCTCACTCCAGCCCTCACTCCAGCCCCTCACTCCAGCCCTCATTCCAGCCCTCACTCCAGCCCTCACTCCAGCCCTCACTCCAGCCCTCACTACATCATCTATTGAAAGAGACATTAGACTCCCTCGCTCCCTCTTGCTTTGTATTCCATCATCATTTGCCTTCCCTCTTCACTTTATTTTTGTCCTCTCTGCCTTTACTCTGTTTCTTTCTCCCTCCATCCCTTTCTCCATACCTCCCTCTCTCCCTCTATTTTTCTTTCTCCTTCCTCTCTCCCCACAATTTATTTATAATGCCTCTCTGTTCTCCTTTTCTGTTTCCTCCATCTCTCTCTCTCTCTCTCTCTCTCTCTCTCTCTCTCTCTCTCTCTCTCTCTCTCTCTCTCTCTCTCTCTCTCTCTCTCTCTCTCTCTCTCTCTCTCTCTCTCTTCATACACACAGGAGAGGGGGAATTCTGACAATACAAGACTACAATACAAACATCAATCACTAATACATCTATGTGATGGAGCAGCTATGAGCTTCCTTCCCTCCCTCCCTGTCTTCCTCAATCCCTCTCTTTATTCCCCCCTTCTCTCCCTCCCTCCCTACATAATTCCTTCAATCCTCAAATGGCCACAGTTGATGTGTGTGTGTGTGTGTGTGTGTGTGTGTGTGTGTGTGTGTGTGTGTGTGTGTGTGTGTGTGTGTGTGTGTGTGTGTGTGTGTTTGTTTGTGTGTGTGTATGAGCCTCCAAGACTGTGTGGTCTTGCGTAGCTGAGTACGAGAGGACTGAATAATGAAAGTGGCAGCGAGTGACTTCGAGGACTGACATCGTACTAGAAAGCTTGGGCAGCTCTTTGGGTTTCAACAAGAGCTCAAAGTCGTCCAAAACAGCAGCCTGGAACTCATGAGCTTTCGAGTCTGCAGAAAAGAGCTTCGATATTATGGTTTCCCAGTCTTCAGCAAGAGCTTCGAACTCCTGGCTCTTGTGTCTTCAACAAGAGCTTCGATCTCTTGGCTCTCGTGTCTTGAATAACAACTTCGAGATTAAATGGATGTTTTCCGAGAATACTTGTTTATCTTCCTTCAGTGCTTTTAGCCCAGCGGATATGTGAATAAATTGTGGGTTTGATGATTCGAGCACATACTGAGGCGCTGGTCTCAGCCAGCCTGGAAGGCCTCTTCTTTCCCAAATCTTTTGTTATTTAGGGAGAGCAAGGGCTTCTTGATCCTAGCAAGACTCAAGATTGCAATGCCGTAGCAAGAACAAACTTTGTGGTGAGGATTGTAGAGCTGGTGAGATGAGATCACCAGTGTGGTGCTGGTGACTCAGACCTCCAACAGCTGGTGGTACTAACACCACCAATATTCAGGATCTCCAGCAGCTGGTGGTGCTAACACCCCCTGCACTCAAGATCCACAACAGCTGGTGGTATTAATCTGCCGCACGCTGTTGCCCTGGTGACAAGGTCAAGTATAGATTGATTTTGCCACAAGGTGTCAGTCCTCACCTGAAGGAAAAAGAAAGGAGGAAAGGAGAGAGGGGAGAGAAAAGAGAGTAAGATGAGGTGAAGACGAGGACTAAAAAAAGGGGGATGGAAAAAGCATTGAAGAAAAAGACGGAAGACAATCTCGTTAATAAGGGATTTGTGGTGATAACCGACTGCACCTCACTACATCCTATCGTAAAGGTGATATCGTCAACTGACCGCAGCTCATTACATCCTGACGTAAAGGCGATAATATCAGCTGAAAAATCCCCACTCTACGTCTTGACCTAATGGTAGTGACATCATAGCTTCACTCTTGCGTCACCATAGGTCACAGATTTTTCACCAAATTAGACAAAATAACTGTAATCCACAGTCGTGCATTATCAGTTAAGTCATGGCGACTTGCATGATCAACATGATCGACACATCGCAAGAGTGTAGCAACATGAACACAATGTACCAGAATGCAATGTGCTCTCACTCTTCGAAGTCTGCTATGTGATGATTACAACACGTTATGTCACACGCGTTACAATAACATAACGCGAACTGAATGAAGTTATAACTAAAACTTCAGCATCCACATCCGGCAGGTGTGTCCTGAGAGCAGTGGTGGTGAGTATGAAACTTCCAGGTGAGTCTTGGGAGCAGTGGCGGTGAGTTTGCTACTTCCAGGTGTGTTATGAGAGCAGTGGCGGTGAGTATGCTACTTCCAGGTGAGTCTTGGGAGCAGTGGCGGTGAGTATGCAACTTCCAGGTGAGTTTTGGGAGCAGTGGTGGTGAGTATGCTACTTCCAAGTGTGTTCTGAGAGCAGTGGTGGTGAGTATGCTACTTCCAGGTGCGCTCTGAGAGCAGTGGTGGTGAGTATGCTACTTCCAGGTGCGCTCTGAGAGCAGTGGTGGTGAGTATGCAACTTTCAGGTGCGCTCTGAGAGCAGTGGTGGTGAGTATGCTACTTCCAGGTGCGCTCTGAGAGCAGTGGTGGTGAGTATGCAACTTTCAGGTGTGTCCTGAGAGCAGTGGTGGTGAGTATGCTACTTCCAAATGTGTCCTGAGAGCAGTGGTGGTGAGTATGTAACTTCCAGGTGTGTCCTGAGAGCAGTGGTGGTAAGTATGTAACTTCCAGGTGTGTCCTGAGAGCAGTGGTGGTGAGTATGCTACTTCCAGGTGTGTCCTGAGAGCAGTGGCGGTGAGTATGCTACTTCCAGGTGTGTCCTGAGAGCAGTGGTGGTGAGTATGCTACTTCCAGGTGTGTCCTGAGAGCAGTGGCGGTGAGTATGCTACTTCCAGGTGTGTTCTGAGAGCAGTGGTGGTGAGTATGCTACTTCAAGGTGTGTCCTGAAGGCAGTGGCGGTGAGTATTCTACTTCCAGGTGTGTTCTGAGAGCAGTGGTGGTGAGTATGTAACTTCCAGGTGTGTTTTGGGAGCAGTGGTGGTGAGTATGCTACTTCCAGGTGTGTTCTGAGAGCAGTGGTGGTGGGTAAGTAACTTCCAGGTGTGTTCTGAGAGCAGTGGTGGTGAGTATGCTACTTCCAGGTGTGTTCTGAGAGCAGTGGCGGTGAGTATACCACTTCCAGGTGTGTTCTGAGAGCAGTGGCGGTGAGTATGCTACTTCCAGGTGTGTCCTGAGAGCAGTGGTGGTGAGTATGCTACTTCCAGGTGTGTCCTGAGAGCAGTGGCGGTGAGTATTCTACTTCCAGGTGTGTTCTGAGAGCAGTGGTGGTGAGTATGTAACTTCCAGGTGTGTTTTGGGAGCAGTGGTGGTGAGTATGCTACTTCCAGGTGTGCTCTGAGGGCAGTGGTGGTGAGTATGTAACTTCCAGGAGTGTTCTGAGAGCAGAGGTGGTGAGTATGCTACTTCCAGGTGAGTCTTGGGAGCAGTGGTGGTGAGTATGCTACTTCCAGGTGTGTTCTAAGAGCAGTGGTGGTGAGTATGCTACTTCAAGGTGTGTCCTGAAGGCAGTGGCGGTGAGTATTCTACTTCCAGGTGTGTTCTGAGAGCAGTGGTGGAGAGTATGTAACTTCCATGTGTGTTTTGGGAGCAGTGGTGGTGAGTATGCTACTTCCAGGTGTGTTCTGAGAGCAGTGGTGGTGGGTAAGTAACTTCCAGGTGTGTTCTGAGAGCAGTGGTGGTGAGTATGCTACTTCCAGGTGTGTCCTGAGAGCAGTGGCGGTGTGTATGCTACTTCCAGGTGAGTCTTGTGAGCACTGGTGGTGAGTATGCTACTTCCAGGTGTGTCCTGAGAGCAGTGGTGGTGAGTATGCTACTTCCAGGTGTGTCCTGAGAGCAGTGGTGGTGAGTATGCTACTTCCATGTGTGTCCTGAGAGCAGTGGCGGTGAGTATTCTACTTCCAGGTGTGTTCTTAGAGCAGTGGTGGTGAGTATTCTACTTCCAGGTGTGTCCTGAGAGCAGTGGTGGTGAGAATTCTACTTCCAGGTGTGTCCTGAGAGCAGTGGCGGTGAGTATTCTACTTCCAGGTGTGTTCTTAGAGCAGTGGTGGTGAGTATTCTACTTCCAGGTGTGTCCTGAGAGCAGTGGCGGTGAGAATTCTACTTCCAGGTGTGTTCTGAGAGCAGTGGTGGTGAGTATGCTACTTCCAGGTGTGTCCTGAGAGCAGTGGTGGTGAGTACGCTACTTCCAGATGAGTATTGGGAGCAGTGGCGGTGAGTATGGATAAGATAACATTTTCCACACCGCCGTCGCCGCCGCCGCCGCCGCCGCCGCCGCCGCTGCTGCTGAAACCATTACTTCTCTTTTGTAATTTTAATTCCTGATAAATTTCTCAGAAGGAGAGTCAGATCCGCAGAAATATTTGAAGTGATCTATGAAAACTATAGTGGCGTCTTAGGTCATGCTGCGGGAGGGGTTCAGACCACGCTGTGGCAGGCTTACTGCAGGTTCAGACCACGCTGTGGCAGGCTTACTGGAGGTTCAGACCATGCTGTGGCAGGCTTACTGGAGGTTCAGACCATGCTGTGGCAGGCTTACTGCAGGTTCAGACCACGCTGTGGCAGGCTTACTGGAGGTTCAGACCACGCTGTGGCAGGCTTACTGGAGGTTCAGACCACGCTGTGGCAGGCTTACTGGAGGTTCAGACCACGCTGTGGCAGGCTTACTGCAGGTTCAGACCACGCTGTGGCAGGCTTACTGGAGGTTCAGACCACGCTGTGGCAGGCTTACTGGAGGTTCAGACCATGCTGTGGCAGGCTTACTGCAGGTTCAGACCACGCTGTGGCAGGCTTACTGGAGGTTCAGACCATGCTGTGGCAGGCTTACTGGAGGTTCAGACCATGCTGTGCCAGGCTTACTGGAGGTTCAGACCATGCTGTGGCAGGCTTACTGGAGGTTCAAACCATGCTGTGGCAGGCTTGTTGGAGGTTCAGACCATGCTGTGGAAGGTTTACTGCAGGTTCAGACCATGCTGTGGAAGGCTTACTGGAGATTCAAACCATGCTGTGGCAGGCTTGTTGGAGGTTCAGACCATGCTGTGCCAGGCTTACTGGAGGTTCAGACCATGCTGTGGCAGGCTTACTGGAGGTTCAAACCATGCTGTGGCAGGCTTGTTGGAGGTTCAGACCATGCTGTGGCAGGCTTACTGGAGGTTCAGACCATGCTGTGGCAGGCTTACTGGAGGTTCAAACCATGCTGTGGCAGGCTTGTTGGAGGTTCAGACCATGCTGTGGCAGGCTTACTGGAAGTTCAGACAATGCTGTGGCAGGCTTCCTGGAGGTTCAGACCATGCTGTAGCATGCTTACTGGAGGTTCAAACCATGCTGTGGCATGCTTACTGGAGGCTTAAACCATGCTGTGGCAGGCTTACTGGAGGTTCATACCATGCTGTGGCAGGCTTACTGGAGGTTCAGACCATGCTGTGGCAGGCTTACTGGAGGTTCAAACCATGCTGTGGCAGGCTTGTTGGAGGTTCAGACCATGCTGTGGCAGGCTTACTGGAGGTTCAGACAATGCTGTGGCAGGCTTCCAGGAGCTTCAGACCATGCTGTGGCATGCTTACTGTAGGTTCAAACCATGCTGTGGCATGCTTACTGGAGGCTCAAACCATGCTGTGGCAGGCTTACTGGAGGTTCAGACCATGCTGTGGCAGGCTTACTGCAGCTTCAGACCATGCTGTGGAAGGCTTACTGGAGGTTCATACCATGCTGTGGCAGGCTTACTGGAGGTTCAGACCATGCTGTGGCAGGCTAACTGGAGGTTCTCACCATGCTGAGGCAGGCTTACTGGAGGTTCAAACCATGCTGTGGCAGGCTTGTTGGAGGTTTAGACCATGCTGTGGCACGCTTACTGGAGGTTCAGACCATGCTGTGGCAGGCTTACTGGAGGTTCAAACCATGCTGTGGCAGACTTGTTGGAGGTTCAGACCATGCTGTGGCAGGCTTATTGGAGGTTCAGACCATGCTGTGGCAGGCTTACTGGAGGTTCAAACCATGCTGTGGCAGGCTTGTTGGAGGTTCAGACCATGCTGTGGCAGGCTAACTGGAGGTTCACACCATGCTGTGGCAGGCTTACTGAAGATTCAAACCATGCTGTGGCAGGCTTGTTGGAGGTTCAGACCATGCTGTGGCAGGCTTATTGGAGGTTCAGACCATGCTGTGGCAGGCTTACTGGAGGTTCAAACCATGCTGTGGCAGGCTTGTTGGAGGTTCAGACCATGCTGTGGCAGGCTTACTGGAGGGTCAGACCATGCTGTGGCAGGCTTACTGGAGGTTCAAACCATGCTGTGGCAGGCTTGTTGGAGGTTCAGACCATGCTGTGGCAGGCTTACTGGAGGTTCAGACCATGCTGTGGCAGGCTTCCTGGAGGTTCAGACCATGCTGTGGCATGCTTACTGGAGGTTAAAACCATGCTGTGGCATGCTTACTGGAGGCTCAAACCATGCTGTGGCAGGCTTCCTGGAGGTTCAGACCATGCTGTGGCAGCCTTACTGCAGGTTCAGACCATGCTGTGGCAGGCTTACTGGAGGTTCATTCCATGTTGTGGCAGGCTTACTGGAGGTTCAGACCATGCGGTGGCAGGCTAACTGGAGGTTCTCACCATGCTGAGGCAGGCTTACTGGAGGTTCAAACCATGCTGTGGCAGGCTTGTTGGAGGTTTAGACCATGCTGTGGCACGCATACTGGAGGTTCAGACCATGCTGTGGCAGGCTTACTGGAGGTTCAAACCATGCTGTGGCAGGCTTGTTGGAGGTTCAGACCATGCTGTGGCAGGCTTAGAGAAGGTTCAGACCATGCTGTGGCAGGCTTAGAGAAGGTTCAGACCATGCTGTAGCAAGCTTAGAGAAGGTTCAGAAATGTTGTGGAAGGGTTCATATCCACAACTAGCTAATCCTAAATAGTGCCAGGTTTATTAGCTTCCCGCAGCTACAAATAGATAATTCCAAATAATTCGTATTAGATAATTCTTAATAGATAATTCCTGATAGAAAATTCCTAATAGATAATTCCAAATAGATAATTCCAAATATATAATTCCTATGAGATAATTCATAATACATAATTCCTGATAGATAATTCCTAATAGATAATTCCTACCTGACTCGCTTATGGGTTGTGCACCTCACTAATGGGTTGTGCACCTCACTAATGGGTTGTGTACCTCACTAATGGGTTGTGCACCTCAGTAATGGGTTGTGCACCTCACTAATGGGTTGTGCACCTCACTAATCGGTTGTGCACCTCACTAATGGGTTGTGCACCTCACTAATCGGTTGTGTACCTCACTAATGGGTTGTGAACCTCACTAATGGGTTGTGCACCTCACCAATGGGTTGTGTACCTCACTAATAGGTTGTGCACTTCACTAATGGGTTGTGTTCCTCACTAATGGGTTGTGCAAATCACTAATGGGTTGTGCACCTCACTAATGGGTTGTGCACCTCACTAATGGGTTGTGTACCTCACTAATGGGTTGCGCACCTCACTAATGGGTTGTGCACCTCACTAATGGGTTGTGCACCTCACTAATGGGTTGTGTACCTCACTAATGGGTTGTGTACCTCACTAATGGGTTGTGAACCTCACTAATGGGTTGTGCACCTCATTAAAGGGTTGTGCACCTCACTAATAGGTTGTGTACCTCACTAATGGGTTGTGTACCTCACTAATGGGTTGTGTACCTCACTAATGGATTGTGTACCTCACTAATGGGTTGTATACCTCACTAATGGGTTGTGCACCTCACTAATGGGTTGTGCACCTCACTTATGAGTTATGTACCTCACTAATGGGTTGTGCACCTCACATATGGGTTGTGTACCTCACTAATGGGTTGTGCACCTCACTAATGGGTTGTGTACCTCATTAATGGGTTGTGCACCTCACATATGGGTTGTGTACCTCACTAATGGGTTGTGTACCTCACTAATGGGTTGTGCACCTCACTTATGGGTTGTGTACCTCACTAATGGGTTGTGCACCTCACATATGGGTTGTGTACCTCACTAATGGGTTGTGTAAATCACAAATGGGTTGTGCACCTCACATATGGGTTGTGTACCTCACTAATGGGTTGTGTACCTCACTAATGGGTTGTGTACCTCACTAATGGGTTGTGCACCTCACTAATGGGTTGTGTACCTCACTAATGGGTTGTGGACCTCACTAATGGGTTGTGTACCTCACTAATGGGTTGTGTACCTCACTAATGGGTTGTGCACCTCACATATGGGTTGTGTACCTCACTAACGGGTTGTGTACCTCACTAATGGGTTGTGCACATCACATATGGGTTGTGTACCTCACTAATGGGTTGTGTAAGTCACTAATGGGTTGTGCACCTCACATATGGGTTGTGTACCTCACTAATGGGTTGTGTACCTCACTAATGGGTTGTTTAATTCACTAATGGGTTGTGCACCTCACATATGGGTTGTGTACCTCACTAAAGGGTTGTGCACCTAACTAATGGGTTGTGTACCTCATTAATGGGTTGTGTACCTCACTAATGGGTTGTGCACCTCACTAATGGGTTGTGTACCTCACTAATGGGTTGTGTACCTCACTAATGGGTTGTGCACCTCACATATGGGTTGTGTACCTCACTAATGGGTTGTGTACCTCACTAATGGGTTGTGTACCTCACTAATGGGTTGTGTACCTCACTAATGGGTTGTGTACCTCACTAATGGGTTGTGTACCTCACTAATGGGTTGTGTTCCTCACTAATGGGTTGTGTACCTCACTAATGGGTTGTGTACCTCACTAATGGGTTGTGTACCTCACTAATGGGTTGTGTTCCTCACTAATGGGTTGTGTACCTCAGTAATGGGTTGTGTACCTCACTAATGGGTTGTGTACCTCACTAATGGGTTGTGTACCTCACTAATGGGTTGTGTACCTCACAAATGGGTTGTGTACCTCACTAATGGGTTGTGTACCTCACTAATGGGTTGTGTACCTCACTAATGGGTTGTGTACCTCACTAATGGGTTGTGTACCTCACTAATGGGTTGTGTACCTCACTAATGGGTTCACTAATGGGTGTGTACCTCACTAATGGGTTGTGTACCTCACTAATGGGTTGTGTACCTCACTAATGGGTTGTGTACCTCACTACTAATGGGCTGTGTACCTCACTAATGGGTTGTGTACCTCATTAATGGGTTGTGTACCTCACTAATGGGTTGTGTACTTCACTAATGGGTTGTGTACCTCACTAATGGGTTGTGCACCTCACTAATAGGTTGTGCACCTCACTAACTAGGGTTGTGTACCTCACTAATGGGTTGTGTACCTCACTAATGGGTTGTGTACCTCACTAATGGGTTACCTCACTAATGGGTTGTGCCTCACTAATGGGTTGTGTCCCTCACTAATGGGTTGTGTACCTCACTAGTGGGTTGTGTACCTCACTAATGGGTTGTGTACCTCACTAACGGGTTGTGTACCTCACTAATGGGTTGTGTACCTCACTAATGGGTTGTGTACCTCACTAATGGGTTGTGAACCTCACTAATGGATTGTGTACCTCACATACTAATGGGTTGTGTACCTCACTAATGGGTTGTGTACCTCACTAATGGGTTGTGTACCTCACTAATGGGTTGTGTAATGGGTTGTGTACCTCACTAATGGGTTGTGTACCTCACTAATGGGTTGTGTACCTCACTAATGGGTTGTGCACCTCACTAATGGGTTGTGTACCTCACTAATGGTTTGTGTACCTCAATAATGGGTTGAGTACCTCACTAATGGGTTGTGTTCCTCACTAATGGGTTGTGCACCTCACTAATGGGTTGTGTACCTCACTAATGGGTTGTGTACCTCACTAATGGGTTGTGTACCCTCACTAATCGGTTGTGCACCTCACTAATGGGTTGTGCACCTCACTAATGGGTTGTGTACCTCACTAATGGGTTGTGTACCTCACTAATGGGTTTTGTACCTCACTAATGGGTTGTGTACCTCACTAATGGGTTGTGTACCTCACTAATGGGTTGTGTACCTAACTCACTAATGGGTTGTGTACCTCACTAATGGGTTGTGTCCCTCACTAATGGGTTGTGTACCTCACTGGGTTGTGTACCTCACTAATGGGTTGTGCACCTCACTAATGGGTTGTGTTCCTCACTAATGGGTTGTGTACCTCACTAATGGGTTGTGTACCTCACTAATGGGTTGTGTACCTCACTAATGGGTTGTGTACCTCACTAATGGGTTGTGTACCTCACTAATGTGTTGTGTACTCACTAATGGGTTGTGGGTTGTGTACCTCACTAATGGGTTGTGCTCTAATGGGTTGTGCTCACATGGGTTGTGTACCTCAGTAATGGGTTGTGTACCTCACTAATGGGTTGTGTACCTCACTAATGGGTTTTGTACCTCACTAATGGGTTATGTACCTCACTAATGGGTTGTGTATCTCACTAATGGCTTGTGTACCTCACTAACCTCACTAATGGGTTGTGTACCTCACTGGGTTGTGAACCTCACTAATGGGTTGTGGGTTGTGTACCTCACTAATGGGTTGGGTGTGTACCTCACTAATGGGTTGTGCACCTCACTATGGGTTGTGTACCTCACTAATGGGTTGTGTACCTTACTAATTTGTTATGTACCTCACTAATGGGTTGTGTACCTCACTAATGGGTTGTACCTCACTAATGGGTTGTGTTCCTCACTAATGGGTTGTGCACCTCACTAATGGGTTGTGAACCTCACTATGGGTTGTGTACCTCACTAATGGGTTGTACCTCATTTATGGGTTGTGTACCTCACTAATGGGTTGTGCTCAGTAATCGGTTGTGTACCTCACTGATGGGTTGAGTACCTCACTAATGGGTTGTGCACCTCACATACGGGTTGTGTACCCCACTAATGGGTTGTGTACCTCACTAATGGGTTGTGTACCTCACTAATGAGTTGTGTACCTCACTAATGGGTTGTGTAACTCACTAATGGGTTGTGCACCTCACTAATGGGTTGTGTACCTCACTAATGGGTTGTGCCTCACTAATGGGTTGTGTACCTCACTAATGGGTTGTGTCCCTCACTAATGGGTTGTGTACCTCACTAATGGGTTGTGTACCTCACTAATGGGTTGTGTACCTCACTAATGGGTTGTGTACCTCACTAATGGGTTGTGTACCTCACTAATGGGTTGTGCCTCACTAATGGGTTGTGTACCTCACTAATGGGTTGTGTCCCTCACTAATGGGTTGTGTACCTCACTAATGGGTTGTGTACCTCACTAATGGGTTGTGTACCTCACTAATGGGTTGTGTACCTCACTAATGGGTTGTGTACCTCACTAATGGGTTGTGTACCTCACTAATGGGTTGTGTACCTCACTAATGGGTTGTGCACCTCACTAGTAGGTTGTGTACCTCACTAATGGGTTGTGTACCTCACTAATGGGTTGAGTACCTCACTAATGGGTTGTGTACCTCACTAATGGGTTGTGTACCTCACTAATGGGTTATGTACCTCACTAATGGGTTATGTACCTCACTAATGGGTTGTGTACCTCACTAATGGATTGTGTACCTCATTAATGGGTTTTGCACCTCACTAATGGGTTGTGTACCTCACTAATGGTTTGTGTACCTCAATAATGGGTTGAGTACCTCACTAATGGGTTGTGTTCCTCACTAATGGGTTGTGCACCTCACTAATGGGTTGTGTACCTCACTAATGGGTTGTGTACCTCACTAAAGGGTTGTGTACCTCACTAATGGGTTGTGTACCTCACTGGGTTGTGTACCTCACTAATGGGTTGTGTACCTCACTAATGGGTTGTGTACCTCACTAATGGGTTATGTACCTCACTACTAATGGGTTGTGTACCTCACTAATGGGTTGTGCACCTCACTAATGGGTTGTGTACCTGGGTTGTGTACCTCACTAATGGTCACTAATGGGTTGTGTACCTCACTAATGGGTTGTGTACCTCACAAATGGGTTGTGTACCTCACTAACCTGGGTTGTGTACCTCACTAATGGGTTGTGTACCTCACTAATGGGTTGTGTACCTCACCTCACTAATGGGTTGTGTACCTCACTAATGGGTTGTGGACCTCACTAATGGGTTGTGTACCTCACTAATGGGTTGTGTACCTCACTAATGGGTTGTGTGCCTCACTAATGGGTTGTGTACCTCATTAATGGGTTGTGTACCTCACTAATGGGTTGTGTACCTCACTAATGGGTTGTGTACCTCACTAATGGGTTGTGTACCTAACTAATGGTTTGTGCACCTCACATATGGGTTGTGTACCTCACTAATGGGTTGTGTACCTCACTAATGGGTTGTGTACCTCACTATTGGGTTGTGTACCTCACTAATGGGTTGTGCACCTCACATATGGGTTGTGTACACTCACCTCAATGGGTTGTGTACCTCACTAATGGGTTGTGTACCTCACTAATGGGTTGTGTACCTCACTAATGGGTTGTGTACCTCACTAATGGGTTGTGTACCTCACTAATGGGTTGTGTACCTCACCTCACTATGGGTTGTGTACCTCACTAATGGGTTGTGTACCTCACTAATGGGTTGTCACTAATGGGTTGTGTACCTCACTAATGGGTTGTGTACCTCACTAATGGGTTGTGTACCTCACTCACTATGGGTTGTGTACCTCACTAATGGGTTGTGTACCTCACTAATGGGTTGTGTACCTCACTGGGTTGTGTACCTCACTAATGGGTTGTGTCCCTCACTAATGGGTTGTGTACCTCACTAATGGTTTGTGCACCTCACATATGGGTTGTGTACCTCACTAATATGTTGTGTACCTCATTAATGGGTTGTGTACCTCACTAATGGGTTGTGTACATCACTAATGGGTTGTGTAAATCACTAATGGGTTGCGCACCTCACTAATGGGTTGTGCACCTCACTAATGGGTTGTGCACCTCACTAATGGGTTGTGTACCTCACTAATGGGTTGTCTACCTCACTAGGGGGTTGTGTACCTCTCTAATGGGTTGTGTACCTCACTAATGGGTTGTGTACCTCACTAATGGATTGTGTACCTCACTAATGGGTTGTATACCTCACTAATGGGTTGTGCACCTCACTAATGGGTTGTGCACCTCACTAATGGGTTGTGTACCTCACTAATGGGTTGTGTACCTCACTAATGGGTTGTGGACCTCACTAATGGGTTGTGTACCTCACTAATGGGTTGTGTACCTCACTAATGGGTTGTGTACCTCACTAATGGGTTGTGTACCTCACTAATGGGTTGTGTACCTCACTAATAGGTTGTGTACCTCACTAATGGGTTGTGTACCTCATTAATGGGTTGTGTACCTCACTAATGGGTTGAGTACCTCACTAATGGGTTGTGTACCTCACTAATAGGTTGTGCCTCACACTAATGGGTTGTGTACCTCATTAATGGGTTGTGTCCCTCACATATGGGTTGTGTACCTCAATAATGGGTTGTGTACCTCACTGATGGGTTGAGTACCTCACTAATGGGTTGTGTACCTCACTAATGGGTTGTGTACCTCACTAATGGGTTGTGTCACTTATGGGTTGTGTACCTCACTAATGGGTTGTGTACCTCACTAATGGGTTGTGTACCTCACTAATGGGTTTTGTACCTCACTAATGGGTTGTGTACCTCACTAATGGGTTGTGTACTAATGGGTTGTGTACCTCACTAATGGGTTGTGTACCTCACTAATGGGTTGTGTCACTAATGGGTTCTTTACCTCACTGATGGGTTGTGTATCACTAATGGGTTGTGTACCTCACTAATGGGTTGTGTACCTCACTAATGGGTTGTGTACCTCACTAATGGGTTGTGCACCTCACTAATGGGTTGTGTACCTCACTAATGGGTTGTGTACCTCACTAATGGGTTGTGTACCTCACTAATGGGTTGTGTACCTCACTAATGGGTTGTGTACCTCACTAATGGGTTGTGCACCTCACATATGGGTTGTGTACCTCACTAATGGGTTGTGTACCTCACTAATGGGTTGTGTACCTCACTAATGGGTTGTGTACCTCACTAATGGGTTGTGTACCTCACTAATGGGTTGTGCACCTCACTAATGGGTTGTGTACCTCACTAATGGGTTGTGTACCTCACTAATGGGTTGTGTACCTCACTAATGGGTTGTGTACCTCACTAATGGGTTGTGCACCTCACTAATGGGTTGTGCACCTCACATATGGGTTGTGTAACTCACTAATGGGTTGTGTACCTCACTAATGGGTTGTGTACCTAACTAATGGGTTGTGTACCTTACTAATATGTTATGTACCTCACTAATGGGTTGTGTACCTCACTAATGGGTTGTGTCCCTCACTAATGGGTTGTGTAACTCACTAATGGGTTGTGCACCTCACTAATGGGTTGTGTACCTCACTAATGGTTTGTGTACCTCACTAATGGGTTGTGTACCACTAATGGGTTGTGTACCTCACTAATGGGTTGTGTACCTCACTAATGGGTTGTGTCACTAATGGGTTGTGTACTCACTAATGGGTTGTGTCACCTCACTAATTGGTTGTGTACCTCACTAATGGGTTGTGCCTCACTAATGGGTTGTGTCCCTCACTAATGGGTTGTGTACCTCACTAATGGGTTCACTAATGTGTACCTCACTAATGGGTTGTGTACCTCACTAATGGGTTGTGTACCTCACTAATGGGTTGTGTACCTCACTAATGGGTTGTGTACCTCACTAATGGGTTGTGCACCTCACTAATATGTTGTGTACCTCACTAATGGGTTGTGTACCTCACTAATGGGTTGTGTACACCTCACTAATGGGTTGTGTACCTCACTAATGGGTTGTGTACCTCACTAATGGGTTGTGTACCTCACTAATGGGTTGTAATGGGTTGTGTACCTCACTAATGGGTACCTCACTAATGGGTTGTGTACCTCACTAATGGGTTGTGTACCTCACTAATGGGTTGTGTACCTCACTAATGGGTTGTGTACCTACTAACCTCACATGTGGGTTGTGTACCTCACTAATGGGTTGTGTACTTCACTAATGGGTTGTGTACCTCACTAATGGGTTGTGTACCTCACAAATGGGTTGTGTACCTCACTAATGGGTTGTTCACCTCACGAATGGGTTGTGCACCTCACTAATGGGTTGTGTACCTCACTAATGGGTTGTGTACCTCACTAATCGGTTGTGTACCTCACTAATGGGTTGTGCACCTCACTAATGGGTTGTGTAATTCACTAATGGGTTGTGTACCTCACTAGTGGGTTTTGTACCTCACTAATGGGTTGTGTACCTCACTAATGGGTTGTGTACTTCACTAATGGGTTGTGTACCTCACTAATCGGTTGTGTACCTCACTAATGGGTTGTGCACCTCTCTAATGGGTTGTGTACCTTACTAATTTGTTATGTACCTCACTAATGGGTTGTGTACTTCACTACTATGGGTTGTGTACCTCACTAATGGGTTGTGTACCTCACTAATGGGTTGTGTACCTCACTAATGGGTTGTGTACCTCACTAATGGGTTGTGCACCTCCCTCACTAATGGGTTGTGTACCTCACTAATGGGTTGTGTACCTCACTAATGGGTTGTGTACCTCACTCACTATGGGTTGTGTACCTCACTAATGGGTTGTGTACCTCACTAATGGGTTGTGCACCTCACTAATGTGTTGTGTACCTCACTAATGGGTTGTGTACCTGACTAATGGGTTGTGTCACTAATGGGTTGTGCCTCACTAATGGGTTGTGTACCTCACTACTGGGTTGTGTACCTCACTGGGTTGTGGGTTGTGTACCTCACTAATGGGTTGTGTACCTCAGTAATGGGTTGTGTACCTCACTAATGGGTTGTGTACCTCACTAATGGGTTGTGTACCTCACTAATGGGTTGTGTACCTCACTAATGGGTTGTGTACCTCACTAATGGGTTTTGTACCTCACTAATGGGTTGTGTACCTCACTAATGGGTTGTGTACGTCACTAATGGGTTGTGTACCTCACTAATGGGTTGTGTACCTCACTAATGGGTTGTGTACCTCTCTTATGGGTTGTGTACCTCACTAATGGGTTGTGTACCTCACTAATGGGTTGTGTACCTCACTATAGGGTTGTGTACCTCACTAATGGGTTGTGTACCTCACTAATGGGTTGTGCACCTCACTAATGGGTTGTGTACCTCACTAATGGGTTGTGCCTCACTGATGGGTTGTGTCCCTCACTAATGGGTTGTGTACCTCACTAATGAGTTATGTACCTTACTAATGGGTTGTGTACCTCACTAATGGGTTGTGTACCTCACTATCGAGTTGTGTACCTCACTAATGGGTTGTGTACCTCACTAACGGGTTGTGTACCTCGCTAATGGGTTGTGTACCTCACTAATGGGTTGTGTACCTCACTAATGGGTTGTGTACCTCACTAATGGGTTGTGTACCTTACTAATGGGTTGTGTACCTCACTTGTCGGTTGTGTACCTCACTAATGGGTTGTGTACCTCACTAATGGGTTGTGTCCCTCACTAATGGGTTGTGTACCTCACTAATGGGTTGTGCACCTCACTAATAGGTTGTGTACCTCACTAATGGCTTGTTGTGTCCCTCACTAATGGGTTGTGTACCTCACTAGTGGGTTGTGTACCTCACTAATGGGATGTGTACCTCATTAATGGGTTGTGTACCTCACTAATGGGTTGTGTACCTCACTAATGGGTTGTGTACCTCACTAATGGGTTGTGTACCTCACTAATGGGTTGTGTAGCTCACTAATGGGTTGGGTTGTGTACCTCACTAATGGGTTGTGTACCTCACTAATGGGTTGTGTACCTCACTAACTAATGGGTTGTGTACCTCACTAATGGGTTGTGTACCTCACTAATGGGTTGTGTACCTCACTAATGGGTTGTGTACCTCACTAATGGGTTGTACCTCACTAATGTACCTCATTAATGGGTTATGTACCTCACTATTGGGTTGTGTACCTCACTAATGGGTTGTGTACCTCATTAATGGGTTGTGTACCTCACTAGTGGGTTGAGTACCTCACTAATGGGTTCTGTGCCTCACTAATGGGTTGTGTGCATAACTAATGGGTTGTGCACCTCACATATGGGTTGTGTACCTCACTAATGGGTTGTGTACCTCACTAATGGGTTGTGTACCTCACTAATGGGTTGTGTACCTCACTAATGGGTTATGTACCTCACTAATGGGTTGTGTACCTCACTAATGTGTTGTGTCCCTCACTAATGGGTTGTGTAACTCACTAATGGGTTGTGCACCTCACTAATGGGTTGTGTACCTCACTAATGGTTTGTGTACCTCACTAATGGGTTGAGTCCCTCACTAATGGGTTGTGTACCTCACTAATGAGTTGTGTACCTCACTAATGGGTTGTGTACCTCACTAATGGGTTGTGTACCTCACTTGTGGGTTGTGTACCTCACTAATGGGTTGTGTACCTCACTAATGGGTTGTGTACCTCACTAATGGGTTGTGTACCTCACTAATGGGTTGTGTACCTCACTAATGGGTTGTGTACCTCACTAATGGGTTGTGTACCTCACTAATGGGTTGTGTACCTCATTAATGGGTTGTGTACCTCACTAATGGGTTGTGTACCTCACTAATGGGTTGTGTACCTCACTAATGGGTTGAGAAACTCACATATGGGTTGTGTACCTCACTAATGGGTAGTGTACCTCACTAATGGGTTGTGTACCTCACTAATGGGTTGTGTTGTGTACCTCACTAGTGGGTTGTGTACCTCACTAATGGGTTGTGTATCTCACTAATGGGTTGTGTACCTCACTAATGGGTTATGTATCTCACTAATGGGTTGTGTACCTCACTAATGGGTTGTGTACCTCACTAATGGGTTGTTTACCTCACTTGTGGGTTGTTTACCTTGTTGTACCTCACTAATGGGTTGTGTACCTCACTAATGGGTTGTGTACCTCACTAATGGGTTGTGTACCTCACTAATGGGTTGTGTACCTCACTAATGGGTTGTGTACCTCATTAATGCGTTGTGTACCTCACTAATGGGTTGTGTACTTCACTAATGGGTTGTGTACCTCACTAATTGGTTGTGTACCTCACAAATGGGTTGTGTACCTCACTAATTGGTTGTTCACCTCACGAATGGGTTGTGTGCCTCACTAATGGGTTGTGTACCTCACTAATGGGTTGTGTACCTCACTAATGGGTTGTGTACCTCACTAATGGGTTGTGTACCTCACTAATGGGTTGTGTACCTCACTAATGGGTTGTGTACCTCACTAATGGGTTGTGTACCTCACTAATGGGTTGTGTACCTCACTAATGGGTTGTGCACCTCACATATGGGTTGTGTAACTCACTAATGGGTTGTGTACCTCACTAATGGGTTGTGTACCTCACTAATGGGTTGTGTACCTCACTAATGGGTTGTGCCTCACTAATGGGTTGTGTACCTCACTAATGGGTTGTGTCCCTCACTAATGGGTTGTGTACCTCACTAATGGGTTGTGTACCTCACTAATGGGTTGTGTACCTCACTAATGGGTTGTGTACCTCACTAATGGGTTGTGTACCTCACTTGTGGGTTGTGTACCTCACTAATGGGTTGTGTACCTCACTAATGGGTTGTGTACCCCACTAATGGGTTGTGTACCTCACTAATGGGTTGTGTACTAATGGGTTGTGTGCTTCACTAATGGGTTGTGTACCTCACTAATGGGTTGTGTACCTCACAAATGGGTTGTGTACCTCACTAATGGGTTGTTCACCTCACGAATGGGTTGTGTACCTCACTAATGGGTTGTGTACCTCACTAATGGGTTGTGTGCCTCACTAATTGGTTGTGTACCTCATTAATTGGTTGTGTACCTCACTAATGGGTTGTGTACCTCACTAATGGGTTGTGTACCTCACTAATGGGTTGTGTACCTAACTAATGGTTTGTGCACCTCACATATGGGTTGTGTACCTCACTACTATGGGTTGTGTACCTCACTAATCCTCACTAATGGGTTGTGTCCCTCACTAATGGGTTGTGTACCTCACTAATGGGTTGTGTACCTCACTAATGGGTTGTGTACCTCACTAATGGGTTGTGTACCTCTCTAATGGGTTGTGTACCTCACTAATGGGTTGTGTACCTCACTAATCGGTTGTGTACCTCACTAATGGGTTGTGCACCTCACTAATGGGTTGTGTACCTCACTAATGGGTTGTGTACCTCACTAATGGGTTCTTTACCTCACTAATGGGTTGTGTATCTCACTAATGGGTTGTGGACCTCAAATATGGGTTGTGTAATTCACTAATGGGTTGTGTACCTCACTAATGGGTTGTGTACCTCACTAATGGGTTGTGTACCTCACTAATGGGTTGTGTACTTCACTAATGGGTTGTGTACCTCACTAATCGGTTGTGTACCTCACTAATGGGTTGTGTACCTCACTAATGGTTTGTGTACCTCACTAATGGGTTGTGTACCTCACTAATGGGTTGTGTACCTCACTAATGGGTTGTGTACCTCACTAATGGGTTGTGTACCTCACTAATGGGTTGTGTACCTCACTAATGGGTTGTGTACCTCACTAATGGGTTGTGTACCTCACTAATGGGTTGTGTACCTCACTAATGGGTTGTGTACCTCACTAATGGGTTGTGTACCTCACTAATGGGTTGTGTTGTGTACCTCACTAATGGGTTGTGTACCTCACTAATGGGTTGTGTACCTCACTAATGGGTTGTGTACCTCACTAATGGGTTGTGCCTCACCTCACTACTATGGGTTGTGTACCTCACTAATGGGTTGTGTACCTCACTAATGGGTTGTGTACCTCACTAATGGGTTGTGTACCTCACTAATGGGTTGTGTACTAATGGGTTGTGTACCTCTCACTAATGGGTTGTGTACCTCACTAATCACTAATGGGTTGTGTACCTCACTAATGGGTTGTGTACCTCCTCACTAATGGGTTGTGTACCTCACTAATGGGTTGTGTACCTCAATGGGTTGTGTACCTCACTAATGGGTTGTGTACCTCACTAATGGGTTGTGAACCTCACTAATGGGTTGTGAACCTCACACTAATGGGTTGTGTACCTCACTAATGGGTTGTGTACCTCACTAATGGGTTGTGTGCCTCACTAATGGGTTGTGTACCTCACTAATGGGTTGTGTACCTCACTAATGGGTTGTGTACCTCACTAATGTGTTGTGTACCTCACTAGTGGGTTGTGTACCTCACTAATGGGGTTGTGTACCTCACTAATGGTGTTGTGTACCTCACTACTATGGGTTGTGTACCTCACTTGTGGGTTGTGTACCTCGCTAATGGGTTGTGTACCTCACTAATGGGTTGTGTACCTCACTAATGGGTTGTGTACCTCACTTGTGAGTTGTGTCCCTCACTAATGGGTTGTGTGCCTCAGTAATGGGTTTTGTACCTCACTATTGGGTTGTGTACCTCACTAATGGGTTGTGTACCTCACTAATGGGTTGTGTACCTCACTAATCGGTTGTGTACCTCACTAATGGGTTGTGTTTCTCACTAATGGGTTGTGTACCTCACTTGTGGGTTGTGTACCACACTTGTGGGTTGTGTACCTCGCTAATGGGTTGTGTACCTCACTAATGGGTTGTGTACCTCACTAATGGGTTGTGTACCTCACTTGTGGGTTGTGTCCCTCACTAATGGGTTGTGTACCTCACTAATGGGTTGTGTACCTCACTAATGGGTTGTGTACCTCACTAATGGGTTGTGTACCTCACTAATGGGTTGAGTACCTCACTAATGGGTTGTGTACCTCACTAATGGGTTGTGTACCTCACTAATGGGTTATGTACCTCACTAATGGGTTATGTACCTCACTAATGGGTTGTGTACCTCACTAATGGGTTTTGTACCTCATTAATGGGTTGCGTACCTCACTAATGGGTTGAGTACCTCACTAATGGGTTGTGTACCTCACTAATGGGTTATGTACCTCACCTCACTATGGGTTGTGTACCTCACTAATGGGTTGTGTACCTCACTAATGGGTTGTGCACCTCACTAATGGGTTGTGTACCTCACTAATGGGTTGTGTACCTCACTAATGGGTTGTGTCCTCACTCACTCACTAATGGGTTGTGTACCTCACTAATGGGTTGTGTACCTCACTAATGGGTTGTGTACCTCACTAATGGGTTGTGTCACCTCACTAATGGGTTGTGTACCTCACTAATGGGTTGTGTACCCTCACTAATGGGTTGTGTACCTCACTAATGGGTTGTGTACCCTCACTAATGGGTTGTGTACCTCACTAATGTGGGTTGTGTACCTCACTAATGGGTTGAGTACCTCACTAATGGGTTGTGTACCTCACTAATGGGTTGTGTACCTCACTAATGGGGTTGTGTACCTCACTAATGGGTTGTGTACCTCACTAATGGGTTGTGTACCTCACTAATGGGTTGTGTACCTCACTAATGGGTTGTGTACCTCACTAATGGGTGGTGTACCTCACTAATGGGTTGTGTACATCACTAATGGGTTGTGTACCTCATTAATGGGTTGTGTACATCACTAATGGGTTGTGTACCTCACTAATGGGTTGTGTACCTCACTAATGGGTTGTGTACCTCACTAATGGGTTGTGTACCTCACTAATGGGTTGTGTACCTCACTAATGGGTTGTGTACCTCACTAATGGGTTGTGTACCTCACTAATGGGTTGTGCACCTCACATATGGGTTGTGTACCTCACTAATGGGTTGTGTACCTCACTAATGGGTTGTGTACCTCACTAATGGGTTGTGTACCTCACTAATGGGTTATGTACCTCACTAATGGGTTGTGTACCTCACTAATGGGTTGTGTCCCTCACTAATGGGTTGTGTAACTCACTAATGGGTTGTGCACCTCACTAATGGGTAACTAATGGGTTGGTACCTCACTAATGTTGTGTCCCTCACTGTGTACCTCACTAATGGGTTGTGTACCTCACTAATTGGTTGTGTCCCTCACTAATGGGTTGAGTACCTCACTAATGGGTTGTGTACCTCACTAATGGGTTGTGTACCTCACTAATGGGTTATGTACCTCACTAATGGGTTATGTACCTCACTAATGGGTTGTGTACCTCACTAATGGGTTGTGTACCTCATTAATGGGTTGTGTACCTCACTAATGGGTTGAGTACCTTACTAATGGGTTGTGTTCCTCACTAATGGGTTGTGCACCTTACTAATGGGTTGTGCACCTCACATATGGGTTGTGTACCTCACTAATGGGTTGAGTACCTCACTAATGGGTTGTGTTCCTCACTAATGGGTTGTGCACCTTACTAATGGGTTGTGCACCTCACATATGGGTTGTGTACCTCACTAATGGGTTGTGTACCTCACTAATGGGTTGTGTACCTCACTAATGGGTTTTGTACCTCACTAATGGGTTATGTACCTCACTAATGGGTTGTGTACCTCACTAATGGGTTGTGTTCCTCACTAATGGGTTGTGTAACTCACTGATGGGTTGTGCACCTCACTAATGGGTTGTGTACCTCACTAATGGTTTGTGTACCTCACTAATGGGTTGAGTCCCTCACTAATGGGTTGTGTACCTCACTTGTGGGTTGTGTCCCTCACTAATGGGTTGTGTACCTCACTAATGGGTTGTGTACCTCACTAATGGGTTGTGCCTCACTAATGGGTTGTGTCCCTCACTAATGGGTTGTGTACCTCACTAGTTTGTTGTGTACCTCACTAATGGGTTGTGTACCTCACTAATGGGTTGTGTCCCTCACTAATGGGTTGTGTACCTCACTAATGGGTTGTGCACCTCACTAATAGGTTGTGTACCTCACTAATGGGTTGTGTACCTCACTTGTGGGTTGTGTACCTCACTAATGGGTTGTGTACCTCACTTGTGGGTTGTGTACCTCACTAATGGGTTGTGTACCTCACTAATGGGTTGTGTCCCTCACTAATGGGTTGTGTACCTCACTAATGGGTTGTGCACCTCACTAATAGGTTGTGTACCTCACTAATGGGTTGTGTCCCTCACTAATGGGTTGTGTCCCTCACTAATGGGTTGTGTACCTCACTAATGGGTTGTGTACCTCACTAATGGGTTTTGTACCTCACTAATGGGTTGTGTACCTGACTAATGGGTTGTGTACCTCACTAATGGGTTGTGCCTCACTAATGGTTTGTGTCCCTCTCTAATGGGTTGTGTACCTCGCTAATGGGTTGTGTACCTCACTAATGGGTTGTGTACCTCACTAATGGGTTGTGTACCTCACTAATGGGTTGTGTACCTTACTAATGGGTTGTGTACCTCAGTAATGGGTTGTGTACCTCACTAATGGGTTGTGTACCTCACTTGTTGGTTGTGTACCTCACTTGTGGGTTGTGTCCCTCACTAATGGCTTGCGTACCTCACTACTGGGTTGTGTACCTCACTAATGGGTTGTGTACCTCACTAATGGGTTGTGTACCTCTCTAATGGGTTGTGTACCTCACTAATGGGTTGTGTACCTCACTAATCGGTTGTGTACCTCACTAATGGGTTGTGCACCTCACTAATGGGTTGTGTAATTCACTAATGGGTTGTGTACCTCACTAGTGGGTTTTGTACCTCACTAATGGGTTGTGTACCTCACTAATGGGTTGTGTACCTCACTAATGGGTTGTGTACCTCACTAATGGGTTGTGTACCTCACTAATGGGTTGTGTACCTCACTAATGGGTTGTGCCTCACTAATGGGTTGTGTACCTCACTAATGGGTTGTGTCCCTCACTAATGGGTTGTGTACCTCACTAATGGGTTGTGTACCTCACTAATGGGTTGTGTACCTCACTAATGGGTTGTGTACCTCACTAATGGGTTGTGTACCTCACTAATGGGTTGTGTACCTCACTTGTGGGTTGTGTACCTCACTAATGGGTTGTGTATCTCACTAATGGGTTGTGTACCTCACTAATGGGTTATGTATCTCACTAATGGGTTGTGTACCTCACTAATGGGTTGTGTACCTCACTAATGGGTTGTTTACCTCACTTGTGGGTTGTTTACCTCACAAATGGGTTGTTCACCTCACTAATGGGTTGTGCACCTCACTAATGAGTTGTGTACCTCACTAATGGGTTGTGTGCCTCACTAATGGGTTGTGTACGTCACTAATGGGTTGTGTACCTCACTAATGGGTTGTGTACCTCACTAATGGGTTGTGCACCTCTCTTATGGGTTGTGTACCTCACTAATGGGTTGTGTACCTCACTAATGGGTTGTGTACCTCACTAATGGGTTGTGTACCTCACTAATGGGTTGTGTACCTCACTAATGGGTTGTGTACCTCACTAATGGGTTGTGTACCTCACTAATGGGTTGTGTACCTCACTAATGGGTTGTGTACCTCACTAATGGGTTGTGTACCTCACTTGTGGGTTGTGTACCTCACTAATGGGTTGTGTACCTCACTAATGGGTTGTGTACCTCACTAATGGGTTGTGTACCTCACTAATGGGTTGTGTACCTCACTAATGGGTTGTGTACCTCACTAATGGGTTGTGTACCTCACTAATGGGTTGTGTCCCTCACTAATGGGTTGTGTACCTCACTAATGGGTTGTGTACCTCACTAATGGGTTGTGTACCTCACTAATGGGTTGTGTACCTCACTTGTGGGTTGTGTACCTCACTTGTGGGTTGTGTCCCTCACTAATGGGTTGTGTACCTCACTAATGGGTTGTGTACCTCACTAATGGGTTGTGTACCTCACTAATGGGTTGTGTACCTCACTAATGGGTTGTGTACCTCACTAATGGGTTGTGTACCTCACTAATGGGTTGTGTTGTGTACCTCACTAATGGGTTGTGTACCTCACTAATGGGTTGTGTACCTCACTACCTCACTAATGGGTTGGTACCTCACTAATCGTTGTGTACCTCACTAATGGGTTGTGTACCTCACTAATGGGTTGTGTACCTCACTAATGGGTTGTGTACCTCACTAATGGGTTGTGTACCTCACTAATGGGTTGTGTACCTCACTAATGGGTTGTGTACCTCACTAATGGGTTGTGTACCTCACTAATGGGTTGTGTACCTCACTAATGGGTTGTGTACCTCACTTGTGGGTTGTGTCCCTCAATAATGGGTTGTGTACCTCACTAATATGTTGTGTTCCTCACTAATGGGTTGTGTGCCTCACTAATGGGTTGTGTGCCTCACTAATGGGTTGTGTACCTCACTTGTGGGTTGTGTACCTCACTAATGGGTTGTGTACCTCACTAATGGGTTGTGTACACTCACTAATGGGTTATGTACCTCACTAATGGGTTGTGTACCTCACTAATGGGTTGTGTACCTCACTAATGGGTTGTTTACCTCACTTGTGGGTTGTTTACCTCGCTAATGGGTTGTTCACCTCACTAATGGGTTGTGCAGCTCACTAATGGGTTGTGTACCTCACTAATGGGTTGTGTGCCTCACTAATGGGTTGTGTACCTCATTAATGGGTTGTGTACCTCACTAATGGGTTGTGTACCTCACTAATGGGTTGTGTACCTCACTAATGGGTTGTGTGCATAACTAATGGGTTGTGCACCTCACATATGGGTTGTGTACCTCACTAATGGGTTGTGTACCTCACTTATGGGTTGTGTACCTCACTAATGGGTTGTGTACCTCACTAATGGGTTGTGTACCTCACTAATGGGTTGTGTCACTAATGGGTTGTGTACCTCACTAATGGGTTGTGTACCTCACTAATGGGTTGTGTACCTCGCCTCACTAATGGGTTGTGTACCTCATGGGTTGAGTCCCTCACTTGTGGGTTGTGTACCTCACTAATGGGTTATGTACCTCACTAATGGGTTGTGTACCTCACTAATGGGTTGTGTACCTCATTAATGGGTTGCGTACCTCACTAATGGGTTGAGTACCTCACTAATGGGTTGTGTTCCTCACTAATGGGTTGTGCACCTCACATATGGGTTGTGTACCTCAGTAATGGGTTGTGTACCTCACTAATGGGTTGTGTACCTCACTATTGGGTTGTGTACCTCACTAATGGGTTGTGTACCTCACTTGTGGTACTCACTGATGTTGTGCACCTCACTCACTAATGGGTTGTGTACCTCACTAATGGGTTTTATACCTCACTAATGGGTTGTGTACCTCTCTAATGGGTTGGTTCACTAATGTTGTGTACCTCACTAATGGGTTGTGTACCTCACTAATGGGTTGTGTACCTCACTAATGGGTTGGGGGTTGTTGTGTACCTCACTAATGGGTACCTCACTAATGGGTTTTTTACCTCACTAATGGGTTATGTACCTCACTAATGGGTTGTGTACCTCAATAATGGGTTGGTACCTCACTTGTTGTGTACCTCACTAATGGGTTGTGTACCTCACTAATGGGTTGTGTACCTCACTTGTGGGTTGTGTACCTCACTTGTGGGTTGTGTCCCTCACTAATGGGTTGTGTACCTCACTAATGGGTTGTGTACCTCACTAATGGGTTGTGTACCTCACTAATGGGTTGTGTACCTCACTAATGGGTTGTGTACCTCACTAATGGGTTGTGCACCTCACTAATGGGTTGTGTACCTCACTAATGGGTTGTGTACCTCACTAATGGGTTGTGTACCTCACTAATGGGTTGTGTACCTCACTAATGGGTTGTGTACCTCACTAATGGGTTGTGTACCTCACTAATGGGTTGTGTACCTCACTAATGGGTTGTGTTGTGTACCTCACTAATGGGTTGTGTACCTCACTAATGGGTTGTGCACCTCACTAATGGGTTGTGCACCTCACTAATGGGTTGTGTACCTCACTAATGGGTTGTGTACCTCACTAATGGGTTGTGTACCTCATTAATGGGTTGTGTACCTCACTAATGGGTTGTGTACCTCACTAATGGGTTGTGTACCTCACTAATGGGTTGTGTACCTCACTAATGGGTTGTGTACCTCACTAATGGGTTGTGTACCTCACTAATGGGTTGTGTACCTCACTAATGGGTTGTGTACCTCACTAATGGGTTGTGCACCTCACATATGGGTTGTGTACCTCACTAATGGGTTGTGTACCTCACTAATGGGTTGTGTACCTCACTAATGGGTTGTGTACCTCACTAATGGGTTGTGTACCTCACTAATGGGTTGTGCACCTCACATATGGGTTGTGTACCTCACTAATGGGTTGTGTACCTCACTAATGGGTTGTGCACCTCACATATGGGTTGTGCACCTCACTAATGGGTTGTGTACCTCACTAATGGGTTGTGTTCCTCACTAATGGGTTGTGCACCTCACTAATGGGTTGTGCACCTCACATATGGGTTGTGTACCTCACTAATGGTTTGTGTACCTCACTAATGGGTTGTGTACCTCACTAATGGGTTGTTTACTTCACTAATGGGTTACGTACCTCACTAATGAGTTGTGTACCTCACTAATGGGCTGTGTCCCTCACTAATGGGTTGTTTACCTCTCTAATGGGTTGTGCACCTCACTAATGGGTTGTGTACCTCACTAATGGGTTGTGTACCTCAGTTATGGGTTGTGTACCTCACTAATGGGTTGTGTACCTCACTAATGGGTTGTGTACCTCACTTGTGGGTTGTGTGCCTCACTAATGTGTTGTGTCCCTCACTAATGGGTTTTGTACCTCACTAATGGGTTGCACACCTCACTGATAGGTTGTGTACCTCACTAATAGGTTGTGTACCTCACTAATGGGTTGTGTCCCTCACTAATGGGTTGTGTACCTCACTAATGGGTTGTGCACCTCACTAATGGGTTGTGTACCTCACTAATGGGTAGTGTACCTCATTAATGGGTTGTGTATCTCACTAATGGGTTGTGTACCTCACTAATGGGTTGTGTACCTCACTTGTGGGTTGTGTGCCTCACTAATGGGTTGTGTACCTCACTAATAGGTTGTGTCCCTCACTAATGGGTTGTGTACCTCACTAATGGGTTGTGTACATCACTAATGGGTTGTGTATCTCGCTAATGGGTTGTGCACCTCACATATGGGTTGTGTACCTCACTAATGGGTTGTGTACCTCACTAATGGGTTGTGCACCTAACTTATGGGTTGTGTACCTCACTAATGGGTTGTGTTCCTCACTAATGGGTTGTGCACCTCACTAATGGGTTGTGCACCTCACATATGGGTTGTGTACCTCACTAATGGTTTGTGTACCTCACTAATGGGTTGTGTACCTCACTAATGGGTTGTGTACTTCACTAATGGGTTACGTACCTCACTAATGAGTTGTGTGCCTCACTAATGGGCTGTGTCCCTCACTAATGGGTTGTTTACCTCTCTAATGGGTTGTGCACCTCACTAATGGGTTGTGTACCTCACTAATGGGTTGTGTACCTCACTAATGGGTTTTGTACCTCACTAATGGGTTGTGCACCTCACTAATGGGTTGTGTACCTCACTAATGGGTTGTGCCTCACTAACGGGTTGTGTCCCTCACTAATGGGTTGTGTACCTCACTAATGGGTTATGTACCTCACTAATGGGTTGTGTACCTCACTAATGGGTTGTGTTCCTCACTAATGGGTTGTGTACCTCACTTGTGGGTTGTGTACCTCACTTGTGGGTTGTGTACCTCACTAATGGGTTGTGTACCTCACTAATGGGTTGTGTACCTCACTAATGGGTTGTGTACCTCACTTGTGGGTTGTGTACCTCACTTGTGGGTTGTGTCCCTCACTAATGGGTTGTGTACCTCACTAATGGGTTGTGTACCTCACTAATGGGTTGTGTACCTCACTAATGGGTTGTGTACCTCACTAATGGGTTGTGTACTTCACTAATGGGTTGTGTACCTCACTAATCGGTTGTGTACCTCACTAATGGGTTGTGCACCTCTCTAATGGGTTGTGTACCTCACTTGTGGGTTGTGTCCCTCACTAATGGGTTGTGTACCTCACTAATATGTTGTGTACCTCACTAATGGGTTGTGTGCCTCACTAATGGGTTGTGTACCTCACTAATGGGTTGTGTACCTCACTTGTGGGTTGTGTACCTCACTAATGGGTTGTGTACCTCACTAATGGGTTGTGTACCTCACTAATGGGTTATGTACCTCACTAATGGGTTGTGTACCTCACTAATGGGTTGTGTACCTCACTAATGAGTTGTGTACCTCACTTGTGGGTTGTGTACCTCACTAATGGGTTGTGTACCTCTCTTATGGGTTGTGTACCTCACTAATATTAGGGTTGTGTACCTCACTTGTGGGTTGTGTACCTCACTTGTGGGTTGTGTACCTCACTAATGGGTTGTGTACCTCACTAATGTTTTGTGCACATCGCTTATGGGTTGTGTACCTCATTTAAGGGTTGTCCCCCTCACTTAAAGGTTGTGCACCTCGTTTATGGGTTTTGTAACTCACTTATGGGCTGTGCACCTCACTTATGAGTTGTGCACCTCACTTATTGGTTGTGCACCTCTTTTATGGGTTGTGTACCTCACTTATGGTTATGCACCTCACTTATTGGTTGTGCACCTCGTTTATAAGTTGTGCACCTCGCTTATGGGCTGTGCACCTCAATATCCCCAAGCTGTGCACCTCAACATCCCCAGGCTGTGCACATCAACATGCCCAGGCTGTGCACCTCAACATCCCCAGGTTGTGCACCTCAACATCCCCAGGCTGTGCACCTCAACATCCCCAGGCTGTGCACCTCAACATCCCCAGGCTGTGCACCTCAACATCCCAAGACTGTGCACCTCAGCATCCCCAGGCTGTGCACCTCAACATCCCCAGGATGTACACCTCAACTTCCCCAGGCTGTGCACCTTAACATCTCCATGCTGTGCACCTCAACATTCATAAGAGCATAAGAATGTAGGAACACTGCAGAAGGCCTACTGGCCCATACGAGGGAGGTCTTTATCAAAACGACCTCTACCTAAAGCTACCCAAGAAACAACTCCCGTACCCCATGACACCAATCAAACCCATCCCCTCCTACTCATATATTTGTCCAGTCTCTTCTTAAAGCTACCCAAGGTCCTAGCCTCTATCACCCCACTGGGAAGACTGTTCCACGCATCTACAACTCTGTTAGAAAACCAGTACTTACCAGGCTGTGCACCTCAACATCCCCAGGCTGCGCACTTCAACATCCCCAGCCTGTGCACTTCAACATCCCCAGCCTGTGCACTTCAACATCCCCAGGCTGTGCACCTCAACATCTCCAGGCTGTGCACCTCAACATCCCCAGGCTGTGCACCTCAACATCCCCAGGCTGTGCACCTCAACATCCCCAGGCTGTGCATCTCAACATCCCCAGCCTGTGCACTTCAGCATCCCCAGGCTGTGCACTTCAACATCCCCAGGCTGTGCACTTCAACATCCCCAGGCTGTGCACTTCAACATCCACAGCCTGTGCACTTCAACATCCCCAGGCTGTGCACCTCAACATCCACAGCCTGTGCACTTCAACATCCCCAGGCTGTGCACCTCAACATCTCCAGGCTGTGCACCTCAACATCCCCAGGCTGTGCACCTCAACATCCCCAGGCTGTGCACTTCAGCATCCCCAGGCTGTGCACTTCAACATCCCCAGGCTGTGCACTTCAACATCCCCAGGCTGTGCAGTTCAACATCCCCAGGCTGTGCACCTCAACATCCCCAGTCTGTGCACCTCAACATCCCCAGGCTGTGCACTTCAACATCCTCAGGCTGTGCACCTAAACATCCCCAGGCTGTGCACCTAAACACCCCCAGGCTGTGCACTTCAGCATCCCCAGGCTGTGCACAACATCACCAGGCTGTGCACTTCAACATCCCCAGGCTGTACACTTCAACATCCCCAGGCTGTGCACTTCAACATCCCCAGGCTGTGCACTTCAACATCCACAGCCTGTGCACTTCAACATCCCCAGGCTGTGCACCTCAACATCCACAGCCTGTGCACTTCAACATCCCCAGGCTGTGCACCTCAACATCTCCAGGCTGTGCACCTCAACATCCCCAGGCTGTGCACCTCAACATCCCCAGGCTGTGCACTTCAGCATCCCCAGGCTGTGCACTTCAACATCCCCAGGCTGTGCACTTCAACATCCCCAGGCTGTGCAGTTCAACATCCCCAGGCTGTGCACCTCAACATCCCCAGTCTGTGCACCTCAACATCCCCAGGCTGTGCACTTCAACATCCTCAGGCTGTGCACCTAAACATCCCCAGGCTGTGCACCTAAACACCCCCAGGCTGTGCACTTCAGCATCCCCAGGCTGTGCACAACATCACCAGGCTGTGCACTTCAACATCCCCAGGCTGTACACTTCAACATCCCCAGGCTGTGCACTTCAACATCCCCAGGCTGTGCACTTCAGCATCCCCAGCCTGTGCACTTCAACTTCCCAAGGCTGTGCACCTTCCACACATCACAATCCACCTTTGATCTTTTCACTGCGGATATGTGCACACACTGTGTGCACACACAGAGGTCAATATAAGAACATTAGAACATACGTAATATATCACGCTTTGTATATCCTGACTGGATATACATTATATCTGATATACTGCTGGTGTGTAGATGGATAAGTGGATGAATTGGTCAGGGTTGAATAGATGTACTGGATGGCTGTTTGGAGGGTTGAGTAAGGCATCGGGTGGATGAATGGAATGGAGGGAAGGTTAGATTAGTAATAGTTGGTGGATCAGCAGGTGGGTAGGTTGACTGGTGGATGGATTGATGGATGGTGAGTAAGTGGACAGCAGACGACTGAACAAGAAATGGAATAAAATGAAAAAAAAAATAATTAGATGAGGAGAATGGAAGAGAATGGAGAATTGGATGGATAGAAGTGAGAGGAAAAGAAAGAAAATGAATGAAGAGAAGGATGGATAGAAACGAGAGGGGGAGGAATTAAGGAATAAGATGGTTATAAGTGACGTGGATGCTGGCTTGTGTGATGCTGTTTATAACTACAAACACTGAAGATGGTTCACCACTAGCACATCTCTGTGTAACTTCCTTCCCTCATAATTAAGACATCTTGTTGATGTTCAACGTATGTGCAGTTCAATGCAGAAAAGTGCAAAGTTCTAAAGCTTGGAAATGTTCATAACCCTGGCACTTACCAGCTTAATAATGTTGAACTTAGCACTCTTAGGCACTTAGCAGTGCCTATGCATGCGTAATAAAGCAAATAGATTATTGGGATTTATATCAAGAAGTGTAAGCAACAGAAGTCCAGAGGTCATACTGCAGCTTTATACATCATTAGTAAGGCCTCACCTAGATTACGTATCTCAGTTCTGGTCTCCATATTACAGAATGGATATAAATTCGTTAGAAAACATTCAGCGTAGAATGACAAAATTAATTCATAGCATTAGAAATCTTCCGTATGAAGAAAGATTGAAGACTCTTAAATTACATTCACTTGTAAGACAAAGAATGGGCATGATCGAAGTGTATAAGTGGAAGATGGGTATTAACAAATGAGATATAAATGAGGTTCTGAAGATATCTCTCCAAGAGAGAACCCGCACTAATAGATTCAAATTAGATAAGTTTAGATTTAGAAAGAATATATGAAACTATTGATTTGGAAATAGGGTAGCTGATGAGTGGAACAGTCTGCCTAGTAGGGTTGTTGAAGCTAAAACCTTAGGTAGTTTCAAATTTAGGTTCTATAAATACATGAGTGAGAGGGTGATAAACGGTTTAAAAAACCGAGAAGTTGAAGATTGAGACACTTATGCAACATTTGGGAATTTTTATTGAGGAAACGTTTCGCCACACAGTGGCTTCATCAGTCCAATACAAAGCAGAAAGGAGTAAAGAGAGGAGAAGTTTGAGGTAATCAGTCCCTCAGTCATTTATCACATCTGTCAGACACTGCAGCATTATGGGATCTTGATACAAAGAATTCTTCAACCTTGTCCAACCTTTGGACGAAGACCTACTTCGACTAGTGGATAGTACCACTATGACCCCGCCTCCTCCTGCTTCGCCTCACCTGACTACAGTATATAAGCCATTTCTACGGCCCTGTGTTGTACTTTCTACAAGATTGATGGACTGAATACATCGACTCCAAGCTGAGGGACTGATTACCTCAAACTCCTCCTCCCCTTACACCTTTCTGCTTTGTATTGGACTGTTGTGCAAGACAGGTATACGATACCGACAAGATGAAAGTTAAGACACTTGTGCAACATCTGGTTATCTTTATTGTAGACGTTTCGCCATCCAGTGGCGTTTCGCCACACAGTGGGATGGCGAAGCCACTGTGTGGCGAAACGCTTCCTCAAAGGTTCCCATATGTTGCATATGTGTCTCAGTCTTCATCATGAGTGAGAGGGGTTGGATTTGAGTGGGACTTGCACATGAGTTAGTGGATTTATCAGAGCTTACTGTTAGGGTAGAACTAAAGTGACTTGGGCAAACATTCTGTTACTGGTTTGTAGATGAGTGGTTCAGAGAACCGACATGTTGATAAATTAGACACATGTGCAACTGTTAGGTAAGACACATATACAACAGTTAGACAACTTTATTCCGAAACGTTTCGCCTACACAGTAGGCTTCTTCAGTCGAATACAGAAAGTAGGCAGGAACAGTAGAGATGTGAAGACGATGTAATCAGTCCATCACCCTTAAAGTCGTAGAATTTGAGGTTGTCAGTCCCTCGGCCTGGAAAAGTTCAGTTCCATAGTCAGGAACTATCTGAAGATCAAGCGACAGTGCGGAGACTTAAATACTGTCGGAAGGAGAGGTGCAGGGTAGTAGTAGTAGTAGTAGTAGTAGTAGTAGTAGTAGTAGTAGTAGTAGTAGTAGTAGTAGTAGTAGTAGTAGTAGTAGTAGTAGTAGTAGTAGTAGTAGTAGTAGTGAGAGGCCACTGAGAGGTCATGTCCCTCTCAGATCCAACACTTCTCACTTGAAAAGCTTGTCCAAGGTGTTTTCTGTACCAAGATGCCACGTGTTGCAGTGTCTGACAAGATGAACATCAAAATGGTATACAATACCGACAGGTTGTTAGGTAAGACACATATGCAACAGTTAGACAACTTTATTCCGAAACGTTTCGCCTACACAGTAGGCTTCTTCAGTCGAATACAGAAAATAGGCAGGAACAGTAGAGATGTGAAGACGATGTAATCAGTCCATCACCCTTGTAGTCGTATTTAAGTATTTAAGTCTCCGCACTGTCGCTTGATCTTCAGATAGTTCCTGACTATGGAACTGAACTTCTCCAGGCCGAGGGACTGACAACCTCAAATTCTACGACTACAAGGGTGATGGACTGATTACATCGTCTTCACATCTCTACTGTTCCTGCCTATTTTCTGTGTTCGACTGAAGAAGCCTACTGTGTAGGCGAAACGTTTCGGAATAAAGTTGTCTACCTGTTGCATATGTGTCTTATCGACTGAAGAAGCCTACTGTGTAGGCGAAACGTTTCGAAATAAAGATACCTAACTGTTACATATGTGTCTTACCTAACAACTTCTTGGGATCTTAATACTTAGGAATTCTTCGCTTGCCTAATTCTTGGGCACGACCCACTTCCACATTGAACAAATGTGACACCACCTATGACTGCTGCACCTCTCCTGCCATACGGTTTATAAGCTCCTTCTCCGCTCACATACCGTATTCTACTCAAGATTGATGGACTGAACACATCGACTCAAGGTTGAGGGACTGATTACCTCATTCTCCTCCTGTTCTTCAAGTTTCTCCTACGTATGGCGAAACGTTTCCTCAATAAAGATACCCAAGAGTTGCACATGTGTCTAATTTATCATTCTGTTACTGGGTTGGATTTGTGAAGGACCTGCCCAGCATGGGCCAACAGGCCTATTGCAATGTTCCTCTTTTCTTATGTTCTGGGTTTGATTGGTGTCGTGGGTATGGGAGTTAATTCATGGGCAGTTTTGGGTAGGGGTGGTTTTGATAAGGACCTGCCTTGTATGGACCAGTAGGCCTTCTGCAGTGCTCCTCCATTTTTATGTTCTTATAAACAATAGTCTCTCTAACATACAATAAAAGTCTCTCTTTTTTAATGTGTCTGTACGAGGGGTCACCGTGTCAATATTCGGAGAGACGTACACCACACGGTGTATAAATCCTAAGAGAGATACACCACACGGTTTATATACCTCAAGGTGCATATACCACGCGGTGTATACACCCTAAGACACATACACCACAGTGTACATACCCTAAGACACATACACCACAGTGTATATACCCTAAGACACATACACCTCAGTGTATATACCCTAAGACACATACACCACAGTGTATATACCCTAAGACACATACACCACACTGTGTATATAACTGATGTATATAACTGTGTATATAACTGTGTATATACCCTAAGACACATACACCACAGTGTATATACCCTAAGACACATACACCACAGTGTATATACCCTAAGACACATACACCACAGTGTATATACCCTAAGACACATACACCTCAGTGTAAATACCCTAAGACACATACACCACAGTGTATATACCCTAAGACACATACACCACAGTGTATATACCCTAAGACATACACCACAGTGTATATACCCTAAGACACATACACCTCAGTGTAAATACCCTAAGACACATACACCACAGTGTATATACCCTAAGACATACACCACAGTGTATATACCCTAAGACACATACGCCACAGTGTATATACCTTAAGACACATACACCACAGTGTATATACCCTAAGACACATACACCACAGTGTATATATCCTAAGACACATGCACCACACGGTGATGAATGGTTTGAAAAACCGACAAGTTGAAGATTGAGACACTTATGCAGCATATGGAAATCTTTATTCAGGAAACGTTTCGCCACACAGTGGCTTCATCAGTCCAATACAAAGAGGAAGGCGTAAGGAGAGGAGGAGAATGAGGTAATCAGTCCCTCAACCTGGAGTCGATGTGTTCAGTCCATCAATCTTGTAGAATGTACAGCATAGGGCCGTAGACGTGGCTTATATACTGTAGTGAGGTGACGTGAAGCAGGCGGAGGCGGGGTCATAGTGGTACCATCCACTAGTCGAAGTAGGTCTTCGTCCAAAGGTTGAACAAGTGTTGAAGAATTCTTTGTAACAAGATCCCATGATGCTGCAGTGTCTGAAAGTTGTGATGAATGGTTTGAAAAACCGACAAGTTGAAGATTGAGACACTTATGCAGCATATGGAAATCTTTATTCAGGAAACGTTTCGCCACACAGTGGCTTCATCAGTCCAATACACGGTGTACATACCCTAAGACACATACACCACACGGTGTATATACCCTAAGACACATACACCACACGGTGTATATACCCTAAGATACATACACCACATTGTACATACCCTAAGACACATACACCACAGTGTATATACCCTAAGACACATACACCACAGTGTACATACCCTAAGACACATACACCACAGTGTATATACCCTAAGACACATACACCACACGAAGTATATGCCCTAAGACACATACACCACAGTGTGTATACCCTAAGACACATACACCACAGTGTATATAACCTAAGACACATACACCACAGTGTATATACCCTAAGACACATACACCACAGTGTATATAACCTAAGACACATACACCACAGTGTATATACCCTAAGACACATACACCACAGTGTATATAACCTAAGACACATACACCACAGTGTATATACCCTAAGACACATACACCGCAGTGTATATACCCTAAGACACATACACCACAGTGTATATACCCTAAGACACATACACCACACGGTGTATATATCCTTGTAGACTTCTAGGTAGATGCTTATCTAAAATATTTTTTCTGGCTCCGGATTCTCCCAGTTGCAAAGCCAAAACACTTGTTTTTCCGTCATAATAAAAAGAAATCTCCAAAAAAATCTCCTCGAAATCATTTTTTTCAGACTTGAAACACAATTTTTATCTGTCGCATTGCCGCTGTGCAGCTAAAAAAAATAAAAAAAAACAAGAAAAAAAATTAGAAAAAATCGTGTAGCAAAATTTTAATAGAAACTTGAAGAAGAAAAACGTGAATAGCCAGGTACACTTTTTTATTTTTTTTATAGTTTTTGAGAACTATCGAAGGACACTGACGCTCATGCACTCGCTGTGTGAGCGTGTGTGCGTTATGATCACTTACGGTACGAGTGTAAGTGACTTACACTCAGAAGTTATGAGTGTACTGTCTCGTGGCAAATGGTCTGAGTGTTGTGGGTGGACCTGTACGCCCACTTTTGTCCTCTCATCCTTCAAGAGTTACTCTCGTAGCAGGAGTACAAACCCAGGAACGTCAACATATGGAGTCCTCAGGGCCGGAGTACAAATCCAAGGACATCAAGACAACCAGGTCTCAGAGCTGGAGTACAAACAAAGGAACATCAAGACAGGGAGCTCTCAGGGCTGGAGTACACACCCAGGAACATCAAGACGGAGCTCTCAGGGCTGGAGTACACACCCAGGAACATCAAGACGGAGCTCTCAGGGCTGGAGTACACACCCAGGAACATCAAGACGGAGCTCTCAGGGCTGGAGTACACACCCAGGAACATCAAGACGGAGCTCTCAGGGGCTGGAGTACACACCCAGGAACATCAAGACGGAGCTCTCAGGGGCTGGAGTACACACCCAGGTACATCAAGACGGAGCTCTCAGGGCTGGAGTACACACCCAGGAACATCAAGACGGAGCTCTCAGGAGCTGGAGTACACACCCAGGAACATCAAGACGGAGCTCTCAGGGGCTGGAGTACACACCCAGAAACATCAAGACGGAGCTCTCAGGGCTGGAGTACACACCCAGGAACATCAAGACGGAGCTCTCAGGGCTGGTGTACACACCCAGGAACATCAAGACGGAGCTCTCAGGGCTGGAGTACACACCCAGGAATATCAAGACGGAGCTCTCAGGGGCTGGAGTACACACCCAGGAACATCAAGACGGAGCTCTCAGGGCTGGAGTACACACCCAGTAACATCAAGACGGAGCTCTCAGGGCTGGAGTACACACCCAGAAACATCAAGACGGAGCTCTCAGGGGCTGGAGTACACACCCAGGAACATCAAGACGGAGCTCTCAGGGGCTGGAGTACACACCCAGGAACATCAAGACGGAGCTCTCAGGGCTGGAGTACACACCCAGGAACATCAAGACGGAGCTCTCAGGGCTGGAGTACACACCCAGAAACATCAAGACGGAGCTCTCAGGGGCTGGAGTACACACCCAGGAACATCAAGACAGAGCTCTCAGGGCTGGAGTACACACCCAGGAACATCAAGACGGAGCTCTCAGGGCTGGAGTACACACCCAGGAACATCATGACGGAGCTCTCAGGGCTGGAGTACACACCCAGGAACATCAAGACGGAGCTCTCAGGGCTGGAGTACACACCCAGGAACATCAAGACGGAGCTCTCAGGGCCGGAGTACACACCCAGGAACATCAAGACGGAGCTCTCAGAGCCGGAGTACACACCCAGGAACATCAAGACGGAGCTCTCAGGGCCGGAGTACACACCCAGGAACATCAAGACGGAGCTCTCAGGGGCTGGAGTACACACCCAGGAACATCAAGACGGAGCTCTCAGGGCTGGAGTACACACCCAGGAACATCAAGACGGTGCTCTCAGGGCTGGAGTACACACCCAGGAACATCAAGACGGAGCTCTCAGGGCTGGAGCACACACCCAGGAACATCAAGACGGAGCTCTCAGGGCCGGAGTACACACCCAGGAACATCAAGACGGAGCTCTCAGGGCCGGAGTACACACACAAGAACATCAAGACGGAGCTCTCAGGGCTGGAGTACACACCCAGGAACATCAAGACGGAGCTCTCAGGGGCTGGAGTACACACCCAGGAACATCAAGACGGAGCTCTCAGGGCTGGAGTACACACCCAGGAACATCAAGACGGAGCTCTCAGGGGCTGGAGTACACACCCAGGAACATCAAGACGGAGCTCTCAGGGGCTGGAGTACACACCCAGGAACATCAAGACGGAGCTCTCAGGGCTGGAGTACACACCCAGGAACATCAAGACGGAGCTCTCAGGGCTGGAGTACACACCCAGGAACATCAAGACGGAGCTCTCAGGGCTGGAGTACACACCCAGGAACATCAAGACGGAGCTCTCAGGGCTGGAGTACACACCCAGGAACATCAAGACGGAGCTCTCAGGGGCTGGAGTACACACCCAGGAACATCAAGACGGAGCTCTCAGGGCTGGAGTACACACCCAGGAACATCAAGACGGAGCTCTCAGGGGCTGGAGTACACACCCAGGAACATCAAGACGGAGCTCTCAGGGGCTGGAGTACACACCCAGGAACATCAAGACGGAGCTCTCAGGGCTGGAGTACACACCCAGGAACATCAAGACGGAGCTCTCAGGGCTGGAGTACACACCCAGGAACATCAAGACGGAGCTCTCAGGGCTGGAGTACACACCCAGGAACATCAAGACGGAGCTCTCAGGGCTGGAGTACACACCCAGGAACATCAAGACGGAGCTCTCAGGGGCTGGAGTACACACCCAGGAACATCAAGACGGAGCTCTCAGGGCTGGAGTACACACCCAGGAACATCAAGACGGAGCTCTCAGGGGCTGGAGTACACACCCAGGAACATCAAGACGGAGCTCTCAGGGGCTGGAGTACACACCCAGGAACATCAAGACGGAGCTCTCAGGGCTGGAGTACACACCCAGGAACATCAAGACGGAGCTCTCAGGGGCTTGAGTACACACCCAGGAACATCAAGACGGAGCTCTCAGGGGCTGGAGTACACACCCAGGAACATCAAGACGGAGCTCTCAGGGCTGGAGTACACACCCAGGAACATCAAGACGGAGCTCTCAGGGCTGGAGTACACACCCAGGAACATCAAGACGGAGCTCCAACCAGGAATGAGAATAACAAAAGTAGGAACGTAGATCAACGGGAGTGGGAACGTAGATCAACGGGAGTGGGAACGTAGATCAACGGGAGTGGGAACGTAGATCAACGGGAGTGGGAACGTAGATCAACGGGAGTGGGAACGTAGATCAACGGGAGTGAGAACGTAGATCAACGGGAGTGGGAACGTAGATCAACGGGAGTGGGAACGTAGATCAACGGGAGTGGGAACGTAGATCAACGGGAGTGAGAACGTAGATCACCGGTAGGAGCAATGTAAATACAGTTAGCTCTCCTGTAAATCTCCTCTATACAATGCGTTTTTTTTTTTTTGGCAAAAGCGACTGGAAAAATACATCCAGAATTGAATAACGTGTGGAAGGGCCTTCCCAGTGCGTGTTATTCAATTTAGGATACACTCCCTCAATCACACATAACGTTACGCTTTTTGAAGGAGCTGTTTAAGAGAGGTGACTGTATGCGAAAGCTGGAAGAGTGAGCGAGACGATGATCGTAAATGAACGAGAGCAAGAACGTAAATAAACAAGAGCAAGAACGTAAATAAACAAGAGCAAAAACGTAAATAAACGGGAAAAGGAACACACACACAAAATAAAGAGAAGAGTGTCTCCTGGTTATCGGGCTGACTAGCTGGGCAGGTGAAGAAGTCAGGTCCCTCCTGCTAATAGATTACCCGATGAAAAAGCTAATGGATTTCCAGCTGATGAATGTCTCTTAAGGATTCACCCCAACGTTTTGCCTGGAGTTTTCTCGCCGTTTCCCTCGCTACCTCGCCTTCCCCACAACTCTGCCAGCTCTTAATCAGCTATGTGCACTTTGTACCGACGGATGAGCTCATTAAACAAATTGCAATACAGTCATTAATCCTCTTACCTGGCCAAGTTTTTAACATAGGAATAATGTAACATCTATAATGATGTCCCCTGGGACGAAGTTACTAAGAGAACCTTATAATGTATATATATATATATATATATATATATATATATATATATATATATATATATATATATATATATATATATATATATATATATATATATATATATATATATATATGTCGTGCCGAATAGGCAGAATTTGCGATCTTGGCTTAAATAGCAACGTTCATATTGCCATATAGGACAAGTGAAAATTCGTGTATGCAATAATTTCGCCAGAATCATTCTGAACCTAACGAAAAATATATATTTCACCGTGTTTGTTTAGTATTAAATTACTTTAAACAAATCTAAAATATATTTAGTTGGGTTAGGCTAAAATAAATTGCTCTTGTTATAATAAGGTTAGGTAAGTTTTCTAAGTTCCTTTTGGTGCAAAATTATAAATTTTTACATTAACATTAATGAAAAAATATATCTTTAAACGTATAAGAGAAAATTTTAGAAACGACTTAATTTTAAATGAGTTCTTGCTAATTGACCAGTTTTACATATTCGGCACGGCATATATATATATATATATATATATATATATATATATATATATATATATATATATATATATATATATATATATATATATATATATATATATATATATATATATATATATATATATATATATATATATATATATATATATGCAATAAGATCACAGTAAACAGGTGATATCACAATATGCACAACAACCACTGTGAAAAAATAGTGAAATTCCCAACGCTTTCGTGACTTCTCACATTATCAAGGAACTGGTTCCTTGATATATATATCACGTGGCGTGGGAGACTTGGTTCGTGTCAGCGGTGGTTGAGAGATATCAGACGTCGGGTTGGTCATCCCAGGAGAGTGCAGCAACCAGCTGCCACCAGCCTGTCTCTCAGTAAGATTTCTTCGATTTCTGACCGACCACGGCAGCCGGTGCCACCCACGACAGCCTGTGTTGCCCACAACAGCCGGTGCCACCCACGACAGCTGGTGCTGCCCACGACCAGAGCTTCATCAGACAAGGAGAACAGAACAAAGATAGTGACAGGTAGAACCTTACTCTCTTTTGCCTGTCACTTCCTGTCTGCCCACGTCCTTTCTCCACTGTTCTACCCTATACCTCACTCCTCACCCTACCCACTCTTACCATCCCTCCTCCCGACTAAACAGTATAAAATACTACCTGACATAGCGGCGAGTCCGTTAGTATGAAGAGTACAGGTGTGCAATGTATACAGGTGAGTGTTATCTGGCTCTCAGAAGACGGAGGATCAAGCCTCCACCACGTCTTGCGCTGAATGAATCACATGAGTTAAGTATTTAACTCAATCACATGTGTGTAAAGATTGGGTGTGTATCTCCAGGTAGGTAGGCATCTCTTAGTGTGTATACAACGAGAGCAATATATATATATATATATATATATATATATATATATATATATATATATATATATATATATATATATATATATATATATATATATATATATATATATATATATATATATATATATATATATATATATATATATATATATATATATATATATATATATATATATATTTTATATATATTAGAAATATCGCAAACCAAGCGATACAGGATGCAAAATAACCACGGGGGGAGTAGAATGATAGCTCTAAGCCTCTCGTGTTGCAGTCAACACATCAGGAGCTTGCAAAATTGCAAGCTCACAGTCACACACACGTACACACAGTGGAACAGTCTAAAGAGTGATGTAGTGGAGGCAGGATCCATATATAACTTTAAGAAGAGGTAAGATAAAGCTCATGGAGCAGGCAGAGAGTGGACCTTGTAGCGACTAGGGCCAGGAGCTATTAATCTACCCTTACAACCACAATTAGTTGAGTACAGACACCAGCATCCTTACAAAAAAAGAACACATATCTATCACCTTTAAAATCTGGGGTTCGAAGCTACCACAGCTTGGAGTTCAAAAATATCCCAAACTGGGGGATTCACAGTTATTCCAAATGGGCATTGCACCTGTGGGTGGGCGAGGACACATACTCCTCACATACCGATGTTTGAACCGGGGTTCAAAGTTATCGAAAACTTGTTAAAGGAAAGCTTGCAAAATTCCGCAAGAAATTATCCCAAGCGCTGATGGTATCTAAATGAAACGCCCAGAGAACCTACCAAAATGCATCACCACGCAAATACCGCGCTCACTTTTTTATTTTATTTTTCCCCAAAAAAGAAATAAAGAAAGTTGAATCACGTGCCAAAATATTTCATATATCTCTATTTGGATTTTTTTCCGACATGGGTGAGATTGGAATCTCTCCTCGTCGACTGAGTAGGATCGAGATGCTTTCCAAATCCGTCAGAGCTTTGCAAAAAATTAATATTTAATTCTTCAAGCTGGCCACTTCAGACACCGTCAAGTGAATGTAATCATTCTCATCGTCGAGTGAATGCAATCATTCTCATCGTCGAGTGAATACAATCATTCTCACCGTCGAGTGAATACAATCATTCTCAGTGTTTAACGATACAGACACACAGCGTCGAATGCAAAACACTCTCTCTCTCTCTCTCTCTCTCTCTCTCTCTCTCTCTCTCTCTCTCTCTCTCTCTCTCTCTCTCTCTCTCTCTCTCTCTCTCTCTCTCTCTCTCTCTCTCTCTCTCTCTCTCTCTCTCTCTATCTCTATCTCTCTCTCTCTCTCTCTATCTCTATCTCTCTATCTCTCTCTCACTCTCTCTCCCCATCAATGAAACCACCAGCGGAGAAGAACGTAATTCGACAATAATATTTCCCCCCTCGCTGGAGCTTCGAGATTTACCAGAATTCCCGGGAAACACGACCATTCACCTCGACACACGAGCATTCACCTCGACACACGACAATTCGCCTAGAATGACCAACATTCTGCGCAGTGCCCTGGCTAGTGCATTCTCTTCACTGGCGATCAGACGTGTCAAATGAGACTTGCCTTGAGGGTACACCACCACACAGCAAATATCACTTGGTAACCTGGTTTTGTGGCCATTCCCGAGGAAATGTCATTCGACAGAGACGAAATATCCCATTCCACCCAATCCTTGCTTGGAGATCCAGTTGTATTTATCCATTGTGGGATAAAAGGATTTTCCTGATGGGTTTCCTGACATACACACACATATACATACATACACACACACACACACACACACACACACACACACACACACACACACACACACACACACACACACACACACACACACACACACACACACACGCACGCACACACACACACACATTACTAGGTATTCAGTCTTAGAGTAGTCAGAAAGTGGAACGACCTGGGGAGAGAAGTGGTAGAGGCAGTATCTATACATAGCTTTCGGAAGAGGTACGATAAGGCTCTCGAAGCCAGGGGAGAGTGAACCTAGTAACGACCAGCGAAGAGGCAGGGCCAGAAACTGTGATTCGACCCATGCAGCCACATGGAGATGAAAACACACACACACATACACACACATAAAGACAGGATGTTCCAGAGATGGGACACAGTAACAAGGGGACACAGTTGGAAGTTGAAGACACAGATGAATCACAAGGATGTTAGGAGGTATTTCTTCAGCCACAGAGTAGTCAGGAAGTGGAATAGTTTGGGAAGCGACGTAGTGGAGGCAGAATCCATACATAGCTTTAAGCAGAGGTATGATAAAGCTCACGATACAGGGAGAGTGACCTAGTAGCGACCAGTGAAGAGTCGGGGCCAGGAGCTAAGACTCGACCCCTGCAACCTCAACTAGGTGAGTACACACACACACACACACACACACACACACACACAAAGAGAGAAAGAGCAAAAATAATGGAGGAACGGTTGTCTGAGCGTGAAAGATGGACCACAAAATAGCTTTCAGCTGAGGCTCTGGCCGCCCATCTCATGATTTCAGAAAGGTTGGGATATTGGGTAATTGAAAATTGTAGCGGCATTCACTCTCTCAATTTGGTATTCAAATTCACATTTTGAACCTTAACTATTGGCCTACTTATTTTATGTTTCTCAGTGATGCTAGACGTCCGTGGGAGTTATTTCCTGATTGTAATTACCTGATTGTAACTGCCTGATTGAGACTACCTGATTGTAATTACTTGATTGTAACTGCCTGATTGAGACTACCTGATTGAAATTACTTGATTGTAACTGCCTGATTGAGACTACCTGATTGTAATTACTTGATTGTAACTGCCTGATTGAGACTACCTGATTGTAATTACCTGATTGTAACTGCCTGATTGAGACTACCTGATTGTAATTACTTGATTGTAACTGCCTGATTGAGACTACCTGATTGTAATTACTTGATTGTAACTGCCTGATTGAGACTACCTGATTGTAATTACCTGATTGTAACTGCCTGATTGAGACTACCTGATTGCAATTACCTTATTGTAATTGCCATATTGAGACTACCTGATTGTAATTACCTGATTGTAACTGCCTGATTGAGACTACCTGATTGTAATTACCTGATTGTAACTGCCTGATTGAGACTACCTGATTGTAATTACCTGATTGTAACTGCCTGATTGAGACTACCCGATTGTAATTACCTGATTGTAACTGCCAGATTGAGACTACCTGATTGTAATTACCTGATTGTAACTGCCTGATTGAGACTACCTGATTGTAATTACCTGATTGTAACTGCCTGATTGAGACTACCTGATTGTAATTACTTGACTGTAACTGATTGATTGAGACTACCTGATTGTAATTACCTGATTGTAATTGCCTTATTGAGACTACCTGATTGTGATTACCTGATTGCAACTGCCTGATTGAGACTACCTGATTGTAATTACCTGATTGTAACTGCCTGATTGAGACTACCTGATTGTAATTACCTGAATGTAACTGCCTGATTGAGACTACCCGATTGTAATTACCTGATTGTAACTGCCTGATTGAGACTACCTGATTGTAATTACCTGATTGTAACTGCCTGATTGAGACTACCCGATTGTAATTACCTGATTGTAACTGCCTGATTGAGACTTCCTGATTGTAATTACCTGATTGTAACTGCCTGATTGAGACTACCTGATTGTAATTACCTGATTGTAACTACCTGATTGAGACTACCTGATTGTAATTACCTG
>NC_091307.1:22423172-22465672 GCF_038502225.1 Cherax quadricarinatus | reverse complement strand
TGCCGCTTGGGACATTATATCTGTTAATGGGTTATCCTTCCCCCATCCAGCTGTCTGGTCTCAGGTCAGTCCTTATAAATAGAAAATAAACCACGGAACGGGTGGAGCTAGAACCCATGGCCAGTGAGTGGTAAAACTCCTCCCACTGGGCCATGATGAGAAATTAGACACATGTGCAACATCTGGGTATCTTTAATTGTAAACGCATCGCCAGCCAGTGGCTTTATCAATACAAGGACATGATGTGAAGAAATATATACAAGTTGGTGGGGTTGAATCCGCACCCGTGCTGTGGTTTGCAACATTGTTGCCAGAATTACCAACAATATGTTAGGCAAAAAAAATGAATATGTGTAACTAGTGTGACATTTTTGACATTTTACAGTGGCAACGTTTCACTCTAAAGGAGCTTTGTCAGCAGCCTGACTTGAATCCTTTTACCCAACACGTACTGTAGTTAGTTTGCAATCCTCTTATAATGACATTATGCTGTCGTAAGTCTCGAAAATATAACACAGGAGTAGGAAATATTTCTAAGGAGAAATGAAGTAATATTGAACTGTGTATATTAAATATACAAAGAATTACGTCAGGACGAGGCTCCAGGTGACTCTTGTCTTTCAAAAATAATGTATGTGGAGTGACCAGGAACCGTGATTCGACCCCCTGCATTCACATCTAGGGGAGATTACATAAAAAAAAACGAAAATTGTTAATTACAGGAAAAAGCAAGAGTAGGAAGTTCTCCCCCTATGTGCTGTTGCTCCGCTTAAAGAGTAATCCTCTTGTAAGAGGTTTACTGTGTTATGCAAGCAGTAATCTGTCACATCAGTAAAGAAAAAAAAAGAAAATGGCAGTGCAAAAATATTCAAAACACACTTTTTTAATATATTTAAATACATTCATGGAAAACTGGGAGAATGTTGAGACACGTGTGAAACATCGGCTCTATTGGCGAAACGTTTCGCCTGCACTGCAGACCTCATCAGAGACAGACGAAGGGGAGAGGAAGTGTGAGGTGATCAGTCCCTTAGTTTGTCTTACTCGTCAACTCACCGGTGGTTGTACATCATTTATGTGATAACTGATGTTTTCAGCAGAGAGCAGCAACGACCAGCTGATAACTGAGTGTTCAGCAGGCCTACTGACCTATGCTAAATAGGTCAGTAGGCCTACCCCAGTGTTCTTTCATTCGTGTGTTGTAAATAAAAACATATATAATTGCAATAGCAATATTTAATAAAAGCACCACACCCGTGAGGGTCATTTAGCGCTGACTTTTAAAGAGTGGATACAAGCCTTTACATTATTTCTCAGTGCATTATTATAATCATGGGGGAGCGCTAAACCCGTAGGATTATACAGCACATGTGCGAGGGGGGAGGGAGGCATTCAGGCTCAATTCAGGGAACTGGAGCACAGATCCAATTCCCTAGATCAAGAGCCTCTCACCAGCGTCAAGGAACCTCCCTTGAGGGGAACTTCTCCTTGCAAAGAACACTGTTAAAAACCTGGCAAAATTTTTCATTGAGAGAGTGGTAAGCCAGGGAAGACCTCGGTCATGTGACCTAACTTACCGTAGACCAGATCGCCAGGGAAGACCTCGGTCATGTGACCTAACTTAGCGTAGACCAGATCGCCAGGGAAGACCTCGGTCATGTGACCTAACTTACCGTAGACCAGATCGCCAGGGAAGACCTCGGTCATGTGACCTAACTTAGCGTAGACCAGATCGCCAGGGAAGACCTCGGTCATGTGACCTAACTTACCGTAGACCAGATCGCCAGGGAAGACCTCGGTCATGTGACCTAACTTACCGTAGACCAGATCGCCAGGGAAGACCTCGGTCATGTGACCTAACTTACCGTAGACCAGATCGCCAGGGAAGACCTCGGTCATGTGACCTAACTTAGCGTAGACCAGATCGCCAGGGAAGACCTCGGTCATGTGACCTAACTTACCGTAGACCAGATCGCCAGGGAAGACCTCGGTCATGTGACCTAACTTAGCGTAGACCAGTTCGCCAGGGAAGACCTCGGTCATGTGACCTAACTTAGCGTAGACCAGTTCGCCAGGGAAGACCTCGGTCGTGTGACCTAACTTAGCGTAGACCAGATCGCCAGGGAAGACCTCGGTCGTGTGACCTAACTTAGCGTAGACCAGATCGCCAGGGAAGACCTCGGTCATGTGACCTAACTTAGCGTAGACCAGATCGCCAGGGAAGACCTCGGTCATGTGACCTAACTTAGCGTAGACCAGATCGCCAGGGAAGACCTCGGTCATGTGACCTAACTTAGCGTAGACCAGATCGCCAGGGAAGACCTCGGTCATGTGACCTAACTTAGCGTATACCAGATCGCCAGGGAAGACCTCGGTCGTGTGACTTAACTTAGCGTAGACCAGATCGCCAGGGAAGACCTCGGTCATGTGACCTAACTTAGCGTAGACCAGATCGCCAGGGAAGACCTCGGTCATGTGACCTAACTTAGCGTAGACCAGATCGCCAGGGAAGACCTCGGTCATGTGACCTAACTTAGCGTAGACCAGATCGCCAGGGAAGACCTCGGACATGTGACCTAACTTAGCGTAGACCAGATCGCCAGGGAAGACCTCGGTCATGTGACCTAACTTAGCGTAGACCAGATCGCCAGGGAAGACCTCGGTCATGTGACCTAACTTAGCGTAGACCAGATCGCCAGGGAAGACCTCGGTCATGTGACCTAACTTAGCGTAGACCAGATCGCCAGGGAAGACCTCGGTCATGTGACCTAACTTAGCGTAGACCAGATCGCCTGGGAAGACCTCGGTCATGTGACATAACTTAGCGTAGACCAGATCGCCAGGGAAGACCTCGGTCATGTGACCTAACTTAGCGTAGACCAGATCGCCAGGGAAGACCTCGGTCATGTGACCTAACTTAGCGTAGACCAGATCGCCAGGGAAGACCTCGGTCGTGTGACCTAACTTAGCGTAGACCAGATCGCCAGGGAAGACCTCGGTCGTGTGACCTAACTTAGCGTGGACCAGATCGCCAGGGAAGACCTCGGTCGTGTGACCTAACTTAGCGTAGACCAGATCGCCAGGGAAGACCTCGGTCATGTGACCTAACTTAGCGTAGACCAGATCGCCAGGGAAGACCTTGGTCATGTGACCTAACTTAGCGTAGACCAGATCGCCAGGGAAGACCTCGGTCATGTGACCTAACTTAGCGTAGACCAGATCGCCAGGGAAGACCTCGGTCATGTGACCTAACTTAGCGTAGACCAGATCGCCAGGGAAGACCTCGGTCATGTGACCTAACTTAGCGTAGACCAGATCGCCAGGGAAGACCTCGGTCATGTGACCTAACTTAGCGTAGACCAGATCGCCAGGGAAGACCTCGGTCATGTGACCTAACTTAGCGTAGACCAGATCGCCAGGGAAGACCTCGGTCATGTGACCTAACTTAGCGTAGACCAGATCGCCAGGGAAGACCTCGGTCGTGTGACCTAACTTAGCGTAGACCAGATCGCCAGGGAAGACCTCGGTCGTGTGACCTAACTTAGCGTAGACCAGATCGCCAGGGAAGACCTCGGTCGTGTGACCTAACTTAGCGTAGACCAGATAGCCAGGGAAGACCTCGGTCATGTGACCTAACTTAGCGTAGACCAGATCGCCAGGGAAGACCTCGGTCATGTGACCTAACTTAGCGTAGACCAGATCGCCAGGGAAGACCTCGGTCGTGTGACCTAACTTAGCGTAGACCAGATCGCCAGGGAAGACCTCGGTCGTGTGACCTAACTTAGCGTAGACCAGATCGCCAGGGAAGACCTCGGTCATGTGACCTAACTTAGCGTAGACCAGATCGCCAGGGAAGACATCGGTCATGTGACCTAACTTAGCGTAGACCAGATCGCCAGGGAAGACCTCGGTCATGTGACCTAACTTAGCGTAGACCAGATCGCCAGAGAAGACCTCGGTCATGTGACCTAACTTAGCGTAGACCAGATCGCCAGGGAAGACCTCGGTCGTGTGACCTAACTTAGCGTAGACCAGATCGCCAGGGAAGACCTCGGTCGTGTGACCTAACTTAGCGTAGACCAGATCGCCAGGGAAGACCTCGGTCATGTGACCTAACTTAGCGTAGACCAGATCGCCAGGGAAGACCTCGGTCGTGTGACCTAACTTAGCGTAGACCAGATCGCCAGGGAAGACCTCGGTCGTGTGACCTAACTTAGCGTAGACCAGATCGCCAGGGAAGACCTCGGTCGTGTGACCTAACTTAGCGTAGACCAGATCGCCAGGGAAGACCTCGGTCATGTGACCTAACTTAGCGTAGACCAGATCGCCAGGGAAGACCTCGGTCATGTGACCTAACTTAGCGTAGACCAGATCGCCAGGGAAGACCTCGGTCATGTGACCTAACTTAGCGTAGACCAGATCGCCAGAGAAGACCTCGGTCATGTGACCTAACTTAGCGTAGACCAGATCGCCAGGGAAGACCTCGGTCATGTGACCTAACTTAGCGTAGACCAGATCGCCAGGGAAGACCTCGGTCATGTGACCTAACTTAGCGTAGACCAGATCGCCAGGGAAGACCTCGGTCATGTGACCTAACTTAGCGTAGACCAGATCGCCAGGGAAGACCTCGGTCATGTGACCTAACTTAGCGTAGACCAGATCGCCAGGGAAGACCTCGGTCATGTGACCTAACTTAGCGTAGACCAGATCGCCAGGGAAGACCTCGGTCATGTGACCTAACTTAGCGTAGACCAGATCGCCAGGGAAGACCTCGGTCATGTGACCTAACTTAGCGTAGACCAGATCGCCAGGGAAGACCTCGGTCATGTGACCTAACTTAGCGTAGACCAGATCGCCAGGGAAGACCTCGGTCATGTGACCTAACTTAGCGTAGACCAGATCGCCAGGGAAGACCTCGGTCATGTGACCTAACTTAGCGTAGACCAGATCGCCAGGGAAGACCTCGGTCATGTGACCTAACTTAGCGTAGACAAGATCGCCAGGGAAGACCTCGGTCATGTGACCTAACTTAGCGTAGACCAGATCGCCAGGGAAGACCTCGGTCATGTGACCTAACTTAGCGTAGACCAGATCGCCAGGGAAGACCTCGGTCATGTGACCTAACTTAGCATAGTCCAGATCGCCAGGGAAGACCTCGGTCATGTGACCTAACTTAGCGTAGACCAGATCGCCAGGGAAGACCTCGGTCATGTGACCTAACTTAGCGTAGACCAGATCGCCAGGGAAGACCTCGGTCGTGTGACCTAACTTAGCGTAGACCAGATCGCCAGGGAAGACCTCGGTCGTGTGACCTAACTTAGCGTAGACCAGATCGCCAGGGAAGACCTCGGTCATGTGACCTAACTTAGCGTAGACCAGATCGCCAGGGAAGACCTCGGTCATGTGACCTAACTTAGCGTAGACCAGATCGCCAGGGAAGACCTCGGTCATGTGACCTAACTTAGCGTAGACCAGATCGCCAGGGAAGACCTCGGTCATGTGACCTAACTTAGCGTAGACCAGATCGCCAGGGAAGACCTCGGTCATGTGACCTAACTTAGCGTAGACCAGATCGCCAGGGAAGACCTCGGTCATGTGACCTAACTTAGCGTAGACCAGATCGCCAGGGAAGACTTCGGTCGTGTGACCTAACTTAGCGTAGACCAGATCGCCAGAGAAGACCTCGGTCATGTGACCTAACTTAGCGTAGACCAGATCGCCAGGGAAGACCTCGGTCATGTGACCTAACTTAGCGTAGACCAGATCGCCAGAGAAGACCTCGGTCATGTGACCTAACTTAGCGTAGACCAGATCGCCAGGGAAGACCTCGGTCATGTGACCTAACTTAGCGTAGACTAGATCGCCAGGGAAGACCTCGGTCATGTGACCTAACTTAGCGTAGACCAGATCGCCAGGGAAGACCTCGGTCGTGTGACCTAACTTAGCATAGACCAGATCGCCAGGGAAGACCTCGGTCATGTGACCTAACTTAGCGTAGACCAGATCGCCAGGGAAGACCTCGGTCATGTGACCTAACTTAGCGTAGACCAGATCGCCAGGGAAGACCTCGGTCATGTGACCTAACTTAGCGTAGACCAGATCGCCAGGGAAGACCTCGGTCATGTGACCTAACTTAGCGTAGACCAGATCGCCAGGGAAGACCTCGGTCGTGTGACCTAACTTAGCGTAGACCAGATCGCCAGGGAAGACCTCGGTCGTGTGACCTAACTTAGCGTAGACCAGATCGCCAGGGAAGACCTCGGTCGTGTGACCTAACTTAGCGTAGACCAGATCGCCAGGGAAGACCTCGGTCGTGTGACCTAACTTAGCGTAGACCAGATAGCCAGGGAAGACCTCGGTCGTGTGACCTAACTTAGCATAGACCAGATCGCCAGGGAAGACCTCGGTCGTGTGACCTAACTTAGCGTAGACCAGATCGCCAGGGAAGACCTCGGTCGTGTGACCTAACTTAGCGTAGACCAGATCGCCAGGGAAGACCTCGGTCGTGTGACCTAACTTAGCGTAGACCAGATCGCCAGGGAAGACCTCGGTCGTGTGACCTAACTTAGCGTAGACCAGATCGCCAGGGAAGACCTCGGTCGTGTAACCTAACTTAGCGTAGACCAGATAGCCAGGGAAGACCTCGGTCGTGTGACCTAACTTAGCATAGACCAGATCGCCAGGGAAGACCTCGGTCGTGTGACCTAACTTAGCGTAGACCAGATCGCCAGGGAAGCCCTCGGTCGTGTGACCTAACTTAGCGTAGACCAGATCGCCAGGGAAGACCTCGGTCGTGTGACCTAACTTAGCGTAGACCAGATCGCCAGGGAAGACCTCGGTCGTGTGACCTAACTTAGCGTAGACCAGATAGCCAGGGAAGACCTCGGTCGTGTGACCTAACTTAGCGTAGACCAGATCGACAGGGAAGACCTCGGTCTTGTGATCTAACTTAGCGTAGACCAGATCGCCAGGGAAGACCTCGATCGTGTGACCTAACTTAGCGTAGACCAGATAGCCAGGAGATATTATTAGTTACTATTGTTAATTATTATTGATGAGTTAGGCACAAGAGTGGTATTATATACCATTTGTTATTCTCACAATCAATGCTGGTAGAAACGATACTGGGAACTGCAGGAGGCAGGAATTATTAACCAAACACAGGACAGATGTACATTTAATTTGGTCAGAGGGTGAGATCCATATCATGTGTATCATTTTGCCCAGAAGGGGAGAGGGCAGTGAATCGATGTCTAGGGCAATTTGGTGTAAATTACTGGCTAGACAGGTACTGCAAGGATTTTATAATCCCAGTCCGTTGGCAACTGGGATAAATTCTATTGCAGTTATGATATGCAAGTGAGGGATGGGGTGCATCTCTCTGGTGCAGGAGTGACAGTTCACTCAAGGAAGGCCTTTGCTAAGTTCTACAAAACTTTAAATTTATATTAGATAGAAGTATGAGTGTATAGGAAAGAAAAGGCTTGTAGCACACCAGAGGAGAGCCTTCAGAAAATATGGTTGCTTCTAAATCAGTTTATGATGGCAACAAAGAAATTAATGTTCAGAGAGAAGAGGAGGAGAGAGACAAGGAAGTGAATCTTTTAACATCTGAGTAAGAAACTTGTGCAACGTCTCGCCTACATATTACGCTGCTTCTGTCAAATACAGAGGAGATTAAATATAGAGACAGCAGTAGTGGTAAGGTAAAGATGTGATCAGTCCATCAGCCTTGAAGCGGTCAGTCCCTCAGCCTGGAGAAGAGTTCAGCTCCATAGTCTGGAACAATGTGAAGCTGAAGCATGAGAACGTTGTTTTATATAAGCTGCTCTTCTCCTCAGTTCTTACCTTCTTGCTGCTACTTGTCGGCCCCTTTCCAACACCTCTTCCAAGATATTTGTTTTTATTCCTGAGAAGTATTACTTATTCCATCTTAGTGCCTGACTTTTTAAGATCTCGTCATAGAACTCTATCAGAGTTGTGAGACAGGATTTACCATTTCTAAAATCGTGCTGGTTATGTATGAACTAGATCATTTCCGGGGTTTCACCGCTCTTCTCCATAACCCTAAAGTGTGTGTGTACGTACTCACCTATTTGTGGTTGCAGGGGTCAAGACACAGCTCCTGATCCCGCCTCTTCACTGATCGCTACTAGGTCCTCTCTCTCCCTGCTCCATGAGCTCCATTACATCATTTGCCAGATTATTCCACTTCCTGACAACTTTGACTGAAGAAATACTTCTTGCATCTCTTTGACTTATCTGAGTCTTCAACTCCCAATTATGACACCTTGTTTCTGTGTCCCATCTCTGGAAAATCCTGTCTGTCCACCTTGTCAATTCCTCGCAGTATTTTGTATGTTGTTATCATGTCTCCCTTAACCCTCCTGTCCCTCCAGTGTCGTCAGGCAGATTTCCTTTAACCTTTCTTCGTAGGCCATTCCCCTTAGCTCTTGTTGCAAACCTTTGCACTTTTTTTAATTTCTTGACGTGCTTGACCAAGTGTGGGTTCCAAACTGGTGCTGCATACCCCAGTATGGGCCTGACGTACACGGTGTACGGAGTCTGTGTGTGTGTGTGTGTGTGTGTGTGTGTGTGTATCAGCCACATACATAAATCTGTGTGGAGTTACAAGAGGATTAGCGATGCGAGGTGATTCCCACAACATGTATTACTTTCTATACAAACAAATGACGGATTATATTCAATGAATTTGGGATTTGGATTTGAAATGGTAGAGTATAAACACACTTTTTTTCGTATTTATTTGCATAATATTAGCTTAAAATTTAGCAGTATGTACAAACCTGCATTATTTATATAAAAATACACCACCATATACAACTGGCATTTGATTATCCAAATGTTATCAACTAACGTACACTGGGACTGAGATTTTGCTTTACAAACATTAAAAAACAAATTGTTCATAATTTGGGATTTCTACTGACTGTACACAGAAGAGATAAATAAAGGCATCTTTTTTCTTCCCCTTAAAAGAAATATAATAAGGAGAATCGGTATATTATGTGACTCTCAAAAACTGATCTATCATTCTTGGTTCATCAGGGATGCAGTACAAGGCTTGCTATATTGTGATGTTCGTGTGTGGTCGCCCTTCACGGAGGGAAGAGGTTCCTTGATACTGGTGAAGGGCTCTTGAGCCCTGAAAGCTGTCCTTCCCTTCCTCAGATCAAACTTCGATTACTTCCCATTCCTGATCCAGTGAGCTCAGTATTCCTGTGTAGTCACCGAGGAGAATTAAGAACACTGAGCTCGGCTCTTCACCACGATCGTCCCAGTAAAACACAACTTGACATCAGCCTAACGCAAGCCCTGACTCGGAGAACTGGTTCTTTTAAAACAAGAAAACGTCATATCTATATTTTCCATCTAAAATGTGAAATGAAGAGTTTCAAGATAAAGCACACCCATAAAATATCAAAGAATACATCTTTCTGTTGTATAAATGAACGGCATGAATGTCGACTCTGAGTCGAGCTGAGGACGTGAATGATGGAGGTGTGACATTTCCCAAACACCTGCCGCTCACTTCATAATATAGTTATGTTCCCGAGAGCGTCGGCGTTTTGCGACTGTCTGGAATCAGTCTTAATCTCTGGCTACGTTAAAAAATAATCAATATGGCTAACATGTGGAAAAGTGTTTTTTTTTATAACGTGAAGCGTACAGCAGCATCAACAGCTTCACGGACCGCTGGTGCACAGGCAATGCACTGCCCGACGATGCTGAGGAGAGACGTGGTAGAACAAGCTTTTATTGTGACCACGTTTCGCTCTATAGAACTTTAACTGAAAGCTTGTTCATGATGTGATAAAGCTCTACACAACATGATACATCTTTACACACGGTTTGACCAAGCTCTTCACAGAATAAAATGTTGTAATGGAGGCTTATTCTTTGCAGCGCGTCTTTCTCCATACCCTGCACGAACAGCTGCACTTCTTGCACACAAAACAACCCACCATTCAGCTTTGTCCTGATGACTTCTGGAGAATCTGAATTCGTGGGGCTACAAGGATGGAGTGCCTTTATATGGGTGATGCGTTCCAAACCCGAGGACTTGCAAACCCTCCTCGCCTCCCTCGATTCGAACTTGATTGCCTCCCATTCGCCAGGAGTTGCGTGGCCCCCTCAGATTTATTAGCTCTCGTGGATACAAGGAGCGAGAGCGGCGGTCTGTGACACTGGTGGCGTGCCTAAGCTTGGGACATGAACATAGATGACTAGCTTTGAAGGAGCATGGGAAAGTTAGGACGAACATTGTGTAGCATCGTTTAGTCACGGAGTATGCACCGCTCACAGTAGCAGGAGCAGCAGCAGTAGCAGCAAGGGAGGTGTGACAGAGGCTCTCACCATCGTGGGGAAAACAGCACTCAGCAATTTCTTCCCTGATCGTCACAGCTTTAGCTCTGTTCCTCGCTTCTGTGCGTGAAAAAGAATTGTATTTTTCACAGCTTTAGCTATACTCTGTTTCCTTGTTCTAGTCTTATTTTCTTCATGATCGCATGTACAAATATAACACTGGTATGTCATGGAACACTTTGTCATGTGGGTGAGTAATCTCTGGGATTTGGCCTACCCAAGTACCTTGGAATGTTTGGTACCCCCATCCTTCCCCAGGGTAGAACTGCAGCAGCTGGGGTCGTCGACACACCAGCTACATCTGTCACTTTTAAATCCACTTTCTCCCACGCTGGTGCTCTGCTACTTCTTCAGAGAAAATAGTGTGCTCAGTCTATTACGTGTTTATGTCATACTTTTTAAGCTGAACCTGCCGACTTGGCTTAACCAGCAAGCATAGTCCTGCCAAACAAGCCGTGCAGTTAATTATTATATTGTCAATAATAAATTATACTAAATTTATTCTGACCTTAGGTTAAATATTACTAAGTTACATTACAGCCATTTTAACAAAGGTTCGTTAGTTTTAGGGCATTTTTTTGTTTTCTGCACTCTTAATTCACATATATTAACACATAATGCAGTTCGGCTTGTTTGACGTGTCTTAAAAGGCAAGACATTTACATTCTACGTGATAGGCTGGCACCATTCAGACGGCAGGGAAGGTGAGCTGATATTGGCTCCTGATCGTCAGACATCACCTTGAATTGGCAGTCTGTCAGCCTGCACTGCCTGCAAAGCTGTCAGCCAGATAGCCAGCAGGAGAGCTGGAGTGAAGAACAGTACAAAATACGCACACAGCGTAAATGCAACAAAAAAAATGCACAATATATAGCACTTGCAGGCCACTTTGGAGTTGAGATTCAGAAGATATTTGTGTAAAGCGTCTCACGTGTATTAATGCACTACTTTCAACTTTTTCATAAAACCTTGGTTTATCTTTTTTTCAGATTCAATAGTGTCTTTTGCTTCCTCTGAAACACAGTCTGGATAGCTGTTCAGAGTTTTTCCCCCAACTGTTTAACTTGTTCACTAAGTGACACACTATTGTGATTCTCTAACACTGTCCTTCACTCACACACACACACACACACACACACACACACACACACTCTCTCTCTCTCACACACACAGCACGAGTTAGGCACAAGACAGAAAACACTCGTCTCCAGTATCAACTTGTGCACTGGAATGCTCTACGCTTTAAAATCACAGACATTTGATTAAGTACAGCAGATGAAACACGTACACAATTCTATATAACGAACCAACGTCGTCAGATACGAACCATAACTGGAAGGAATCATGCAGTGTTATGACAAGTGTTTTTTTTTTCCCTCTTCTTTATAACAAGGACTCCAACACAATAACTTTCTATTATCTTCGTACACCTACTCTTTGGCTAGGAACTAGGCAAGTATGTAACAGCAATGAGATTAGAGTCATACAGAAGGCAACCACCGGAAACTACTGGCATGTGTGAGGTGGGAGATTTGGTGGCAGCTGTTGTTTCCACCAATGGTGAGAACTTTGGTGGCATCAGTCATTACTCACTAACGGTAAGAGCTAAGGAGGCAGCCACTGTTTTTCTAGTCATGGTGAGAGCCTTTAGGACAGCTGTCTCTCCCACCAGTGGCGGCAGCCTCTATGAGAGCCGTCATTTCCACCATTGGTGACAGCCATCGTTGCCACTGAGAGCCATGGTAGCGGCTACTGTGCCCCCCACCAGACAACCTCGCCATGCTCAGCAGCTCTCAGCACATGGATGTGGGTTCCCCGTTTATAGTGCACATCACATTGTCCAATTTATGTGCTAAATGTAAACTTCTGCAGTCTGGATCAACCTCAAGAGTTTCAATAATCTGTACATAGTATCTAGTAATATACGTGTGGAAAAGTTCCTGGAGGGCAGGCTTGGCATCCAACTGTCCCAGATGGTTGAGGCTCAGGTGGTGCAAGTAGGCCGCCATGTCTTGGTCGGTTACAGGTGGCATGGTTCGCACCCCATTGTAGAACGCCCGCACCATCGCCTTGTACTGGGTGATGTCCTTGGCAAAGAGCAATTTGTTGGAGGGCGAATCCTTGCCAAGGCGGTGTTCTGTGGTGGAACAGGCGTCCATGAAAGTCTGGGCGATCACTGACAGGCATGAGTCAACTGTGGGACTCTTGTGCACGTCTAAAATAAAGTCCGGGTTTTTGATGAAGTTGACCCAGAAGCGCAGCGGAAGGCTGTTGGACTTCCAGGCCAAGACTACCTCGGGATCAACTAAGCCGTGGCGTCGACCAGCCTCGTCGAAGAGATCGAACAGCCACTTGATAGCTGGAGGCAGTGTCTCGTTAGGGCTGAGGATGGTTTTGAAGAAGTCGTCAACAAACTTCTGGACGGTGCCCTTCGTGGAGAGGAGTCTGGTGAGGAAGATCTCCGGGATGGCCTTGTGTGTGCGCTCACCACCCCTGCATGGTGAGTCGTGATCCACGGGCTTCACTAGGTGATAGACATTGGGCTCCAGAGAGTTGGATTCTCCATCTCCACAGTGGCTAACTGGGCTTCCAGAGCCGGTCATCCCATAGCCAGCACCTGGGAAGAAACTACGCATTAGCACACACACACACACACCGATAGATGCATATAGAGCACCACTACACTGATAGTATAAATGAGACACACGAACAAGCCACATTCGTCGCCTCGCCTAAGTCTCTAATTAGGCTGAATAAAACTTGCGATTTTGCCTTAAATAGCATCGCTCTTCTTGTCGAACAAGGCAAGCGAAAATTTGAGTATGCAATAATTTCGCAAAAATCATTCTGAACCTAAAGAATATATATATATATATATATATATATATATATATATATATATATATATATATTTTTTTTTTTTTTAATATATAATGGGGTCCACCTCTGGTGTAAATTGTGGGACCCATTGCCTCGGAGAAGTGCATAAAAAGACTTCAAGGAAGAATATTTGGATTTGGATTTCTTATATATATATATATATATATATTAAAACCCTTTACACAACTTTTAGTAAAAAAGTTGCTGTGTAAATATTACAACAAATTAATTAAATAATTTTATATATCAAGAATTTCTGATAACACATGAAATACACACACACACACACACACACACACACACACACACACACACACACACACACACACACACTTGAGGATAGTTACACCTGCCGAAAAGAAAACCTTGATGACAAGAGTGCCCGGAACTCACAGCTGTTGCACTTGGTAGTGCAGTTGGCATTGTTGAGTGTGTGATGGTCGTGTGGTCGGTGGACCAGAGCCATGATAGCAGAGTCCTTCACACCGTAGTGAGCCAGTGTGTTGAGGCGTCGCCATCCGCTGCTCTCCACCTTCGTCGTCATGTCTTCGTCAGCAAGGATCAAGTGACCGTTGCGACCGTGGCGCCACTCTGCAAGTATCAACAACAAGAGTTATACAGTGTAAATATGAATTCCTTGTCTGCAAAAAATCATAATCCACAATACCGTAACTGGAACAAGTCACAATTAACTCTCAATACCATGAATGGAACAAATCATAATTAACTTATAATACCGTGACTGGAACAACTCATAACTGTGGTTTACTTGTGGCCGATTTCGTGGGCTCTTGTGATCCTTGCATTCCCGCCAAGCCTAAGACTTTGACCTTATCAAGGTTGTTTCCGTTAGCGGCCGTCAGGCCCACACAGCCATCACAACCCAGTTGATGTAGCACTTGTAGAGGAAGAAAGCTTCCTGGTTCGATCTAGCAATGTTTTCAATATCTGCTGGTTGAGCCTTGGGTTCAACCAGCAGACATTGGATGGTGACGGAGTGTTGTAATTGTACCCCTGGCCTCCCTGCTATTCACTAAGTTTATTCTACACTGTCTCCCGTAGGTTTCTCTGCCGTAAGTTAGAGTAGTGACTAGGGTAGGAACCAGGCCCTCAGGTATCTTCCATGTATATATTATTAGGTATCTTCTCCATTTCAGAAAGAACAATCTTAAGTGTGTTGGGGCGTTCCCGACAATATAGATGTATTATTGTTTCTGTAGGAGCAGTATACGACCTCTCTGCTTTTCTCATCTCTAGTTCTCATGATCTGAAAAATTCTGTGACAACAGAACAACAATTGAAAACCGTGAGAGCACCAGTGATTTTCTGAGGGATAGTCATTAGTTTTGATTCTCTTGTTTTGAAAGTTTTCATAATCTACTTTGTCATTTTCCTGGCCTTGTTGGATTTTCTTCGCTCTCTTTTCGAAATGATAGATCTTCTGACATAATTATTCCCAGTCTCTGACCTGTTCTTAGCGTTCTATATGATCAACCTGCGTTCTGAATACTTCGTTCGCTTTGAGTTCCTTTTTCCCAATACCTCAGAAGTTCAAATTTGTTACCACTGAACAATGCTGTATCTTTTACAGAAGTGATTATCATACGTTGATACAGTCTGTACAGGATGATACGAAGCCGTGGTTAGTCTCCTTGCGCGTCCTGTGAGGACGAGGAACAGTAGTGGTGCTAGGACCGTGACCTGGGGTACTGAACCTCCAAATTGCGGTGATACGAAGTCTGTACGTCTGTCACGAGGATGGGAAACGTAAACGGTGGTGCCAGGTTCAGTAGACCAAGGTACGAGGTCCTGCACTTTCTCACTGGGAAGGGAAAGCAGCGGAGGCTTCGCTCAGCACACGTCAAGGGGAGGGCAGACGGGAGTGCATTGATGCCCAAAAGGGTTCTTGACGCAAGGAATTTAAACTCCCTCCCCCTCCTCACCGTCGACTAGGTCAAACCGGGTAACATCTTATTCCCGGGAGCTGTGTCACCCCGTACGCGTTTATCGCTTCACCCATGAATTTAATAGCTATAGTGTAACAACAACAGACTGCTTGATCACGGCATTTTTTAGAGGCACTCGTTACCAACGTGTTATTAACCATGTGTCCCAAAACATGTCGCCATGTACCCAAATCACGTGTTAGATATGCAAATTCAACCGGATGTTTAGTAATTAAGCGCAAAACCCGAAAGGGTCATACAGCAGGGAAGAGAGAGGAAAAAACTCATACGTTGCCACTTTTGTCTCCCAACACAAAAATGCAATAAAAACAAAAACTATTTTTGGTCGACGAGAGAGAGTAAACAAGACGTCAGAAGTCAACTGTTAATTTTTGGCCAGACTGTCCTTAACTGATGACTCTCGTTGTGTTAATTTTTGGCCAGACTGTCCTTAACTGATGACTCTCGTTGTGTTAATTTCATTGCAGCGTACCGTGTACACCTCGTAGCCCCGTCTGTGTACCGTGTACACCTCGTAGCCCCGTCTGTGTACCGTGTACACCTCGTAGCCCCGTCTGTGTACCGTGTACACCCTGTAGCCCCGTCTGTGTACCGTGTACACCCTGTAGCCCCGTCTGTGTATTGTGTACACCTCGTAGCCCCGTCTGTGTACCGTGTACACCCTGTAGCCCCGTCTGTGTACCGTGTACACCCTGTAGCCCCGTCTGTGTACCGTGTACACCTCGTAGCCCCGTCTGTGTACCGTGTACACCCTGTAGCCCCGTCTGTGTACCGTGTACACCCTGTAGCCCCGTCTGTGTACCGTGTACACCTCGTAGCCCCGTCTGTGTACCGTGTACACCTCGTAGCCCCGTCTGTGTACCGTGTACACCTCGTAGCCCCGTCTGTGTACCGTGTACACCTCGTAGCCCCGTCTGTGTACCGTGTACACCCTGTAGCCCCGTCTGTGTATTGTGTACACCTCGTAGCCCCGTCTGTGTACCGTGTACACCTCGTAGCCCCGTCTGTGTACCGTGTACACCTCGTAGCCCCGTCTGTGTACCGTGTACACCTCGTAGCCCCGTCTGTGTACCTTGTACACCCTGTAGCCTCGTCTGTGTACCGTGTACACCTCGTAGCCCCGTCTGTGTACCGTGTACACCTCGTAGCCCCGTCTGTGTACCGTGTACACCTCGTAGCCCCGTCTGTGTACCGTGTACACCTCGTAGCCCCGTCTGTGTACCGTGTACACCTCGTAGCCCCGTCTGTGTACCGTGTACACCTCGTAGCCCCGTCTGTGTACCGCGTACACCCTGTAGCCTCGTCTGTGTACCGTGTACACCTCGTAGCCCCGTCTGTGTACCGTGTACACCTCGTAGCCCCGTCTGTGTACCGTGTACACCTCGTAGCCCCGTCTGTGTACCGTGTACACCAACATAACACCAAAAGTAGCAATAATGCCTGGTCTGGGAGGGTGCCGCGGGGGCGGTAACCTCAGGAAGCTACTACAGATAACCTGCAGGTTAACAAACAGGTTACACCATATATAAGTACCTATATCATGTGTTTTTATCCTCACGAAAACATTAACAACACTGAAACTTTCCCAGTCAAGAATCTTAACACTGCCCAGACAAAGGGCGACACTAACATGCATGAAGAAAAGGTTTAACACTGGATAGGCTTACATTCTACAAACTTCATGTTTTGTGAAGTAATAAGAGCCATCAAGACTCTTCGAGAACAGCGTACATTACGTCTCTGGCGATTACCAGGCGTAGAATCGAGCCTGCATCACTTCTTACCTTAACCCACACGGGATTAGTGCCTCACATACTGTGTAATATCACATCTCTGCTGATCAGGCACTTGTAATAATAGTAGTAGTAACGTAGTAGTAGTAATGGTAGTAGTAGTCGTAGTAGTAGCAATAATAATACTGACCTAGGTCGACCTCGTGGACGGAAGGTCTCAGAGACTGTGGAGTGTTGCGGTAGAGAGCATCCAGGATCTTCCCTTTGACCTGTGTGATGGTGTCACAATCCAAGACTCTTCGTTGTGCCTTCTCTCCGTCCTCCCCCACCACTGCCACACACTGTCAGGAGAAAGAGTCGTGGCCTCTATTGAGTGCCTTGTATGCGAAGGTCCCCCCAAGAGAAATCAAAGTTAGTGCCTAGTTGGGTGTATGTGATCACAGAGTCGTGGGTAACAGCTTGTTTCGTTTTTAATTATTAAAATTATGTGCGACAGCAATGTTGTGGATACAATGATCTATGTGGTAGTTCACAAAGGTAGCGTAAACTGTTTACCTAGCACACGAAGCACCCACAAAATGGTTTTTCTCCTCTCGTATTTCAACACACAGGATGACTTTCCTGTCATACATTCCACAAGCTGGTTTTTCTATCATAATTCAACATACAGAATGGGTTTCCTGTCAAGTTACAGCACATATGACGTTTTTTAAATAAAATAATGAAATCTCGCCTTCAGCAGCGCCAAGCTTTACCCTGTGTGAAGGGACGAGAGAACCATCACACTGAGCGAGCTACTTGTGTTGTAACAGGATGCAAGTTTGTGTGGTGTGTTAAGCACGCACTCAGTGAGGCTGTGCAGTTAAGTCTTTGTATAATATACAAAACACTTTACAATGAACAACATGGGAAGCTGACCTAGTGAGCAAGAATATAACGAAGACAGGCATTTTATACAAACACACACACACACACACACCCTAATATACTTTGTTGTCGAGCGATCAGTCCAGTACACCAGCACCATGACAAATACAACACTAAGCATGAAATACATCGCCCAGCGCCTCGACGATGACCCACACAAAATCAGGATTAAGTTTACTTGAAATCCAACGAGAATCCTCAGACTGACAATGGCCACATCCTGCTAGTGTGTCACTGGCCACATCCTGCTAGTGTGTCACTGGCCACATCCTGCTAGTGTGTCACTGGCCACATCCTGCTAGTGTGTCACTGGCCACATCCTGCTAGTGTGTCACTGGCCACATCCTGCTAGTGTGTCACTGGCCACATCCTGTTAGTGTGTCACTACACTCATGTACAACTCACAACAGTAGAGGGGACACTCCGCCACCACTTCATCAGTCCTAACCTGATGAAGTCACTCGTGCCAAAACACTTCCTATAATGTCTTCAAATGTACTCAAATGTCCTTCCCATCAGCATTTACAACTGAAAAAAGCATAAACGGAGTTTAATGCGATCCTTTATTAACAACTTTTCGCCCACAATGGGCTTTATAAAGTCACAAACAGCTCTACATATATATATATATATATATATATATATATATATATATATATATATATATATATATATATATATATATATATGTCGTGCCGAATAGGCAGAACTTGCGATTTTGGCTTAAATAGCAACGCTCATCTTGCCATATAGGACAAGTGAAAATTTGTGTATGCAATATTTTCGCCAAAATCATTCTTAACCTAACGAAAAAAATATATTTCACTGTGTTTGTTTAGTATTAAATTATTGTAAACAAATCTAAAATATATTTAGTTGGGTTAGGCTAAAATAAATAACTCTTGCTATAATAAGGTTAGGTAAGGTTTCTAAGATTCTTTTAGTGCAAAATTATAAATTTTTACATTAACTTTAATGAAAAAAATATATCTTTAAACGTATAAGAATTTTTTTTAGAAAGGACTTAATTTTAAATGAGTTCTTACTAATTGACCAGTTTTACATATTTGGCACGACATATATATATCTTATTGCATATATATATATATATATATATATATATATATATATATATATATATATATATATATATATATATATATATATATATATATTAGTGGTACCAACACTCTTATATGAGTGTGAAACATGGGTTGTAAATGTTGCAGCGAGGTTGGATAGCATTAAACTCCATTCATGTCACCCTTTTTATTCCAGTGTCATTATTTCGTACTGTTTCATTCCATAACATATACGACTATATCCTGATGTTGAGTATCCCAATAACAGTGTAATCCAGGGAGTTATCTTGGATTATGCAGAGAGAGAGAGAGAGAGAGAGAGAGAGAGAGAGAGAGAGAGAGAGAGAGAGAGAGAGAGAGAGAGAGAGAGAGAGAGAGAGAGAGAGAGAGAGATTCACTCATTCATTCAAACAAAATGAGAAAAAAATACAAATATCAGTGTTCGGTAAAACAAAGTCGCAATACAAACTGAGAAACAGTCAGCATAAATAACAAACAAGACTAAAACAAACTGGTTGAACCAAACACAGCCAAGCACAAACTGATTGAACCAAACATAGCTAAGCACAAACTGGTTGAACCAAACATAGCTAAGCACAAACTGGTTAAAGCAAACACAGCCAAGCACAAACTGGCAGAATTAAACATATAAGCATAAGGTTACTAAACAAAACATTGTCAAGCACAAAGTGGCTGAGTGACGAGTGTGAATACAGCAGCAGCAGCAGCCTGAAAAAGGAAGTAACAGCGTGAAAGAGGCAGTAGATAGCATGAAGGAGGCAGTAGACAGCATGAAGGAGGCAGTAGACAGCGTGATGGAGGCAGTAGACAACGTGAAGGAGGCACTAGAAGTGCAAAAAAGGCAGAAGACAGCGTGAAGAAGGCAGTCTACAGCATGAAGGAGGCAGTAGACAGCGTGAAGGAGGCAGTGGCGACGTACTTCTGGTATGGTGTAGGGGATCTTGTCGTACTGTGGGTCGTCACGCACCAAGTGGATGGTCTGTAAGGGCAAAACAAGACAGGGACTGGTACTGGTGCTAGTGGGAGTAATAACAGTGGTAGGTGGTAGTATCAACAACAGTGGTGGTAGTGGTAGCAACAACAGTGGTGGTAGTGGTAGCAACAACAGTGGTGGTAGTGGTAGAAATGGGAGGTGAGGAAGGATTTCAAGTGTAAAACATGCGCATTATTTAGTAAAGTACTCTAATATTGCCCATGTGTCTTATTTTCACATTCGTGGGTCTTGTATAGCACATCTTAAACCAAAAGAAAATAGGGAATGAAAAGGTAAATAAGGCAGAAACTGAAAAACAAGGGACAGGAAAAAGAAGTGATATGAAGGGCATAAAAATCAATAATGGAACGGGAAATAAAAAAATAAGGATGGATTTCGGGTGTTTAGGTGGTAGATGAACGTTCAGAAAAATAAGGGGAAAAAAAGAGAAAGTCAGAATGTGACAAAATGAATTCAGGGAGAAGGAGGAGGAGAAGGAGGAGGAGAAGGAGGAGGAGGAAGAGGAGGAAGAGGAAGAGCAAGACACAACTATGAAAGACAATGAAACAAACTAAAATAATAACACGGTGATTTAAAATAGGGAAATATGGTGATGATGGTGAGGATGAGAGAGGAGAAAATTATTAAAATTGAATGTTATCTGTGAGAGCCAAGGAAACAAGAATAATGGGAGGATAAAGAAATGTGAAGAAGACAATGAGACAAGGAGAGGACAAAGAGAAAATCAAGTGTAACATTCACAGTAAAACAAATGTATTGAATAAGCACAGAAAATAATGAAAATTTGCTAAATAAATAGTTAAATAGAACAACAGTTTTATAATAGTGTGGAAAATAATAAATATATAATTAAACACACACACACACACACACACACACACACACACACACACACACACACACACACACACACACACACACACACAGACACACACAAACACACACATTATTCGTATATACACACAAAAAAATCAGATCAAGTGTCTAACAACAAGTACCTTTAACAACTAGTAACTACATAAATCTATAGAATCAACACTTACTATTGCAAGTAACACACAATACTCTAGCCCACTCACTCAGCAATCCAGCCCACTCATCCCACTCCCTCCTCAACCTGCATCCATCCTACCCCAACACTGGTTCGCCTCAGAGCAAATAACAGCGTTGATAAGAACATAGAATGAATAGGTAATTAGGTTGGGGACGGGAGCTACAACACAACCATAGCTGGAACTATGAAGGGCACGGGCATGTCCTCGTGCAGCACATATCATAGGGATAACGAATGAATGCATACACAACTGGTATTAAAGACCTGGACAAAGATGCTAGAAAAGGTGGCGAGAAGGATAATGGAGACGCAAGAGAAAATGATAGAAGATAAATTCGTCAAGTTTAAGGAAGAGGCAGAGGAAAGAGAAACAAAATTGATTGAGAAAATTAACAGCAAACAGGAAAGATGCAAAGAAGTGAGTGAAATGACCTTGAACATGACGTTAGGGTGCTGAGGCGAGTAGTGGTACCAGTCAGCTGAAGATGAACCAGATACAGGGAAAGACGTGAATCCGAGAAATCAAAGCACAGGTCGAGCAACATGTAGTCAACAGGTCAGAAAGGGAGGAGAAAGAAATGGCGAATAACCCTGAGAAAATAAGTGAAGATGGTTACCTTAACGAGACAAGAAGAGCTTAAGATAAGACACAGAGCTCTGATAATGTATAGGCTAAATGAAGTAAGAGAACTGAAAGGGAAGTGTAAAAAACAGGTGGAAGAACAAGAGACGAAGATCTGATGACAAAAATGGATGATGAAAGAGACAAGCAAATTCTGTGTTTTTAAGAATGGAAGCTTGTGTAAACAAGTTTTAGGCACAAGTACACATAAGTACATAGTGTAAATCACCCAAGATAATCCAAAAATGTCAGGTAGTGACGTATTTCCATTGGGAACCTTGTAGACGTAAAGACAAAGTCACTACATCCTTGATGGAGTCATGAGAGACTCAGAGATAAAACATGAAAGGAAAAGCTGGGTGGACTGCAAGAAAGCATTCGATATAACACCATGTCAAAGACTAGCCCAGAAATTCGAGAAACAGGCAGAGTTAAAAAGGCAGTGTTCTCCAGTAGATCAGTACCTGAATACCAGACATAGTGTAACAGTAAGGGATGAGACAGAATGGGAGACTAATAAGTAGAGCTAGAAAAGAATCAGTATTAACTCCACTACTGCTCGTAATATATGTAAACAACCTAACAGAAGGGATCGAGTCTTAATTGTTACTGTTCACTAACGTAAAACTAATAAGAGGAAAAAGAACTGTAGAAGACTAGTGATAAGGTTCGGGGAGATCTCAAGAAACTGGTGTGTGAACAAATAAGTGGCTTCTAGAGCTTAACCAAAACAGGCATGTTAACTGGAGAATATTTCTCATTTTATAAATACCTACATAAAATTACAACTATTAGTGTTTTTTTTTTTTTTGTATTTTTGCTGAAGGCATTCGAGACAGAAAATACGTAAGAAAAATAATAAAAGTGGTCTGAAGAAAAAAAAAACTGGGCAGGACAAAAGAATGTGCGAGGGAGGATGGGAGGAAAGGAGGAGGGGCGGGGGTTAGTTTAGGGAGAGGGAAAGACGATAGTGTGTCCAGGGTGGTGAAGAGACAATTCATCAGCAGGTCCCCCAGGGTTTGGTCTTCCCTCTTCCATCCCTTGCAACTCTCCTGACTCTCCCAGTCTCCTGACACTTCCCTTTCCCTCGCTCTTCCCTTCCCCCGATTCTTCCTTTCCACCCACAATCTCCTGACTCTACATGCTTACTCCTCCTCTCATTCCCCAGCCGTCTTTGCTTCCTAACAAGTCACAGAATTAACCATTCTAGAGAATGCAATTCCATACCGAAGAACTCAAACTATTCTGAAGAACTGGCCATTCCAAAGAACTGTTCCAACCTCCCCATTAACAAAAAACTAAACACCTCGAAGAACTCGAGCCATGTCAAATAAATATGGCCATCCCGAAAAACTCTGGCCATCAAAGTGGACTTGATTATTCCAAAGAATTGTTTCAACCCAGGGAACCATGGTCGTCCTACCAGAGTCTGGCCATCACAACCAATCATGAAAAAAACTTGTGCCTCATCCTTCAAGGATGAGCCAGAAACCTGTTAATCCTGTGAGTCTGTCCATTGCTAGAACATTGTAAGGAAGAAGTCTGTTTATAATAGGACACAAAATGATAGCCACGGGAGTGTAGCCGCAGGGGACGATAGAATAGGGGAGGAAGAGAGGATGTAATAAATAATGATGTAAACACGAAAAATCGAGGATAGTGGACGGTCATTTGGCAGCCCAGAGGGAACCCATGGTGCTTGGGGAGAGAGAGAGAGAGAGAGAGAGAGAGAGAGAGAGAGAGAGAGAGAGAGAGAGAGAGAGAGAGAGAGAGAGAGAGAGAGAGAGAGAGAGAGAGAGAGAGAGAGCAGTAAGCGTAACGAGGGTGGGACAGACAGGTCCCTGAGGATCGGTGGTGACTTGACGCTAACACTTGTCCACAACACCACTGACGTGAACATCGCCAGGAAAAAATTGCATTCAGGAAAAACACACTGAGAGAAAAAATACCACTGAGGGAAAAAATACCAAGCGGTAAAACACCGCTTGGAAAACAAAACTGGAAAACACGGTCAGTAACATTATCCCGAGAAAACACTGATCACCGGGGGAAAAAAAGGAAAAAAAATCACTGCCAAAGAAAGCTTCAGCTCCAACACCACTGTGAAAGTCGCTGCCTGAAGAACCTGCCAGGACGACAAGCGCGACACACCAGCACCAGGAAAAAAATATAGGAAAATACTAGAAAAATCCTAAGAACAACATTATTCGGTAAAAAACAACACAACCGCTAATTTCTATAACTGCATTCACATAGAAACGAAGAAATCAAGACTTGTTTCATGTGACGTGAAGCAACAAAGACCCGTTGTTGTAAATGGAGGTGTTACCAAAACTGTGGTAAAGGAAACCTGTGTACAGTTTGAGGACTGATAAAGCCAGGCTTGGCGAAACGTTTCCTTTAATAAATGTGCTAAACTGTACGCAAGTGTCCTTGTCCATCAGCAGTCACCCCAGATGGATATTTAGGACATAAGATTTCTTTCTCCCCGGGTTTAGGTAAAAGCTTGCTAATAACATGCACATGTGGCTATCATCAACAGACACATCTTTAAAACACATTTCTTTCGCCACGGGCGTAGTTGAGAATAAGACGGTTAGGGGTCATAAGAACATAAGAACATAAGAACGAAGGAACACTGCAGAAGGCCTACTGGCCCATGCGAGGCAGGTCCAAGTCTCCTACCGGCTTAAGCCAATGCACCCAACCCAGTCAGGTCAGGTCACATTGACTTAAGGGAGGAACACGGCAACGGTCGCTTGCTCCGATTCCAGCAACGGACTTGGAGACTCGGAAAGGCCCATGCTAAGGCAGGTATCATCGGACACTCTTAGTGGGAAGTGATCCAGGGATCTCACCAGAGGGGTACTAACCTGGGGAAGGCAGCGAAGGAGGCTCCTCCAATGGGCAAATCAGATATTTAACTGGAGGTTAATGTTACTTGCAGAATAATCTGACAAAGGCACAGATGATCCAGCCATGGGAAGCAATCTAGGAATTTCAGAAGAAAGTATAATTAATTCCAAGAGAAAAACCACACAACAGCTATGTATCGACTTCACTATTTTTTTTTCCAGACTGATGGAGGAGACTTGGTCAAGGAAGGTAGCTACTAATGAAGAACTCCTAATCGGGAGGAGAATTATGCAGAATCGTATTCAAAGGCGGTGCCCAGGGTAGGAAAAAAAACACAAAGGATTTAAATAAAGAGGATCCCTAAGAAAAACAGCGACTGAAGCACCAAAAGGAAGAAACAAGAGAAGAGGGAAATGAGGACGAAGAGGAAGAGCAGGAAGGACCCACCGAGGAGGGACTGTCGTGGACCAACGCCCAGGGGAGGCCAACATAAAGCACCTTCAAGACATTAAATCACATTTAAATTTTCCAGACAAGCGACAGGTGACAGCAAAATTTATTCTTTTAGGTAAATCTTGCATGCGCAAAAACTAACGTCATTTACTGAATCCCGACGCTTTCACACCCTACCTACAACTGTCATTTGCATTTTATCCCACGTACCAGATTATATGAAATTCTCTTCTTCACGCCAAGATTTCGCTCAATTAACTCCAGCTAAAATTAATTTGTTAACACGAGAGAGGTGTTCAGCGTTAATTAAGCCTTCAACTGTTAGGCCCAAGTGAGTGGGACAGGTGTGACACGCTCCGAGCAGGTGTAGCAGGGTTAGCAGCATATGTATAAACCACCCACAGCGGACAGGAACGTCCCACAACCTCTAATGAACAAGGGAGAAGAATTAATTCACCTCGATTTATAGTCTCCAAAACACAGTTCCTTATTCATATTATTAGTTTTTGTGTGTATGGACTGGAAAGCCACTGGAAGGCCTCGGTCAAATGACCAAAGGCTTTACTATTGCAGGTCATAATGTGACTTATGACCTGCACCAAGAGAAATTTTCCCCATTTCTTCTGAGCTTCTGTCTTGGTGACTCCAAACGGTAACAGGCGTAGATGTGCCCTTGTGTAGTGGTAGGGACAGGTGGGCCCTACATACGAGCAACAAGTTATGTAGGGCTCAACAGGGTCTAGGTGCTTGGCCCTTTTTCACCAAGCATCGCCATGATGAGATGATTCTTTCTAGACTCAGAGGTTCCACCCGCCACACCCAGAGCCACCTGCTTGCAGGTGGTTCCTGCTCCTGTCTGTGTAACATGAATCGCGACCATGATCCACGTGGGTTCCCGGTGGCCTGGTGGCTAAAGCTCCCGCTTCACACACGGAGGGCCCTGGTTCGAATCCCGGCGGGTGGAAACATTTCGACACGTTTCCTTACACCTGTTGTCCTGTTCACCTAGCAGCAAATAGGTACCTGGGTGTTAGTCGACTGGTGTGGGTCGCATCCTGGGGGACAAGATTAAGGACCCCAATGGAAATAAGTTAGACAGTCCTCGATGACGCACTGACTTTCTTGGGTTATCCTGGGTGGCTAACCCTCCGGGGTTAAAAATCCGAACGAAATCTTATCTATTTTCCCAAGGCTTCACACTCTCCTCTTAACATTTATTATATTTTATAATTACGAGGAGGCCTGATAAATGAGACACATGAGAAATACAGCCTTTCCCATGTGTCCTGTCAACTTGTGGATATTTTCTTTTTATTTTGCCTATTTTTTTGACAATGTCATCTTAATGGGGGGGGCTTCAACATTTTTTTTTCTTTTGGTCTTGTGGGTTTTAACGTTCTTGTTCTCTCTACGTTTGTTATTCGGTTTTAATTTGCTAGTTTTTGCACGCGTTTTCTGTTTGCGAGACGTGTTGAATGATCACCTGGATCAGTCAATTTCCAATCTCAAAACTTTACCTTTCTCTAAACCACGTTACAGCAGATGCAGCGTCGTGGAAGCGTAGCTCTGACGCAAGCGTCAGCGTGCGTAACGAGGTAGGTTTTTTTTTTTTGAGGTAAGTAGCATCGTGGTAGTGCAGTTAACTTTGTAACCTATTTTTATCTCCGGTAGCTTGGTGTAGTTAGCTTCAGCGCAGGTAGCTTAGTGGTAACGCAGTTTCAACGCCGGTAGCGCAGGGGTAGCGCAGTTTCAATGCCGTTAGCGCAGGGGGTAACGCAGTTTCAACGCCGGTAAAGCAGTTTCAACGCCGGTAGCGCAGGGGTAACGCAGTTTCAACGCCGGTAGCGCAGGGGTAACGCAGTTTCAACGCAGGTAGCGCAGGGGTAACGCAGTTTCAACGCCGGTAGCGCAGGGGTAACGCAGTTTCAACGCCGGTAGCGCAGGGGTAACGCAGTTTCAACGCAGGTAGCGCAGGGGTAACGCAGTTTCAACGCCTGTAGCGCAGGGGTAAAGCAGTTTCAACGCCGGTAGCGCAGGGGTAACGCAGTTTCAACGCCGGTAGCGCAGGGGTAACGCAGTTTCAACGCCGGTAGTGCAGGGGTAACGCAGTTTCAACGCCGGTGGTGCAGGGATAAAGCAGTTTCAACGCCGGTAGCGCAGGGATAAAGCAGTTTCAACGCCGGTAGCGCAGGGGTAACGCAGTTTCAACGCCGGTAGCGCAGGGGTAACGCAGTTTCAACGCTGGTAGTGCAGGGGTAACGCAGTTTCAACGCCGGTGGTGCAGGGGTAACGCAGTTTCAACGCCGGTAGCGCAGGGATAAAGCAGTTTCAACGCCGGTAGTGCAGGGGTAACGCAGTTTCAACGCCGGTGGTGCAGGGGTAACGCAGTTTCAACGCCGGTAGCGCAGGGGTAACGCAGTTTCAACGCCGGTAGTGCAGGGGTAAAGCAGTTTCAACGCCGGTAGCGCGGAGGTAGCGTTGCTGAAGCAATTCGCAGGACTCCAGTTCCTTTATCAATACTCAGCAGGAAACTTTCCATAAGACTTAATTGAGTTAATCTAACTCTCTCTCTCTCTCTCTCGCACACACACACACACACACACACACACACACACACACACACACACACACACACACACACACACACACACACACACACACACACACACACACACACACACATTTCCCACTTGCTCTCCCCTTACTCATCACGACAGTCCTTTAAAGTCCCTTTACTCCTTGAAGGGAAGGGGGCCCATTGATGCTGATGAGATGGGGGAATATAATTTAAAGGAGACATTATAATTAGGGATTATAGGGGGAATTGTAGTGGGGATGCCCTCCATGAGCTGTGAATCAACCCCTGCAGATATAATTGGGTTAGTACAACAATCACTGGGCAGGATGCACCTATTATTGGGCAGAATGAACCTACCATTGGGCAGGATAGTAGTTTTCTAGTGTATACCAGAGTATATCTCTCGTGAATAAACTTGAGAGAGGAACCTAATGACAACATTTCGGTCCCTCCTGGACTATTGTCAGGTTACACTTTTCTTCCCGCTTTTTGACTTGACAATGGTCCAGGAAGGGAGCGAAACGTCGTAAGGTTTCTCTCCTAAGTGCAGGTTTTTCTTGAATTGTTTCAGCCACCGTACTGTGACTACATTTTTTAAGTGTCTTCGATAATTCCATCAGTCATACGAAAAAAATACATGGAGAGCTTGCATTTATTTATATTTCAAAAAAGGCTTTTGACACTGCCATGAGAAACTGATGCAGAACCTGAGAAACACCGGAAAAATAAAAGGCAAACTATTATAATAGATGAGATACGCGAGTGAGTGAATAATTAGCTAACAAGACTGGACACAGTATTAACCACAAGTACGAATGACACAAGTGAGACAAAATACGAGCCACCTGGACACTGGCGACCATACAGTGCTGAACTTGGAGTACCTTGCTGAAGTAAACGTGAAGATCAGTGTACAAGCTACTGTTGCTTTAATCAGCACATCTAACACCAATTATGTATTAATGGAATACAAAACTAACTGAATAAGACACGTGCAACACTTGGGTATATTGATGAATAAGACGTGTGTGCAGGTGGAGGGAGTGACAAGCCAGATTTTAGGATGTTCGAAAGAATGAGGAAACTCCCTGAATGCAGTGCAATGAGAAAGGGAACTGTAAGAATAGTCAACGAATGAGATGATGGAGTACCTAGCTGGAAAGTGCTCTGGGAAGCAGAGAACCCTCATACCCAGAAGGAATAATAAGGCCAAAGGGAGCCCCTGGTTCAACCAGAGATGTAGAGAGGAAAGCGAAGCATTAGATCATAGAATTGTATACAGGGAAGGACAAAAGTGGCCCGAGAGGTGAGCATACCGGCCAGAAACGAATATGCAAGAATGCAGAGAGAGGCTGAGTGACGATTTGAGAATGACATAACAGCATAGGTCAAGTGCGAACCACAACAGCTTCACAGCCACGATAGTGAAAGACTCGGTAATTCGACTGAAGGAGATCTCACGAAGGATGACAGGGAAGTCTGAGATGTTACTGAACAAGCGATTTAAAGATAACTCAGTAAAAACAGGATCAGTACCAGAATGATTAGGATAAAGAGTACATCGACAGGTACTGGGCACCATACACACACCAGGAGGTAAAAAAAAAAAACTCTCGGTGGAACTGGATACAATAAAAACAATGAGACTGACAGTCACCATGGATCCTGCATGAGGGAGCAGAAGCACTGTCAAAAACTACCTAAGATCCATTAATAAGTCAATGGATACCAGAGTGCTACCAAAGATCTTGAAGACCGTAAATTTAACCCCTGTTAAAGAAATGAGACGGGAAGCACCGAAATACAGACCAATTTCTCTCACATGCATATCATGCAAATTAATGGAGAAGATAATCAGGAGCAGAGTACAGCACACACACGTACACAAAACCTTCGACATTCAGAGAGAGAGAATATCCGAGTGAGTCTCACCTCATTTATATCAATAAATATATAAATCTCACTTGAAACACAGGGAGCAACAGATGCACTCTTTTTTTACGTGAAACACGAATATATCTACATTCACATAATACAAGCAGGCCTGAGAGAACATTACGCTTACTTACAACGTGGGAGTGGGTGATCTGTTCTCTTAGGAGCCGCTCCTCTGAGAGGGAGTAGCGGGCGTCGTGGGTGATAGCATCCACAGGACCCTTCTCCACCTGGTGCTTGATGGCCTTGTATAGCAGGAACAGTGAAGGACCTGCCTGCTCCTGTAGAGGGCAAAGGAGAAGTCATTTATTGTCTTTGGACTAGTAGATCACTCTCTCCCGTTCCCTCGGCTACACCAGTTTAGTTTTCATACACACTGAGTCTTTTGTGATGATCTGAGTCTTAGGTAAAAAGGACAAGTGCAACTAATGTGGCATTATTGTGATCTGATTCTCGTCAGTCTCACATGATTAACTGATATCATCATTCTTTCGAAAGCATTCCCAACATTTACCAGTGTGCTGCACTGATTATTTATACAGTTATTTTAAAGAATTACTACTAAATATCTGTAAAACTGTGTTGTCTCAGTACTACATCTAAATCCTCGCAGGAGATTTATTTCTGTAGGGAAGGATTTATCAATATCACTATTAAATCCCAGTAAATTTAGCTTTTAAACCCAGAAAAAAAAACCGGTGGAATGGGCCGAGTTTCGGTCGCAAAAATAAAATAAAATAAAATAAAACAGTGACTCGGACCTCTGTGATTCCACACACGGGTTTATCATTATAAATATATTTAGATTCATTCACTTTTTTCTCTTCCTTCGATTCTTTCAAAGGATTTCATATTTTTCCCTGAGTCTAAAGAGTGGCTAAGACATTTATAATTTGTTTTCCCCTCCAGAACACCTGTCATCAATCTGTAGTGCACCTGTCATCAATGTGTAGTGCACCTGTCATGTGTAGTGCATCTGTCATGTGTAGTGCATCTGTCATCAATGTGTAGTGCACCTGTCATGTGTAGTGCACCTGTCATGTGTAGTGCATCTGTCATGTGTAGTGCATCTGTCATGTGTAGTGCATCTGTCATGTGTAGTGCATCTGTCATGTGTAGTGCATCTGTCATGTGTAGTGCATCTGTCATGTGTAGTGCATCTGTCATCAATGTGTACTGTACCTGTCATCAATGTGTAGTGCACCTGTCATCAATGTGTAGTGCACCTGTCATCAATGTGTAGTGCACCTGTCATCAATGTGTAGTGCACCTGTCATCAATGTGTAGTGCACCTGTCATGTGTAGTGCATCTGTCATCAATGTGTAGTGCACCTGTCATGTGTAGTGCACCTGCCATCAATGTGTACTGTACCTGTCATCAATGTGTACTGTACCTGTCATCAATGTGTACTGTACCTGTCATCAATGTGTACTGTACCTGTCATCAATGTGTAGTGCACCTGTCATCAATGTGTACTGTACCTGTCATCAATGTGTACTGTACCTGTCATCAATGTGTAGTGCACCTGTCATCAATGTGTAGTGCATCTGTCATCAATGTGTAGTGCATCTGTCATCAATGTGTACTGTACCTGTCATCAATGTGTAGTGCATCTGTCATCAATGTGTACTGTACCTGTCATCAATGTGTAGTGCACCTGTCATCAATGTGTAGTGCACCTGTCATCAATGTGTACTGTACCTGTCATCAATGTGCACTGTACCTGTCATCAATGTGTAGTGCACCTGTCATCAATGTGTACTGTACCTGTCATCAATGTGTAGTGCACCTGTCATCAATGTGTAGTGCACCTGTCATCAATGTGTACTGTACCTGTCATCAATGTGTACTGTACCTGTCATCAATGTGTAGTGCACCTGTCATCAATGTGTAGTGCATCTGTCATCAATGTGTACTGTACCTGTCATCAATGTGTACTGTACCTGTCATCAATGTGTAGTGCACCTGTCATCAATGTGTAGTGCATCTGTCATCAATGTGTACTGTACCTGTCATCAATGTGTACTGTACCTGTCATCAATGTGTAGTGCACCTGTCATCAATGTGTACTGTACCTGTCATCAATGTGTACTGTACCTGTCATCAATGTGTAGTGCACCTGTCATCAATGTGTACTGTACCTGTCATCAATATACACACAACCCACACAGGAGAACGAAACTTAGGCCGACGTTACGGACCAACTTGTACCACTAACCTATGTGCGGGTTATTTGTGTATTGTTCCAGTCACGTTATTGTGCCCTTTTCTTCGTTATCACTGTGTTGCCTGCACGATACCTGCCATCAATACCTTCCACATCTCTCGTGCAATACATCTGGCATTAACAAATATCAACTCGGAGCAACATAAAACCTCCACGTGCACTTGCAGAGTGCAACCTCCACGTGCACTTGCAGAGTGCAACCTCCACGTGCACATGCAGAGTGCAACCTCCACGTGCACTTGCAGAGTGCAACCTCCACGTGCACATGCAAAGTGCAACCTCCACGTGCACTTGCAGAGTGCAACCTCCACGTGCACTTGCAGAGTGCAACCTCCACGTGCACTTGCAGAGTGCAACCTCCACGTGCACTTGCAGAGTGCAACCTCCACGTGCACTTGCAGAGTGCAACCTTCACGTGCACTTGCAGAGTGCAACCACGTGAACTTGCAGAGTGCAACCTCCACGTGCACTTGCAGAGTGCAGCCTCCACGTGCACTTGCAGAGTGCAACCTCCACGTGCCCTTGCAGAGTGCAATCTCCACGTGCACTTGCAGAGTGCAATCTCCACGTGCACTTGCAGAGTGGAACCTCCACGTGCACTTGCAGAGTGCAACCTTCACGTGCACATGCAGAGTGCAACCTCCACGTGCACTTGCAGAGTGCAACCTCCACGTGCACTTGCAGAGTGCAACCTCCACGTGCACTTGCAGAGTGCAACCTCCACGTGCACTTGCAGAGTGCAACCTCCACGTGCACTTGCAGAGTGCAACCTTCACGTGCACTTGCAGAGTGCAACCTCCACGTGCACTTGCAGAGTGCAACCTCCACGTGCACTTGCAGAATGCAACCTCCACGTGCACATACAGAGTGCAGCCTCCACGTGCACTTGCAGAGTGCAACCTCCACGTGCACTTGCAGAGTGCAACCTCCACGTGCACTTGCAGAGTGCAACCTCCACGTGCACTTGCAGAGTGCAACCTCCACGTGCACTTGCAGAGTGCAACCTCCACGTGCACTTGCAGAGTGCAACCTCCACGTGCACTTGCAGAGTGCAACCTCCACGTGCACTTGCAGAGTGCAACCTCCACGTGCACTTGCAGAGTGCAACCTCCACGTGCACTTGCAGAGTGCAACCTCCACGTGCACTTGCAGAGTGCAACCTCCACGTGCACTTGCAGAGTGCAACCTTCACGTGCACTTGCAGAGTGCAACCACGTGAACTTGCAGAGTGCAACCTCCACGTGCACTTGCAGAGTGCAGCCTCCACGTGCACTTGCAGAGTGCAACCTCCACGTGCCCTTGCAGAGTGCAATCTCCACGTGCACTTGCAGAGTGCAATCTCCACGTGCACTTGCAGAGTGGAACCTCCACGTGCACTTGCAGAGTGCAACCTTCACGTGCACATGCAGAGTGCAACCTCCACGTGCACTTGCAGAGTGCAACCTCCACGTGCACTTGCAGAGTGCAACCTCCACGTGCACTTGCAGAGTGCAACCTCCACGTGCACTTGCAGAGTGCAACCTCCACGTGCACTTGCAGAGTGCAACCTTCACGTGCACTTGCAGAGTGCAACCTCCACGTGCACTTGCAGAGTGGAACCTCCACGTGCACTTGCAGAGTGCAACCTTCACGTGCACATGCAGAGTGCAACCTCCACGTGCACTTGCAGGGTGCAACCTCCACGTGCACTTGCAGAGTGCAACCTCCACGTGCACTTGCAGGGTGCAACCTCCACGTGCACTTGCAGAGTGCAACCTCCACGTGCACTTGCAGGGTGCAACCTCCACGTGCACTTGCAGAGTGCAACCTTCACCAGACAGATGTCACGAGGATTAACATCATTAATTTTACATTTCACAATGTAAAATATTTTTGCTCTTCTGCCCTGACTGAATTTAATATATATTAAAAATGCATGATAATAGCAATATATATATATATATATATATATATATATATATATATATATATATATATATATATATATATATATATATATATATATATATATACATATATCAGTCTTAGATACAGTATATCAAAATTTGTTCAGAAAATTTATCAATTATTATACGTAGTGTTATGAAAGGAATTTCGCTTAAATTTCCATGAGCCGTAAACGTCCCACGAAAAAATCATGTAAACAACATTGAATGAAAATAATGATCAGTTTTATAAAAAAATATTTAGGAAGATTATATTTAGAGTGATTTAAAAGTTATCATTGAACAAGATTTTGGAGAGAGAGAGAGAGAGAGAGAGAGAATAGTGACGTCAATTAAATTTATGTAGCGGAGGTAAAGGTCATTAACAAGTAATTAACAACTAATTAACAAGTAATTAACAAAAGCCGAGCGACTGTTAATCGTTCCAGGTGGCGTTCAGGGGTATGTCCAGTGGTCCCAGAGGGACGTTCAATGGTCCCAGAGGAACGTCCAGTGGTCCCAGACAACATGGCCAACCTGACCTCAACGAAGCGAAGAAGTCCTTGATATTAGTGTGGAGGTCTTGATCCAATGAATTGAACGTACCTTTTTCTCTTCCTTGGATCGAACCTAATTACCACCCATTCTCCAGGCTGGTGAGAGCGTGTTAGATATGAGTTAATGTGAACAAGGTAACGTTTATGAACGGATTCAGGGGAACAGGTTAGCCAGACTTGAGTCCTGGAGGTGGTAAGGGCAGTGTTTGCACTCTAAAGGAGGGATGGAGATGTTATTATACGGGGAGGGGGTAAACTGATTGTCATGTCAGGACACTTCTGGAAAGACGACGATTGAATGAATGATGGTGAGTGTACTTTCTTCTTTGGGTCACTCTGCCTTGGAAGAAGACGACCATTGAGTTTAAAAAAAAATAGTAATAGTAATAATAATTAACAACCTTGAGGTAGGTGTACATGCACAGCGTCATCCAGTTGGTCAGCATCTTCTCGACAACGCTCTCCGTCCTCCTAAGCATGAGTTGAGGATGCTTGGTAGCTACACTCTTGTCTATGAGACGCAGCAACAGTAGTCTCAGGATCTCCGTCAGGTATTCCATACGTCCTACCATCGACACCACCAGCAGTGATGCCACATTCACTCTGTGAGGGAGAAGCGACTTATTTTGTACGTCTGTGTAAGAGATACTGTTGGCAGGTAAGGATTTAATAGTAGTACTCAGATATCTCGGAGTACCAAGCACTGAGACACCTTCGAGTACCAGGCACTGAGACACCTCCGAGTACCAGGCACTGAGACACCGAGTACCAGGCACTGAGACACCTCCGAGTACCAGGCACTGAGCCACCTCCGAGTACCAGGCACTGAGACACCTCTGAATACCAGGCACTGATACACCTCTGAATACCGGGCACTGAGACACCGAGTACCAGGCACTGAGACACCTCCGAGTACCAGGCACTGAGACACCTCCGAGTACCAGGCACTGAGACACCTCCAAGTACCAGGCACTGAGACACCTCCGAGTACCAGGCACTGAGACACCTCCGAGTACCAGGCACTGAGACACCCCCGAGTGCCAGGCACTGAGACACCTCCGAGTACCAGGTACTGAGACACCCCCGAGTGACAGGCACTGAGACACCTCCGAGCACCAGGCACTGAGACACCCCCGAGTGCCAGGCACTGAGACACCCCCGAGTACCAGGCACTGAGACACCCCCGAGTGTCAGGCACTGAGACACCCCCGAGTGCCAGGCACTGAGACACCCCCGAGTGCCAGGCACTGAGACACCCCCGAGTGCCAGGCACTGAGACACCCCCGAGTGCCAGGCACTGAGACACCTCCGAGTACCAGGCACTGAGACACCTCCGAGTACCAGGCACTGAGACACCGAGTACCAGGCACTGAGACACCTCCGAGTGCCAGGCACTGAGACACCGAGTACCAGGCACTGAGACACCGAGTACCAGGCACTGAGACACCTCCGAGTGCCAGGCACTGAAGAAAAATTCTCACCAAAGCATTCAAGAGTAAAATGCTTAACAACAGAACTGGGAGACTTAACGCAAATTTACTGAAAATAAGTCTTGGAGAACGTATAACTGGGAGAGAGAGAGAGAGAGAGAGAGAGAGAGAGAGAGAGAGAGCTTTCCACGGTGACTCAGAAGACTGTTAGACATTAGCCTTGGCTGTAAGACATCAAACCATGGCTAGTAAACCATGACAGGAGGTGAACAAGTTGAGGACAGCCGCTGGTTCAATGACCCCCCCCCCCTCCAGAGGCCCCCAGGTACAACTTACTTGTCTCTGATGTTGAAAGTTTTCTGCGCCTCCAGCGACTCTATGAACGCCAGCAGGAAATATCTATTAGTGATGAGCTGCTCGAACTGGATCATGGCGCTGTCCATGGCAGGCCGACACCCGTTCATGCGCAGCTGAAGTGCAGAGAAAAATATATAAGAAAGTGTAATACGTATAATTTTCATAGGTTATTTAGTATTGGCCAATACTAGGCCTATTGGAATTCTCCTCTTTGCTTATTAAAAAGATATAAAACCTCAACAAACTTGAGTACGAAGAATATAAAGCAGTGTGTGGCAGTCTCAACGTTGTAGTACATGTACTCGCTACCATGACATTTTCCAGCGGGAACTTAATAGTTTAGGGCGTGTTAGTGAATATTAACTTTAGCCATGCGAGGGTCGTCAAGAATGGGGTGTTAGGCTTACCTTGGGGTCGCTCAGCTAGTTCTTATATTGGGGTCGTTGAGGATTATAGAGCTCTTCCTTACCCAGGGGTCGTTGAGGATGGTTGAGCTATTTCTTACCTTGGAGTCGATGAAGATTGGGGAAGTAGTACTTACCTTTGGGTCACTGAGGATGGGATGGTCTGTGACGCCGGGGAAGAACACCTTCATGACGTAGCTGCGGTGGTCCAGGGTTGGGATCCCTGAAGACTCCAAGTCCGCCGTCAGGTCCGTCATGTCCGTCTGGAGCTCAGCGAACGCTGCGGTCAGGACAGGGTTAAAATATCTCCAGATATATACCAGACTCTTCGAAGTATATAATACTCCTGATTTATTATGCCAGTGTGGGCTATTGGATTAATTTTATATCTGAAGTGTTTTTAACCTGTGTGGGTCAATTATTATAATAAAAAAGGAGCGCTAAACCACAAGGGCTATACAGCGCCCGTGTGGGTCAAGCTCCGCTTGGCATGGAGGATCGATCCTCCATCTACAAATCGCATACCTAGTCCCTTGCTAGTCACTGTTGTTAATTTTCTCCATATAAGAACATAAAAAACACTGCAACAGGCTTACTGGCCTATGCGAGGCAGGTCCAATTCTCCCACCGGCTTAAGCCAAGCCCTTGACCTAGTCAGGTCAGTCACGTCACTTAAGGGAGGAGCACGGCATCTGACCTAGTAGCACAAGCTAGTCAGGTCCAACTCACACCCACTCACGTATTTATCCAACCTATTTTTAAAACTACACAACGTTTTAGCTTCTATGACGGTACTCGGGAGTTTGTTCACTCATCCCCAACCTTATATGGCTTAGAAGACTAGTGCAGCGTAATAAAACCCTTAACTCACCAGTTTCGCCCATGCAATGGGCGAAACTGGCGAGTTTCAAAATCACTAATATTGTCAATAAGGATCATTAGACTACATCTATGCCTGTTTCCATCGTGTCAGTATTTTATACCATGTCCTCCCATATACGTGGGTTGGTTCGTGCCACTGGCTACTGTTGCTTACAAAAAAACATTTAAGAAACTTTGGCTTGTTTGACGATTGTGGCTACCAAACTCACTTATAATATTTTGTTATTCTTCTACCACAAGTCTTGCGTCAATAACATCAAAAAACTTTTTCAGTGACGGATATTAAGGTGGACATGATTACCTATAAATAATTGCAAAATGATTCAGACATACGACATGCCAAATTTATTTAACAAACGCGACACTAATTCAGAAATTTCAAAATTTTCTGTTCATCATTGTCACCGTTATATTTTTTTTTTATAATTCCTTGGATATAAAACGTAAAACACAAACTATGCAATGATCCTCAGTCATTAATAACAATATACTGAAAGAGCTCCGGGAGAAATCTCTAGTTTTTATTTAAAGTACGTTTATTATCTTCTGAGAATTAGGGTCTCTAATTGACAATGTAGGTGGTACTCCCCTAAACATATTTCGGTAAGATATACATATATGCAATAAGATCACAGTAAACAGGTGATATCAGAATATGCAAAACAACCACTGTGAAAAAATAGCGAAATTCCAAGTGCTTTCGTGACTTTTCACATTATCAAGGAATTTCGCTATTCTTTCAGAGTGGTTGTTATATATATATATATATATATATATATATATATATATATATATATATATATATATATATATATATATATATATATATATATAAATGGGTTCTTTAAGTATTGTTCTATACTGTAGCAACATTGCCGTGGCCCCGGCTAAGTTGTCCTCAACTACAATTTATAGGCAATAAAAGTGTTGATGTGTGTTGTTGTTGTTGTTGGTAAAGTGAGGCTGCGCCTGATGTTCGCTACGCAGATATATATTGCCTGAAGTTCCTCCACAACATATTACCTCCTCTCACTATTTCCAATATACATCTCTTAAACTTGACGTTTTCCTTGTATTCAACTTGTGTGACAGGAATACTGCTGAATTTCTTTCATTACAAGGTGTGTGTGTGTATGTGTACTCACCTAGTTGTGGTTGCAGGGGTCGATTCAAAGCTCCTGGACCCGCCGCTTCACTGTGTGTGTGTGCGCGCGCGCACGCACGTGTGTGCGTAGAACTTAGATGTTTATTTAGGCTTGCATACATAACACAGTTTTTACAATAGCCATAAGGGAATACGGATGTTATGTCTCGTCTTCAGTTTTTAAAATTATTAAGTTCGGTAAACCTTGGTCCGATTTCTGATGATATGTGAAAGCTATTCTGACAGTTATAAAAATATGCATTGAAGAGTTTCGTTTCATTGGACATGAGATAGGAATCATACACGGAAGATTGACGATGACTTGGACAACAATGCAACTAGCTAGTAGTACGACAGGTAATGTAAAACCTAGAGAAGGACCTGCCATGTATGGGTCGGTAGGCCTGCTGCAATGTTCCTCCATTCTCGCATTTTTTGTTTTACACCAATATTCTTGCAGGAGTGCGTGAGCTAGAGCTCACTGCGGTGTCTCAGTACCACGAGAAGTTAAAGGCACAGAACGCAGTCGAGCGTGGCGGCCTGTACAAGTCGTGCATGGTGCTGCCCTCTACCTCCATCAACCTGCTACACTAACACGCAACAATACCACAAATAATGTGGTGAAACGACCGCAGTGTGACACTCAACACAGACTGATAATAACAATATATCTCCACAATGGGATAATCTAGGATGAAGATCTTTTTTTAAAACCTGACCATCACAAACTATCGATAGGATAATAATGGCAATCTGTATTACGAACTGTTATACCTTCAGGGACATACCTAGCTCAGTGGTAACGTTTACCAACCAAAAGTAGTCCGGGTCGAATCCTGGGGGGCAACAAGACGTAAAGGCAAGTCTTCTAACACTTGCCGCCGTTACCTGAAGTGAACGACTGGGGTTCGAACCTCGGACGAGTGGAAACGTTGAACATGTTTCCTTACACGAGTTTCCCCTCCCGTTTCACCTAGGAGTAAGTACCTGGGTGCTAGCTGGCTTGTGGACCGCATACTGGAGAATTGAATCATGGAACACCACACAGGAAATAAACCATACTTGCTTTCTTGGGTTATTTTCTAAAATTAACCATCTATGGTAATACTCTAAATAAAGTCATCTGGGTGATAGTGTAGGGATTTCTGCCTTTTTATTAGGTAACTTCTCTGGTATTAGATAGCCTGTGTAATAGCGATAGATATATTTTATGTTTATAAGTTTTATATAACCTCCCCCCCCCAAAAAAAAAAAAAAAACTAAATCTACTTTACCCTAGAATTTAATTTCTGATTTGGGTTAGAAGGAGGTTGCGTTTAGTTGGGTATGGTAACTTAGGCTTCTTTAACACTCCCCTATCCCCCCCCCCCAAAAAAAACCGCTCTTATCCCTTAGGCTTAATAATAATAATAGAATATAACTGTTCATTACAAAAAACAATTAACAAAGAAAATTTTACATAATAAGATAAAAGTAAGTGCACTTAGCAAAACATGAAATTAATATAGAAGCGTAAAACAACAGCTCAAAATTCATTATTAACTAACCGTGGTTTCATTTCATTTGTGTTTTGTTTGCTAGATTTCTCAACAAACTGACAATTATAGTATAGTTTATCCACAATGAATATTATAGAAAACGACGAACGAGTTACTTCAATAGATTACAGAAAATAAATGTCGGTGGGGTAACTTTATTTTTCAGGGATTTAATTTCAACCTTGGGCGAAAAGAGATTACTACTTGTAAAGTTAATAATTGTACAAATGATATATTCAGCTTATTCTTTTTTTTAATTTAATACTTATATATTTTAATTTTGACCTAACTGATTTAATTAGTTTATGACGATACCTGGAGTCTACCTGGAAGGCATTCCGGGGATCAACGTCCCCGCGGCCCGGTCCACGACCAGGCCTCCCGGTGGATCAGGGCATGATCAACGAGGCTGTTACTGCTGGCCGCACGTAATCCAACGCACAAACCACAGCCTGGCTGATCCGGCACCATCTTTAGGTACCTGTCCAGCTCCCTCTTGAAGACAACCAGGGGTCTTCCCGTAATGCCCCTTATTGCTGGTGGGAGGCTGTTGAACAGTCTTGGGCCCCGGACACTTATTGTGTTTTCTCTTAGTGTACCAGTGACGCCCCTACTTTTCACTGGGGGTATGTTGCATCGCCTGCCAAGTCTTTTGCTTTCGTATGGAGTGATTGCTGTGTGCATATTAGGGACCAGTCCCTCCAGAATCTTCCAGGTGTAGATTATGATATATCTCTCTCGCCTGCGCTCTAGTGAGTACAACTCAAGTGCTAACTGTTATTTGCTGTATGAAACTGTAAATACAGGGGTCATAATAATAATAATATAATAAAATAATCTTTATTTCTACAAGTACATGGTATACAGACCATATATCGACACCATGCCCAGCCCTTCTAGGGCAGGGTAGGTGCCTGAGCCCGAGCTTACAGCTCACAAGCCTGTCATTCCCATTAGCCCCCTTGGGGCGGGGATGGCAGACCAGAGAGGCCTAGCTTGTGGCTAGGTCTGGGGACATTTGGTCCCAAAGATGAGGGGGTGCTTCTGCCTCCTCCCATGGGAAACTTAGGTCTCAGACACTCCCTAAAGAGGGATCCAAGGCCGGGCCACCACTTGGACAAGGCCCGGGCCGGGAGAATACCGGCAAATCTTTAATAATAATAATAATAAATACAGACCATATGTGACACCAATGACACACTACTATATAGAATGCCCCTTATGTTAATTTTGGCCCCAGGATGCGACCCACACCAATCGACTAACACCCAGGTACATATTTTACTGATGGTTGAACATGGACAGCGGGTGTCTTAGGTAAAACATCCTAATATTACCACCTGTACCGGGGATCTAACCATGGACCTCAGTGTGTGAGCCGAGTGTGCTAGCGATCAAGCTACGGGACAACCTATGTGGAAATGTCACTGTCACCTTTTTTTTTGGGGGGGGGAGGTAATTATCGTAGGTAATTTACACGTGTTACTATTTAAGGTAAATGCACTAATTAAAAACTGTGTAGGTGTACCTTAATGGACTTAATGATCTTTAAATACGGCTGAATAATTTCATTAAGGGCTTTGCAAATGGCGTATTTTAAAGTTATTATATATAGCTGTAATGATGAGTTTTGTATTTCCACGTATGTTCACGTATCTACTTACCTGGTGTCTACCTGGTGTCTACCTGGAGTCTACCTGGTGTCTACCTGGTGTCTACCTGGAGTCTACCTGGTGTCTACCTGGAGTCTACCTGGTGTCTACCTGGTGTCTACCTGGTGTCTACCTGGAGTCTACCTGGAGTCTACCTGGTGTTTACCTGGTGTCTACCTGGTGTCTACCTGGTGTCTACCTGGTGTCTACCTGGAGTCTACCTGGAGTCTACCTGGAGTCTACCTGGAGTCTACCTGGTGTCTACCTGGTGTCTACCTGGTGTCTACCTGGAGTCTACCTGGTGTCTACCTGGAGTCAACCTGGTGTCTACCTGGTGTCTACCTGGTGTCTACCTGGTGTCTACCTGAAGGTTACCTGGTGTCTACCTGGTGTCTACCTGGTGTCTACCTGGTGTCTACCTGGTGTCTACCTGGTGTCTACCTGAAGGTTACCTGGTGTCTACCTGGTGTCTACCTGGTGTCTACCTGGTGTCTACCTGGAGTCTACCTGGAGTCTACCTGAAGGTTACATGGTGTCTACCTGGTGTCTACCTGGTGTCTACCTGGAGTCTACCTGGAGTCTACCTGAAGGTTACCTGGTGTCTACCTGGTGTCTACCTGGTGTCTACCTGGAGTCTACCTGGTGTCTACCTGGTGTCTACCTAGTGTCTACCTGGAGTCTACCTGAAGGTTACCTGGTGTCTACCTGGTGTCTACCTGGAGTCTACCTGGTGTCTGCCTGGAGTCTACCTGGAGTCTACCTGGAGTCTACCTGGAGTCTACCTGGTGTCTACCTGGTGTCTACCTGGTGTCTACCTGGAGTCTACCTGGAGTCTACCTGAAGGTTACCTGGTGTCTACCTGGTGTCTACCTGGTGTCTACCTGGTGTCTACCTG
>NC_091307.1:22380672-22415672 GCF_038502225.1 Cherax quadricarinatus | reverse complement strand
TCTGGATTTATATCTGTAGCTCACTTATCTGGTACAAACAAATTTAGAAAATTTGCTTAACATATCTGGTATCTTATTTTCATTAATATCTTGACATGTCACGGAAAAATACACACAGTCGAAATACAGTATCAAATACAGTCCATCAGTCTTGAAAAGATTGATGGACTGATTACATCGTCTCCAGGCTGAGGGACTGATTACCTCAAAACCTTTCTAATCTTCACTATTCTTTGTATGGACTGATGAAGCCATTGTGTGGCGAAACGTTTCCTCAGTAAAGATACCCAAGTGTTGCATATGCACTGCAATGACTTGAAGAATCACGTAACTAAGCAAAAGAGTCTTCCATAAGTCTGGCTCTGCCACATAACCTCATTCCATTTCTGACGGAAATTCTACCATTCCAAAACAATGGTTCCCTGTTAACGGCTTTGCATCACTTTCCACGCCACTGTGAAATTACCCGAAACTGATGTGCGTAGTTTAATGCAGTGTTTGGTTGATGGGGTTTAAAGCCTATCGACTAAACTAGGGACATTAGCAAAATCGAACAAAAATATTGTAACCCCTAAAATACAGATTTTTAAGCAAAGTCTCTGCGTATATACGCTGAGAAAATACACCTTTTGGTGTATATTGTGTTAATAAAACATAGCGAATATACAGTTTTATTAAAACTAAAGTATATACTAATTAAAGATATAAAAATAAAAAGATAATGAATTATCGAGTTTTGATGAAATATTCGTCTTTTATTAAGCAAATAAGTGAAAATTAAAATTTATACATAAATTGATAAAAGCTGATATTCCTTTGTTTATATTTAACTAGCGGACTGACGCTGCTGTAAGCGTTCATCTCGTCAAATATTTGGGCTGATATTTGTAAATATAATTCCATTATAATGAATACAGCGCCCTTGGTCACGGTGGACGCCCGGGCAACTATTGAAACTTCATTACAATGCGATTTGGCGAGCGTGAATAGTACTGTGAATAATACTGTGAATAGTACTGTGAATAGTACTGTGAATAGTACTGTGAATAATACTTTGAATAGTACTGTGAATAATACTGTGAGTAGGACTGTGAGGACTGTAAAGAGTACCGCAAATATTATTTTAATCAAGACAGCCCTTGAAGCAGGGCGGGGATGATTTAATGTCTGTGGTTCAGAGAACTGCAACAACTTGCAGTTCTTTGGATCGAATCTGATAACCCGGCATTCCCCGGAAACTGTATTACCCCTGTGTGTTTAGAGCTTTCCATAAATATGCATACTTACTCTTAGGATTATTACTGTTAGATAAGTGCCAACCTCACGTGGTGAAAAAAAATAACAACCGTGGTTAAGTCTGCTTACCTTGATCATCTCGTAGCGGAGATAGCCGATGGAAAATCTAAGGTTCTGACCCATCCTGACGACCACCAAGGGCAGGTCGTGCTGGGTGGCATGACCCAGCTCGTCGGTGGGAGGCGGCTGCACCTCCGGGGGTGTACACACCAGCTGCGTCAGTGCCAGTGATGTCACATTGCACTGGCGAGTCCCGATGGTCACGTTGACGTCAGACTCGTCGCTAGCAAGGTTCAAGTTTTCGCCCTGAAACGTGCGAAAAAGTCTGTGCAGTTGACGGCATTTATTAAGGTCAGGTCATACACGTCTTGTGAAGGTGCTGAAAGAATAAGTGGGAAGGCAGACGGCAAAATGCCTTCAAATCCTTTGAATTTGATTAGCTGAAGGGTTGAACCTCCACCATTCCTTGTGCTAAATGAACCAATTGGGTCATGAAATAAAATAGAACACTGACAGGACTAACTGCAGCTTAGCTTCCTCTAACTCTTGGTTAGATACTTAGGAGAGTGAAAAATAAGGACAACGAGAGAAGGAAATGGAAAGAGAGAGAGAGAGGGAATTGAGGAGATAGGTAGGCAGGCATCTATTTATCTATCTGTTGCCATCGCTCATCAAGCCTTATAATAGTATCATGTTGAAGACCTCACCTCTATGACCAGAGTGTCACCCTTGTAAAGCTTGATGCTGTTGGGAAACTTCTTGTAGGTCGGGTCGAGAACATAAACGAGTGAGCGGGCGGAGGACGACAAAATGTGTCTCAGGTTTCTGACGGAAGCCACGTTGTCCATGATGAAACCTACGTCCAGGGCAATGGAATCCCCGTAGTTTTGACGCGGAGACCTGTGTACCCCAAGGGGATGATCTACATTTTAAATTTCGTCCCTATGCTTTGTCTTGCTGTTTCGACAAATTATTTTGTAACTGCAACAAATCCTCCAAATTTTTGTGTACTGTTACTGAGTGCGATAATCTTTCACTACATCCAAAATATCAAGCTTATTTTACTGGCAAATTTTTACAAGAGCATAGTAATATATTATGAGCTTCAAAAAAAATCACTCCATTACCGTGTAAAATAAACACGTGATAAAGTATCAACAAACCTTGAGACTTTATGAGAGACTCTGGCCTGCGCTCTTGGGTTAGTCTGGTCATCGAGCGCTTCCCGTCTCTCCCGCAGCAGCGCCAGCAGCGCATTGCGGTCGACGGGCGGCGAGGGGCACTCCATCTGGTCCGGTCCCAGCACTCGACACCCAGACGAGTTTAAGATGCGATCCTGCAGAAGCACGGTGATGCGCGGCGCCTGAATTGCGTCTAACTGCGTGCCGTGCACAGTCAACATGCGTCCGCCACTCCAAGGACTTCGTCGGGGCTTGAGTTCGAGTACTCTTGGGTCAGGCGTGTACGTGAAAGGGGAGTTTAGAGTGCGTCGAGCACCATCCACTGTCACCACTAGCGTGCGCACTTTTCTGGGCAAACCTTCGCCTTCTTCACCCACGTCTCCAGACGCTGACGCCCTTGACGTGACGCACACCAGTCGCTGCGATGACGACTGCGTTTTGTTGACGACGCAAGGAAGATCGTCGAGCTTAGCAGAGACATGGGAGCCCACGTTGAGGAAACGACCACTGATGGAGAGCACAGTTCCTCCAGACACTGGTCCATGTGACGGCCACACACCCGTCACACTCACGTTCTGCGCAAGGAAAAGTCAATAACATTAAAAAAAAAAAAAACATTCATATCTAACCCACAAACTGGAAATAGAAACACTACGAGGTTTCATCTCGGTCTATCCCAAACCTTTATAAATCTCACGACTTGATAATGGTTGTAAGATGAACAGAAAGGCAGTTTAGTTTCCATCTCTCCTCATGTGGGTAAGGAATTGCTCCAGCCACGGCGTTGTGGCGTTTGTATTTGACTTGCAAAACAGCATAATAAACATATGCAATAAAGCCGCCTTGTCTTATCCGCTGCCTCTATGCTCACTTACGCTGAAGGGAAAGAGCGAACCTCTGCATTCTCTCTCTCTCTTTCTTCATGATCATTACGAAGACCAACCAGAAGCCTAAATGTCTGCGCATCTCCTTTCCGCGAAGGACGGATATATTTCATGTGAAGTTGTAAACCCGTGTGGATCATACCCGCGAAGGACGGAGACAAATGGATCAATAGGCTTATCCCTATCCAACTCTTTGACGAAGGACCCACACGGACTTAGCAACCCACATAAATATAACGCCCAAAATATATTGCGTTTTATTCACAAATAACCCCCACATAGAATGAAACTTATGACGATGTTTCGGTCTGACGTGGACTCTTAATGGCCCAGGTCGGACCGAAACGTCGGCATAAGTTTCATTCCACTCTGTGCGGGTTATTTGTGTATTCCAGTCACGGTATTGTGGATTATTCTTTGTGTCGTATTAAGATACTTGTGGGTATCCGACACCATTGATACACAAATACTCACAGTGTAGGTGAATTTCACGGTGGACTTGGTGGTTCCTGCTGGCGTGGTGACGCTGACGGGGAAGTGCAGGTTCTGAGAACCTGCAGCAGCTCTGTTCGGCGCCGGCCCCGTGCGACACAGGATCTTGACGGACACGTGGTATTCGTGCACGTGGCAAGGGACATCACCTATGAAGATGTGTCCACGAACGTCCTCCTCCCTCAGGCCCAGGTTGCTGCCTTCGATGGCCACCAGAGTGCCACCTTCCAGGGGACCCGCCAGCGGCTGGATCTGAACAACAGGAGAGACGACGGAGTTAATTTCACCTGGAGGATTTACAAGTATTTGTGGCCCTTGAATATAGAAAGGAGGTGAGAAGGAAGACTGAAGGAGGATACAAAGGGTTGAAAGACAGTAGTATGGGAAACGCAGAAGAGGAGGAGGAGGAGGAAGAGGAGGAAGAGGAGGAAGAGGAGGAGGAGGAAGAGGAGGAGGAAGAGGAGGAGGAAGAGGAGGAGGAAGAAGAGGAGGAAGAGGAGAAGGAGGAAGAGGAGGAGGAAAAGGAAGAGGAGGAGGAACAGGAAGAGAAGGAGGAGGAAGAGGAGGAAGAGGAAGAGGAGGACGAGGACGAGGAGGAGGAGGAGGAGGAGGAGGAGGAGGATGATGATGATGATGACAAATGAAGTGTCCCAACCACTTTGGCTTCTAAGTCAGAATGAGGTGTACACAGTACAGTAACGTCTCCCAGCGAAACTACATAAAAATATATAGAAATTCACGTAGAGTACCGGAGTGACCACTATGGGTTTACCAACTTTCCCATGATAATAATAATAATTCTTGAGTAAATACGTGAGAGAGAAATATAACAGATTTTAGGTCCTATATCAAGAATATTTACACTGTGGTGTCTGCACACTCTTAAGAGAACAGTTGAATGAGTGATGGTGAACGTGTTTTCTTCTTTGGGCCACCACACTTCTCTGGAAAACGGCTGCCTCCCAGAACTATGCCAAGAGGCCTTCACCATGCCCCATTGCCCTGATATTTTTTTCCCCGATTTGTGGCTTTTGGCGCAACCGAACATCTAGGCGAGTACAAATAGGAAGCGCGTCTGCCTGGCGCTCGCCAGACGGAGGATCGAGCCTCCAACATGTCTTGCGCTGAATGACTCACTTGGGTTTAGCGCTTAACATGGATTAATTTAATTTTTTTTTTGGCGCAACCTAAGTTATTTATTTTATTTATTTATTTATTTTTATTTGTACATGATACATAGCTGTACAAAGAAATATAGTGATTGGGTGTACATGCCAAAAGCCCCTTGTATGCAGGGCATTATGGGCAGCTTAAAATTAACTTAAGATTAACTAAGCAATGATATATTCAATGGTAAAAATTACAGTAAACAAATTACAACATGAAGTACAGATGAGTATTTTAAATAAGAAGCTTTAAAGTTGTACAAATTTGTAGAATAATATAATATAATATAATATAATATAATCCGATCAAATCAAGTAAAACCAACGATTTGTAGTGCAGAAACAGGTCACTTGATCATTAGATGAGTTACTGTACATTCAGGAGAATATTCTATTAGGTAATGTAATTAAAAAAAACAGTTTGATAGGGTCACAGGTTATACATTTATAAGATACAGTTATTCAGTATTTATTTAGTTGTGGCTGAGTAAGTGGTTTTAAGAAGAATCTTGAATTGATAAACAGACAGTGTTTCTTTTATATTCACAGGTAATGAATTCCAGATTTTTGGGCCTTTTATGTGCATTGAGTTTTTACATAGTGTGAGATGGACACGAGGAACATCAAAGAGTGATCTGTGCCTTGTGTTATGGTCATGTGTTCTGTTGAGATTGGTAAGGAGATGTTTGAGGGGAGGGTTTATATCCGAGTTTAGTGTTCTATGTATGTAGTAGGTACAGTAATAAGTATAGTTGTTTTGTACAGTGAGTAAGTTTAGAGTTTTGAATATTGGTGGAGTGTGCTGCCTGGAGTGGGAATTTATCATCATTCTAGGTTAGAATACTGCTGTACATTAACATCTCCATTCAAGGCAGGTGAAATTGCAGAACTAGAGAATGTACAGAGAACCTTTACTGCACGTATAAGTTCCATCAAACACCATAACTACTGGGAGCGCCTGGAAGCACTTGACTTGTACTCACTAGAGCGCAGGCGAGAGAGATATATAAAAATCTACACTTGGAAGATTCTGGAGGGACTGTTCCCTAATATGCACACAGCAATCACTCCATACGAAAGCAAAAGACTTGGCAGGCGATGCAACATACCCCCAGTGAAAAGTAGGGGCGTCACTGGTACACTAAGAGAAAACACAATAAGTGTCCGGGGCCCAAGACTGTTCAACAGCCTCCCACCAACAATAAGGAGCATTACGGGAAGACCCCTGGTTGTCTTGAAGTGGGAGCTGGAGAGATACCTAAAGACGGTGCCGGATCAGCCGGGCTGTGGTTCGTACGTTGGATTGCGTGCGGCCAGCAGTAACAGCCTCGTTGATCAGGCCCTGATCCACCGGGAGGCCTGGTCGTGGACCGGGCCGGTCCACGACCAGGCGTTGATCCCCAGAATGCCCTCCAGGTAGCCTTTTGTTGGGTAATTAATGGTCTGAGATGATTTATTGTTCTTGAGCCCCATGCACAAATTCCATAGGTGAGATAGGGGTAAATGAGTAAGTGATATAGGGCTGTTCGTCTCAAGGAAGGTTCCTTGACGCTGGTGAGGGGCTCTTGATCTAGGGAATTGGATCTGTGCTCCATTCCCCTAAATTAAGCCAGAACGCCTTCCATCTACCCCCCCCCCTAGGCGCTGTATAATCACTACGAATTTAGCGTTCCCCCATAATATGGATGCTGTAGACCGTGCCTGGTGCACCAATGTGGGACCTTCAATGTGGGACCTTCAATGTGGAACCTTCAATGTGGGAATTTCAATGTGGGATCTTCAATGTGGGACCTTCATTGTGGGACCTTCAATGTGGGACCTTCAATGTGGGACCTTCAATGTGGGACCTTCAATGTGGAACCTTCAATGTGGGAATTTCAATGTGGGATCTTCAATGTGGGACCTTCATTGTGGGACCTTCAATGTGGGACCTTCAATGTGGGACCTTCAATGTGGGACCTTCAATGTGGGACCTTCAATGTGGGACCTTCAATGTGGGACCTTCAATGTGGGACCTTCAATGTGGGACCTTCAATGTGGGACCTTCAATGTGGGACCTTCAATGTGAGACCTTCAATGTGGGACCTTCAATGTGGGACCTTCAATGTGAGACCTTCAATGTGGGACCTTCAATGTGAGACCTTCAATGTGGGACCTTCAATGTGGGACCTTCAATGTGGGACCTTCAATGTGAGACCTTCAATGTGGGACCTTCAATGTGAGACCTTCAATGTGGGACCTTCAATGTGAGACCTTCAATGTGGGACCTTCAATGTGGGACCTTCAATGTGAGACCTTCAATGTGGGACCTTCAATGTGGGACCTTCAATATGAGACCTTCAATGTGAGACCTTCAATGTGGGATCTTCGTCACTCTCCTCCCTATGTTTATTTATTTATTGTTCATTTGTGTATTTTTTGACTGATATGCATGTTTTAACACGGAATGAAATTTCTCGATTTACAATATCAACATCTCGTGTACCATTAACTGCTGTTTTATCCCTACTTAATTTTCCTGCGTTTGGTGAAGGAGAAGATGCGACATTTTGTCGTATGTTAGAAGCCAGTGACACGTATCACCCGAACAATCTACGAATACGCAAGAATATAAGGCGGCGCATAGCAGTAGGCCTACTGGCCCAAAGAGAAAAAAAAAAAGGGTACAATACCGTGAATGAAACAACATACAAATAACCCGCACACAGGAGAGAGAGAAGCTTATGACGTGTCGGTCCGACTTGGACCCTTTACAAGTCACACTAACACACGAAGGTGAGGGAGCCAGTATATATAGGCGGTATACTAGGCAGGTCCAACGCGCACTCACCCATGTATACATGTCCAATTCATTTTTAAGGAAGCAAAATTTCTCGTTTCAGTGACACTATTCAGCGGTCTGTTCCACTCATCCGCAAAACTCTATCGCCAAAACAGTGCTTGACAGACATGGTTACTGGTTATAAAACCGGCGTTATGTTCTGCGCATACCGCACCAGAGATGCTGATCAGTGTTATGAATTCTGCATCATAAAAGTTGGTGGATAGTCTATGCCAGGCATAAAATACGGAAACGCTGTTGGTCCGTCAGACTCTGATTGGTGGCATATGTCATGCTTTAGTGAGGCTCTCTGATTGCTTTTTCGGGGTAGGACGTCAGAAATTTTATTCTTCTGTGAAAATTGTTTTTCAATTCATCAGGCGGGTGTAAAAATGCTTCGGTTGCAGAGCTAAACCTAATCCAACAACCTAATTCAGTTAATGCAACCTAATTACCTAATCTCAGCTAGCCTAATAGCCAAATATAATCTGACCTAATCCATCCAGACTAACCTAATCTAACTTAAACCAAACCTAACCTAATATAACGTAAACCAAACTTGACCTAACCTAATTTAACCAAACCTACTCTAACCATACATAAACCAGCCAAACATTATCAAATATTAAATCTGATATAAAATGTCTAATATAAAATCCAATATTAACACAGTTTTTAGCCTATGTGAAATTACGTTTCCCGAGGGGTCGGTGCTTATGCTGGCCTGTCATATCTCTCATCTAAAATTGAATAAAACAACCATCAATTATTGATATTAGACAACCCCGAAATCCGCGTAAAAATCCGTGACGTCACGCTTAATCTTTCTTGGGACTGGTCGCTTGATTGATGACGGTCTCGCTGACAGCCTTTGATGGATCGTGATTGGCTAGTTTTTGCCACATCAACACGTGACAGCTTTTGATGGACCGTGATTCGTCAGTTTTTGTGTCACAGTTTGCCACATCAACACGTGACGTCATACCCTCACAAAACAAGTAGTTCCAAAACAGAGTTTTCCATTGTCAATATAACGTATTTGTAAAATTCTTTTACAAAAGATATTCTGCCAAAATATGAAATCATTCATGACTTAGAAACTTTCTTGCATAAAGTGATAAATTGAGTGGTTTACATACATAAAAAATAGGACAAGAGAAGCCATGTGGCATTCCAGTGTTGGGTTGCCAAACACCGCCTTATCACTAATGTATTCCTCCGCGACAGTCGTCGACGCCACAGTGAAACGCATATTTAATCGTGTCTTATTTCAGGGATCTTCATGTAATGGCTCCGCTGGGGCTAAGCAAGGATGCGTCACGTCAGTGAGGCCGTTGATGGACCGTATTGATGATGTGTCAGGAGGTTAATTAAAGAAATATGGAAATGAGTTACTACACAGCTCAGGGAAAGATAATGTTTAAATTGGGGCTCGGGGAGGGGGAAGGGGGTGAAAGGGGAGCAATGGTCCTCTTGCGAATGATCGATAAAATAAAAAAAAATATTCCTTTAAGTGAGTATCTATTAAAACTTTAGAGCTTTTCTCAAAAAAAGGATTAATAATAATAATAATAATATAATAATAATAGTAATAATAATTCTAACCTAGTGGGTTTAGGGCTTGATTTTGATAATTCTTCGTCTTCTTTTCCGTTTTCGTCTTTTTCTGCTTATTATTATTACGCTATGATAGTGGCGGTGCAGAGGTGTGGACACTGCCATCTGGCAGACACAGGTTCGAGCCCACCTGAGACCAAGGTTTACAACAACACTACCTGAACTGACAATCTGTGTAATATTCGTTCTTTTCCATACATCTCTCAAGGAAAAATATTCCACCAGCGTTGGCTAGTTTTGATGTACACACACACACACACACACACACACACACACACACACACACACACACACACACACACACACACACACACAAACACACACACAAATACCAATTAAACTCACAAGAAAAGCAAGGCAGCGCTCGTGCAAATTTAAAGACTGATAAAATTCTTCCTTAGAGAAAGAGTGAGAGAGCATGACACTGATATAAGTATATCTGGAGGACATGAATTCCACAGAGGAATTATGTACAGAGGAACCAGGAATGAAGACAGGAACCAGGAATGAAGATAGGAACCAGGAATGAAGACAGGAACCAGGAAGGAAGACAGTAGCCAGGAAGGAAGAGAGGAACTATGAAGGAAGACAGGAACCAGGAATGAAGACAGAAATAAACAATAATTATGTCCATGGAGAAACGCTAAACCCATGAGGGTCTCAGCGCCTGAGAAATGGGAAAGGGGGAGGAAAGGAGGAGGGAGGGAAGGTAGTAAGTTCTGATCCGAAGGAAGGGAGGGTTGACTCCCACATACAGGATCAAACACCTGTGGAACAAAGATACACGATGTGAGGACTGAAGACTAGGCTAGGCTAGGCTAGGCTATGTTAGGTTAGGCTAGGCTAGATTAGGTTAGGTTAGGTTTGTCAGGAAACAAGACAAGTGTTTCCTGACGCGGGGTCTTAGTCATATGATGACCCACAGCTGAAGCTTTTGGTCATCTGACCGGGGCCTTCCGCTGGCTTACCCCTCCGCCCCTTTAAAAATTAGGGTTATAATTACTGAGGATTAAAGAAAGCAAGAGGGATAAAGAAAGCAAGAGGGATAAAGAAAGCAAGAGGGATAAAGAAAGGATTCACGAAGATGACGGATATTATTATAGTATCAGAAAGAAGTGATAAAAACATGAAGAATAAAGGAGTGAAGGATAGGGATTCTTGTGAAGGTTCATAACCTTTCCAACCCAATTTTCGGGTTCCCTAAAAAATTCAGCTCGGGGGGGGGGGGGGAATATTAATTTTGGGGCGCCATTTTCACTTCAATGAAATGGAAGACAAACACAAGTGTCCAGCAGCCATTACTGGCAGACAGCATCACCCTGGGTTGTGTCTGCTGGTGTTCATCTGGCAGACAGCATCACCCTGGGTTGTGTCTGCTGGTGTTTATCTGGCAGACAGCATCACCCTGGGTTGTGTCTGCTGGTGTTTATCTGGCAGACAGCATCACCCTGGGTTGTTTTTGCTGGTGTTTATCTGGCAGACAGCATCACCCTGGGTTGTGTCTGCTGGTATTTATCTGGCAGACAGCATCACCCTGGGTTGTTTTTGCTGGTGTTTATCTGGCAGACAGCATCACCCTGGGTTGTGTCTGCTGGTGTTCATCTGGCAGACAGCATCACCCTGGGTTGTTTCTGCTGGTGTTTATCTGGCAGACAGCATTACCCTGGGTTGTGTCCGCTGGTGTTCATCTGGCAGACAGCATCACCCTGGGTTGCGTCTGCTGGCGTTTATCTGGCAGACAGCATCACCCTGGGTTGTTTTTGCTGGTGTTCATCTGACACAGCATTACCCTGGGTTGTTTCTGCTAGTGTTCATCTGGCAGACAGCATCACCCTGGGTTGTGTCTGCTGGTGTTCATCTGGCAGACAGCATCACACTGGGTTGTGTCTGCTGGTGTTCATCTGGCATACAGCATCACCCTGGGGTGCGTATGCTGGTCATCAGCCAGGCAGCATCACCCTGGGGTGTGTCTGCTGGTCATCTGCCAGGCAGCATCACCCTGGGGTGTGTCTGCTGGTCATCAGACAGGCAGAATCACCCTGGGGTGTGTCTGCTGGTCATCAGCCAGACAGCATCACCTTGGAATGTGTCTGCTGGTCATCTACCAGACAGCATCACCCTGGTGTGTGTGTCCTGGTATTCATCAGCCAGACAGCATCACCCTGGGAATGTCACTCCTCTCAGTAGGATACAACAAGAGGGGAAAGTGACAAAAGAAAAGGCAAAGGAAGGGGAAGATGCGGAGGAGAGGAGAGGAGAATAAGAGCACCCGGGTGATGGGTAAGAGAGTACCCCAGGTGATGTGTGAGAGAGCACCCAGGTGATGGGTGAGAGAGCACCCAGGTGATGGGTGAGAGAGCACCCAGGTGATGGGTGAGAGAGCACCCAGGTGATGGGTGAGAGAGCACCCAGGTGATGGGTGAGAGAGCACCCAGGTGATGGGTGAGAGAGCACCCAGGTGATGGGTGAGAGAGCACCCAGGTGATGGGTGAGAGAGCACCCAGGTGATGGGTGAGAGAGCACCCAGGTGATGGGTGAGAGAGCACCCAGGTGATGGGTGAGAGCACCCAGGTGATGGGTGAGAGAGCACCCAGGTGATGGATGAGAGAGCACCCAGGTGATGGGTGAGAGCACCCAGGTGATGGGTGAGAGAGCACCCAGGTGATGGGTGAGAGAGCACCCAGGTGATGGGTGAGAGCACCCAGGTGATGGGTGACAGCAGACCTAATAAGCGAGAGTAGGGAAGGTGACTGTCGCTCTTCCTGATGAAAACTGTAATATGGTGATTGTAGCTTTATGAAAGACCCTGGGGGAGGGGGGAGGGGGGAGGGGGGAGGGGGAGGGGGGCACACACGGCCCAAGAGGAAATTCATTCTCCAGTGCGCCAAAGAGAACACCTTCTTTGTCCCTTTTCTATATCTTTTTTTTCCCCTCCTCCCTTTCCTCGTACCTTTCACGGTTTCTCGACTTTTTTTTTTTTTTTTTGCATCCCCTCCCCCCATCCTCTTGTGGTTATTTTTAAATCCCTATCTAACTTGTCTCCTTCCGTCATCTCTTTTTTTTTTATTCCTATCTTCTTTGCTTTCTCTTCCATCTCTCCCTCTATCTTTCCTCTTCCTCCCTGTCTTTCTCACCTTCGTCTGATCAGTTCTATCCACATACTTGTCGACTCACAAGACAAACTTTTGCAATACGCTTCCTGTAGTATGAACTATGACTGACATGTCTGACTCGCTGTTTGATTATATGACATTTCCAATGTTTAGGTTACATGATACTTGGAGTTACTTAACGCATTTAACCTGAGCCTAGAAGTTCCTTAAATCCCCTTTAGCTGAGGCTAGAAGATGCTGACTCCCTTTTAGCTGAGCCTAGAAGATGCTGAATCCCTTTTAGCTGAGCCTAGAAGATGATGAATCCTTTTTAGCTGAGCCTAGAAGATGCTGAATCCCTTTTAGCTGAGCCTAGAAGATGCTGAATCCCTTTTAGCTGAGCCTAGATGATGCTGACTCCCTTTTAGCTGAGCCTAGATGATGCTGACTCCCTTTTAGCTGAGCCTAGATGATGCTGACTCCCTTTTAGCTGAGCCAAGAAGATGCTGAATATGTCTCACAATAGTCGGTAAGTTACAGAAATTCGTTATATAGATAACGCATTTTTATCTGATAAGAATAATTTATTTAATAACAAAAATATAAAAATGATAACAGCAATTATATAAGATGTTAGTTACCACATCGATTCTTGGCGTGGGACACTGACTGAGGCGAGCGTCGTTGGCTACGATGTCCAGGTCTCTTCCGGTGGGTGGCGGCACCGCTGCTGCCGCAGACGCCGCAGCGACGCCGGGGACGGTGGGACAGTGAGGAGCGTATCTACAGGCAGCGCCACACCAGGTACATCGGTACCGCGGGTGTCGCGTCACACACAGGGAACAGTCGTGGTGGCCGCGGTGCGCGCCCAACACACCACACTTGTACAGAGTGAGAAGGCGTGCATCCACAACATGGTCGCGGTTCCACACTAGTGTGACCCGAGCCTCGTACTCTCCCTCGGCAGACTCGTAGCGGTATACCGTGGGTTCGCACAGCACCCGCTGCACCCGCCGGTGTGGCTGCTGCTGGGTGGAGGTGATGGTGGTGGCTGGACTGCTGCTGCTGCTGCTGGCTTCTTCAAGTGCCTCTTCCTCTTCTTCAGTGACCACCCTGGCACCCACCAGCATGGTGGCACCCTCGATGCTCACTACACACTGGAAACCCAGCTGACCCACCCGTGGCACCGGCAGGTTCTCCACAAGCAGCTGCAACTCTGAGCGAGCACCGTCAGCAGCCAGCAGCTGCGACTGTTCCGTCCAGAACCTCGGACAGAACCCAGACCCATGCGTCAACAGCTGCGCTGGGTTCTGTGGAAAACGAGTTGCTACATGTACTAGATATATTTAAAAATACAGAAAAATGTGCTAAGCGTTATTTCAGTGCTGTTTCAAACATTTTCTGACAAGACCTCAATTTTTAGCTAAAATATGCATATACGCTACTTGAAAAAAATGTAACTTGGCTTACTTTACCCATAAAATGTAATTGTAGAAAATGTAATTGTAGAAGCAGGTTACAAACGTATTTTTTCAATGTAACATAGTTGACAATTTTGCGTTGACATTACGTACCCATGTATATACCTATTTCTGTATTTAAAGAAGATGGGATGCCAGGAGACGGCGAGTATTCAAACGGCCTGAGGGAGAAATGCAAATATTTTTCCTCGAAGTCTTTTTTTTTTTTATCTAATTCTCCGAGGTTATGGGTCTTCCCCACAATCTGCACTAAAGGTGGACCTCATCTACATAATGATGAGTGCATAGAAAGTTTGCTTTGCAATAAATGACTCTTTCCTACACTCGATCACTTTAACCGACAAGCGAACAATAGTCATCTCATGAACGTAATGCTATAAATATTAATTCTCTGTTTGTATCACATTTGTAAACTTTTATAATTACTGCTTAATGTCCATTACTGATTTTTTTTTCTGAAAGGCTATGAGGAATTTTGTGTAATCTATGATTGACTCTGGCACCGACTGTCTCCCACACTTGTCTTCTATCAAGCTAAGTTCTAACACCTTCCTCAGATCTAGACAAAAAATATAGTTACCGGAAACCAACCTTTCATGGAAGGTTTCTTGACGCTCATAAGGAGTTTTTAATCCAAAGAAGTGGACCTGATTTCCCCTTTTGATCTGTTTTGACTCCCTCTCACTCCCCGCGGCACTGCATGATCCCCTACGAATTTAACCCCCGTAAATCAGCACACGCACAAATATTCCACCGAAATATCATATCTTACATTCTCTCCGGAGATGACAGTCCTCCTGCAGGAGGAAGCGTTATGGGTGCAGGTGTTCTCGTAGACGCACCAGTAACACGCCCAGTTACTCCGCACGCAGCTTCCGCAGGTGTTGTGGCGGCCACAGTCGTAGAAGGCAAAGTTGCGGGAGACGAAGTCCTTGTTGGTCTCGCTGGAGCGCACGGCAAGCGGCACCAGCACGTGGTCGTGGTGGATGGGGATGGTTGGGCGGTGTGGGCGTGCGGGCGTCATACAGGTGAGTCCTGAGGCCGTCACCAGGGCATCGGCAGGGGGCGCTGATCCCCACACACACTGGTATTTGGCTCCTGCTGGCAGCTCCGGCAGCGTCCGGATCGTCAGTTGAACCTGGAGAAGGAAGAGTCATCCAACACTGAAATATTAAGGCAAAGAAAATGGATTTTTTTTTAATTAACCAAAGCTTGATAGGCTAAAAATACAAAGGTGAGGACACCTCTGTGTGTGTGTGTGTGTGTGTGTGTGTGTGTGTGTGTGTGTGTGTGTGTGTAACTCTCAACCGTGAGGAAGTGTGTTAATGTTGATATTTTTAAGCCTACATGTAAACTTAATATTTTAAAAAGTATAGGCCGTTTTTCACAGTTACCGTAAAAATTTCCAACACCCACCGATACAGATGCTTTCCCACCTTCCTAATATATATATATATATATATATATATATATATATATACATATATATATATATATATATATATATATATATATATATATATATATTGTAGTGCTACGCAAACTTTATTTTTAGTAATATACAAAAAAGGTCAGCAGTGAGTGGTCTACCCTCACAAAGCCCTGGTTGACTCACCACAAAAATTTTGAACGAAAAATCAAAATCAAATTTGCTCATACAGCAAATCATTTACAGCGGCCCTAAAACTGGCCATTTTATTAAAAATGAAAAGAGCCGTATTCGCTGATGTAGATTTTTTTCTGCGTGGTATCCGGTAGCAATATGTTATTCACAATGCAAACTGTAGCGCAAATTATTACCCATTTTAACATAATATAACTGATAAATATTTTTGTTGCTTATGTGTTAGAAGTTCTCGGTTTATTTTCTGTCGTCCACGTCTGTGGTACGAGTGTGATTCTAAAGGCTGTTAAATGTTTTGCACTCTGGCAGGATGACTAGTCTATTTTTTACTGTCTGGGGAACGCCTAAGTTGACAGGTAATCTTCCTGGGTCATGAACACGCGAGATGAAAGGTAAATCTTTTAGTGAACACAATTGGTAAGAGTCAACTCTTACAGTGTGGTGAACACGTAAGATGGCTGGTAAATCTTACAAACTTTTAACTTTTACATGCATTAATAGAGCGCTGTATGGCCAGCATACACACACACATGACCCAGTAGCGACCAGTGAAGAGGCGGGGACAGGAGCTATGATTCGACCCCTGCAACTACAACTAGGTGAGTACACACATATATATATATATATATATATATATATATATATATATATATATATATATATATATATATATATATATATATATATATATATATATATATATATATATATATATATATATATCGTGCGAATAAGTAAAACTGATAATTAGCAAGAACTCGCTTAATATTAAGTCCTTTCTAAGATTTTCTCTTACACCTTTAAAGACATATTTTCCATTTATGTTAATGTAAAAATTAATAATTTTGTGCCGAAAGAACATTAGAAAAGCGTTGCTATTGAAGCCAAAATCGCGTTTTACCTATTCGGCACCACACACACACACACACACACACACACACACACACACACACACACACACACACACACACACACACACACACACACATGCCGTTACCTACGCACTCAGCCAGTCCTTCTCCCTTCAGGTTAATTAATTATCTTTACTCCCGAAACAGATCGCCTGGATGATCCTTCACCCTCACCATCACCCACCATCATCCATTGCTCTACCCACACCCTAAACACCTTCTTCGCCTCTAAACACTTAAGTGGAGAGTGTAAAGCAAGAACAAGCTACAGTGTTTGGTACATCAAGCGTGCGAAGTGTGGGATAAAGTAGAAGGAAATAAGGATACGAGATATACTGAAGAGGGGTAAATAGAATAAGGATAATATGAGAGTACACAGAAGGGGGGGGGGGAGGAATACGTGCAGCAGTACGGAGGCGGATTTATTGTCTATGCTGCCACGATGACACTAGAAGATTGACGTACATAAATAAGAGACATTAAGGAAGATCCAGAGATGGCCGAGTGAAAATCTGGAAAGAAGAGACGCATGTTCCAGGATAACCTTCGTCAAGTTATGTATTAATAAAGATCTACACAGAGCAAAACGTTGCTCCAGTAAAAGCTTTTTCTGCTTCGCCTCTTCACTATTGTCAGCAGCTTGTAGCCTCGATTCTACATGAGGAAACAACTCTTGCTGAATATGTCGTATGGGCAATAGCCTGACAGGAGCTTAGGTACAACCACAGGTACTGCTGCATAAACATGACAGGAGCGTAGGTACAAGCACAGGTACTGCTACATAAACATGACAGGATCGTAGGTACAAGCACAGGTACTGCAATATAAACATGACAGGATCGTAGGTACTACCACAGGTACTGCTACATAAACATGACAGAAGCGTAGGTACAACAGCAGGTACTGCTACATAAACATGACAGGAGCGTAGGTGCAAACAAAGGTACTACTACATGACAACGTAGCATGTGAAAGCAAAGGTACTAACTGCTATTTCAACACAACAGATGTGCAAAACTCCCCAACGCAATCAGCGCACCTGACTCATTCACTCCATTTTACACCCAAAACGAATAAAAGAGACAAGTTTATGTTTCTCCCATCAAAACGGTCAAATGTTAGGGCAAGAAGGGTAGCAGAGAGAAAGGCTTGGACAGGTAATGTGAGGATAGTATGGACTGCAAATGGATAGGAGGAGGGGAGAGTAAGGCAGGCAGCGGCCGCTGCTATGTTAGGGTGCCAACACAAGTACCATAGAATATTTTAAAAATAATTTTTGCCGAGGTGTACAAAGGGTGGAAGATGAAAGCAAATAACAACGAGGACAAAGGGAAATTATATTTTGATATACGGATGAACTGTGAAAGGCTGCTGCTGCTTGATTCAGATTTGTACAAAAAGTGACTTGGGGAATTTGTTTTGAAAACGGAAGTAGGAAGCCAGATGTGTTGAGAGGTAAGGAGGTAGGTGACGCTATGATGAGTTAGTTCAGGGACAAATTAGGGCAAAGACGCTTCCTCTGAACGTATTTACTTGGACTTCCTCCTCTTTTCTGTAAAACTGCAAGCTCATGATGATGTGTTGATTGCAACTTGAGAGGCCTAAAGCCATCATTCACCTCCTCTCGTGGTTCTTTTGCACCATTAATATATTGAAACTCTGACTATACTTGATGGAAGGGAGGAAAAATAATGTATTCACAGGCAATACCTGAAGCATACGGATTCCTAATTCTCTCTCTCTCTCTCTCTCTCTCTCTCTCTCTCTCTCTCTCTCTCTCTCTCTCTCCCTCCCCACATACACACAGTCATAACAATTTAATGGAGCGAGGAAGACGGTAGGTAGTGTAGGATATCATAATGAGGAAGAACACTCTCACCAGTAGTGGAGCTCACCACTCTTCATCCTTCTATCAGCAAACTTGAGAAACGTTGCAATAGGAGCAAGCTTGAAAAAACCTTGAAGGAAGAAACTGGCAAAATTTCTGCAGCACGCGTTGACTCAACCAGACTGTGACTGCTGATACGTAGCAGTAACAGCCTGGTTAATCGGGTTGTCAGCATGAGAAGCTCACCTCAGGCTTCAGCTGCGCTGTACTAAGCCGGTTACACCTAAGTCGCAGGCTTCTGGTGGAACTAGCGTCTCCTAGGAAGCAGCGTCAACCCAAGACCTTAATAACGGTGCAGCTCGGGCGCTGCCAACCTTACTCACACCGTCGCCACCTTAATAGTACAGAAATTTCAGTTTGTATTTCGGCTTCGCCAGTAACTTTTTTTCCCGCCAACGTATTAAAAAATCGTATAATGAGGAATGTGGCGCTCAGTAACCAAGGCAAATATTTAATTAAGTGTCTGAGTAGGTCTGGCGTCCACAGGTAATGATATATAAAGGGAGGGAGGTAGGGAAGGGTAGGCAGGGGGGAATATATAAAGGGGAAGGGGAGGTAGAGAGGGTTGTGCTGGGTCTCTCAGCTGCTTTTATAGCCATCATCGAGACGAGGCTGGCCCAGGGCCGGGCTGCTGGAGCAGGACAACTCTCGAAGTCTATCACAGGTATATCAAAGGTGTGCCATGATGTAATGTGTGCGTGCGTGTGGGTGTGCGTATGTGTGTGTGTGTGTGTGTGTGTACTCACCTAGTTGAGGTTGCGGGGGTCGAGTCCGAGCTCCTGGCCTGGTGTGTGTGTGTGTGTGTGTGTGTGTGTGTGTGTGTGTGTGTGTGTCTCATCAAACTCAATATATTTTAAAACTAAGTTCTGATATAAACTTGACAATATTTTAGGTCAAACTATAGCTCTTGGCCTAAGAGAGAAAAATCGCATGAATGGAAACAATATTCCTTAAAAAAAAAAAAAAGAAAAACCCGTTTTAGGTTTAATAAAACTTTCGTTTTTTTTCAAAAATCTTGAAAGTACAATGTTGTATCACAACGCTTCATTACACATTAACTGGCTAATAATTTTAACATTATTCCTGCTTTAACACACGATAATTAACATTTGCCTGGGAAGAACTAGTACGTCTGGGTGACGGTGGACACCTGGTAAATGTTTTGCACTCTGACAGGACTGATGAAGCCTTCAAGATGGCAGGTATGGAGCCAAAATATATATTTACATATACCCCGTACATATATTTAAACGCACTGGGCTCGAACCTGTGAACTAAGGCAAGAGGGACAAGAGTATACCCAAGTACCCGACAATATTGTGGGTTTAGAGTTTAGTTTTAATAATAATACTAATAATAATAATTCAAAATGACAGCTAAATCTTACAAACTTCGACTAACATTCACTATACACATATTTTTGCTACGAGCTTTTTAATAGTTTCTGATTCTTTTATATGTCTTCTCTAGCCTAGGAGGCCTGGTCTGAGACCGGGGTCTGGAGACCAGGGGTCTGGAGACCAGGGGTCTGGAGACCAGGGGTCTGGAGACCAGGGGTCTGGAGACCAGGGGTCTGGAGACCAGGGGTCTGGAGACTGGGGTCTGAAAACCGGGGTCTACAGACGATCCCCAGACCCACTTAACAGATAACAGGTAATTGTTTGTAAGTGCCGGATGAGCCAGACTGTGATGACTATGCGGGCGTACTAGCTGCTAGCGCCAACAGCCTGCTTGACCAGACCCTCACAGCCCCAGGCCAGGCTATGAGGGAAGACGCCTCGAAACTGATCATGGCATATCACCGGTAAATCTACGAGAATAATTTATAGGAATCACTGTAGGAGACCTACTGTCCCGTGTAGGATCATATCTACTGTGTCTACCAACCCGACGTCTACCAACCCGGCGTCTACCAACCCGGCGTCTACCAACCCGGCGTCTACCAACCCGGCGTCTACCAACCAGGAAAGTGTTCTAATGGTACCTCACCTCTGTTATACCTTTAACGAGACTAGATGGTTTTCTCTACCCCCGTTGAACTGGGCTTGTCTGGCGCTTGCCTGATCATCCAGGCTGTTGCTGCTGGCAGTCTCAGCAGCTGGCCCTAGACCAGGTCAGATTTGTCGCGGTATTAACACACTTTTGTCCATCATAGTGGGAAAAAAAAATCCAGTTTTTATTCTTAGTGATTCTGAAGATGTGTGTGAGACAAAGCGAAAGCATTCTAATTTCTTCCCTTCATTTGTTTTACTGTGGCGATAGGAGGCAGGGTGAAGGACTCTGGGGGAAGTAGGAGGCAGGGTGAAGGACTCTGGGGGAAGTAGGAGGCAGGGTGAAGGACTCTGGGGGAAGTAGGAGGCAGGGTGAAGGACTCTGGGGGAAGTAGGAGGCAGGGTGAAGGACTCTGGGGGAAGTAGGAGGCAGGGTGAAGGACTCTGGGGGAAGTAGGAGGCAGGGTGAAGGACTCTGGGGGAAGTAGGAGGCAGGGTGAAGGATTCTGGGTGAAGTAGGACCCAGGGTGAAGGATTCTGGGGGAAGTAGGAGCCAGGGTGAAGGATTCTGGGGGAAGTAGGACCCAGGGTGAAGGATTCTGGGGGAAGTAGGACCCAGGGTGAAGGATTTTGGGGGAAGTAGGAGCCAGGGTGAAGGACTCTGGGGGAAGTAGGAGGCAGGGTGAAGGATTCTGGGTGAAGTAGGACCCAGGGTGAAGGATTCTGGGGGAAGTAGGAGCCAGGGTGAAGGATTCTGGAGGAAGTAGGACCCAGGGTGAAGGATTCTGGGGGAAGTAGGAGCCAGGGTGAAGGACTCTGGGGGAGGAGCCAGGGTGAAGGACTCTGGGGGAGGAGCCAGGGTGAAGGACTATGGGGGAAGTAGGAGCCAGGGTGAAGGACTCTGGGGGCAGTAGGAAGTAAAGGCACTATAAAACACGAGGGGTCGACGCTCCCTCGGGGCGTAATATATGCTGTCCCGCCCCACTCACATCCCCGTCCCTTCCCCTCTCCCCCCCACCCACGCCACTCTCCCACGCCCCACTCCCACCCAGACCTCACCCCTTCTTTCCACCCACGCCTCGCTTCTCTTCCTCCCCTTCCCACTCGGAGGCCCCACCTTCCCCTCCCACGCCTTGACAACCACGCCTACCACACACAACACAACACACGCAGCTCAAGATAATCCTGCAACCAAAACATTCTCCCCTTTCCATGTGCGTCTACTCCCGACCCTTTCCTCCCCACTCTCTCCTCTCCCTCCTCCCCACACACAGTAAACACCACTTCTCAGCTCCCCGCTCACCCGAAATCGATACACAGGACATTATGACAAAATTGGCACCATTTGTCACAAGACCGAAACACTGCCCCTCCCCTTCCTCTCCCCACCACGTCTCCCCTTCTCCTCCCCATCACGTCTTACCTTCCCCTCCCCACCACGTCTCCTCCCCTCTCCCACCACGTCTCCTCCCCTCCCCACCACGTCTTCTCCCCTCCCTCACTACATCTCTTCCTTCCACAATCACGTCTCCTCCTCCTCAACCACGTCTCTCCCCTCCACCACGTTTCTCCCTTCCCAATCCCGTCTCCTCCCTTCCCCACCACGTCTTCCCTACCGTCCCCCACAAGGTGTAAGATCTTAGGGAAGAAATCGCGGTGGTGGTTGAGTTTTTTCCCGCAGCTAAAATGAGAATTTTGAGGAAGGAAATGAGAGGGTGTGTAGGACGGAAGGTGAAGTGGGAAGAAGGAAAGAGAAGAGGGAGGCAAGAAGTGGATGTCATGATGGAGGGAGTACTCTTGAAGAGGAGGATAGAGATATCCCTTCACTTCAGTACTTTCTCCCCCCCCCCCAAGAATGTTCCCTTCTTTCCTCCTCTAAGACTCATTCTTTCCTTAGCCTGAAAATCCCTCCCTTCTCCATTATCCTTTCTTCACTTTTCTCCAAGACCCTTTCCTTCTTTCCTTCCTCCTGCAGGAGGACCATATAGAATCTCAATTCGCTTTGGCTAACAAACAAACTAACCTCTCCAGACACGACATAAACTTGGCAGCGAGGCCAAAGCACCATTCTCTATACACAAGAGGCCACACCTCTCTCTGATCCAGCACACTATCATGGATATGCAACACTATCCAAGAGGTACGACACCTTTTAGTAAATATCCTAAATTTGTTTGCAAGAGTATATATATATATCCAGATTTATGCCTGTTAATCTTTTTGAGACCTAGTTCCTAGGTCTTCTGTGTATCCATATGATTCTGTGCTACCGTCCACGTAGTTTATTCTATCCACGACATGGTTAAGAGGGATACTTTATATTACTGATGTTTCTCTGGTTGCGTGGAAGTTGTGGTTGCTAGTTTGAATGTTATGTAAACTTTCCAGATAAATGAGTGCTTCTTCAAGTTGAAAATGTTTCAGGTCATCTACCAGGTCTTCTTTCCAGTTATCAGTACTTGTATTTACGTCCAACAATCACAAGATCTCTACAGTCCAACGACCATGCCATCGTTCCAGTCCAACGACCATGCCATCGTTCCAGTCCAACGACCATGCCATCGTTCCAGTCCAGCGACCATGCCATCGTCCCAGTCCAGCGACCATGTCAGTCCAGCGACCATGCCATCGTCCCAGTCCAGCGATCCCACCATCATTCCCATTAAACGACTACACCATCGCTCCAGTTGCGATGGGAAACACCAGTTAATCTTATTTATAACTCTCCCACTGTGCAAGACATTGTCCGAGAGACCTAATCCATTCTAAAAAATATACAGGATTAAGGAATAACAAATAATCTCAAACAGGTTTGTGTCTTCTTGGTTCATGTAATAGTAATAGTAGTATTTAACGGTTAGCGGAGTTGAGTCCTGGAGGTGACAAGTACAGTGCCTGCACTCTGAACGAGGATGTTTGCGGTTTGGAGAGTAATCTGAACTGAAATGTCGGTAAGCTTCTGGCAAGACAGTGATGGAATGAGTGACTATGAAAGTGTTTTCTTCCTTGTTGGGTCACCCTGCCTCGGTGGGAGACGGCCGGAGTGAATAGTAGTAAGAAATAGGCAGGTCAAGTTATATTATGTCAGATGGGATAAGCTGAGGTAAAACCGGCCTCAGGGTGGACTAAGAGGCGGGTCTACTGAGACAAGATGCAACAAACCTTAATAGTAGTCAAAATCCGAATGAGAGAGAGAGACTCACAGTCTAAGAATGTTATCTTCGTTGTAGACGGCGGGCAGCACCTCAGCTCTACACCAGCACCTTCACTTGTATCATCGCAGACCTGCAGCTTCGTCTCCTTCGCAATCCCAGGTCCTTACATCCAGACCAAAGGTCTTTAGCGTCTGACCAACAGACTCGCACGCATTGCCTGAGCGCCATTAAGTCTTCCTGAGCGCCAGTAGTGTCATCCCAGTGCCATAGCGCCAGTAGTGTCATCCCAGTGCCATAACGTTTCTTGAGTGCTACGTTTGTTTTTGTTTTTGTTTGCTTCGTGGCACGGTTGCCATTATTCTGGCACCATTATCTGCAGCGAATGACTACATTCATACGAATATAATTTCATCCCGGCCCATCTTTATTTTCCTTAACTCAGTTCTTTGACTTCACTTCGTCACTTTTTTCCCATATGAAGACGGGGTACAGATGGTGTAAAGACAGGGTACAGATGGTGTAAAGACAGGATACAGATGGTGTAAAGACAGGGTACAGATGGTGTAAAGACAGGATACAGATGGTGTAAAGACGGGGTACAGATGGTGTAAAGACAGGGTACAGATGGTGTAAAGACAGGGTACAGATGGTGTAAAGACAGGGTACAGATGGTGTAAAGACAGGGTACAGATGGTGTAAAGACAGGGTACAGATGGTGTAAAGACAAGGTACAGATGGTGTAAAGACAGGGTACAGATGGTGTAAAGACAGGGTACAGATGGTGTAAAGACAAGGTACAGATGGTAAGAAGACAAGGTGTACGTGTAAAAAAATAAATCACTGTATAAAGCAACTTTAAAACAGAATTTACTGTATTAGAAACCATAGTGTCAGCTGCTAATAAAGATTACAGTAACGCATAAGCTTTATTAGTATTAAAACACTTAACAAGATGATGAACTGTCTTCCTGACGTTTCATTTATCATACAAAATAATTTTTCTCATCAAAGTATTGACTACAGTAACAGTTAAACTATGAAGACTCAGTACTAGTTGTTGTTGACCTCTTCTCTCTGACACACATGATATATTGTGTCTTACACACAATTATTTTCCACGCTTTGACTCCTTCCTGCTAGCCCCTACTCCTCCTTCCTGCTAGCCCCTACTCCTCCTTCCTGCTAGCCCCTACTCCTCCTTCCTGCTAGCCCCTACTCCTCCTTCCTTGCTACCAGTGCTCACTCTTCCTTGTTCCTAGTGCATCTCTCCTGCTCCTAATTTCTTTCTCCTACTCCCTCTTCCTTGCTACTATAACTCACTACCCCTGTTCCTGGTTCATCTCTCCTGCTCCTCCTCCTCCTCCTCCTTCCTTTCTCTCCCCTACTTCCTCTTCCACAATTAAATGTTTGGTTAATGTTCCTCAGTACGACTCAAAACACATCTATGCTTCACGAAATTATATTGTCTGGGTCACTTTCCTTCCCCTGTCTAATATAGAGGAGCCTGGGTAGGGGCGAGTGTCTCAATGACTTGACCAATACTTCATAGTCAGAGTTGTAAACTGCCTGGTGATGCCGGCAAACTGTGGAGAAAAACACTTGTTTACAGTTCGGGACTGTACATGCAACGTTTCGCCCACGGTTGATTTTATCAGTCATCATTCATTAGGACTGATGAAGCCACGCCTGGTTAAACGTTTTCCCCTAATAAATAATGAATCAGACACGTGTGCAACATCTGGGTATCTTTTATTCTGTAGATGTTTCGCCAGCCAGTGGCTTTATCAGTACAAAACAAAAGACTGAAGAGGCAGAATATAAGGTAATCAGTCCCTCAGCCATTTTTCCGCAAGACTAATATCCATGCTAACCTTAACTAAGGCACTGATTAAAAAAATATTATTTTTCCCTTACGTCCCATTTTTTCACCTTCCCCTCTCCTCTTTGCGTTCTTTCTTCCGTTTCCCCTCCCTTTGTTCCCTTTCTCCTCTGTTTCCTGACCTTCGTTGTGTCAATCCATGCGTTAATTTACACATATTTAAATCCATTTATATATGTCTCTTATATCTGCACACCTATCCAGCCTGGTTCACATCTATCCATCTCTCTACCCTATAACATTACTATATATTCATCAATTCGTGTATCCAGTCTTCCCCAGCTGCCTATCCACGTATCGTTCATCTCATCAATTCATTCACAACTCCGCCTATCCCTCCATTAAAATATACCTATCCACAATTCCACCCGCTCATACCTCCACTAATTACTACCCTTATCCCTCCATCAAGTCCACCTATCCCTCCAACAGCTCCGCCTGTCCCTCCACCCGAAACTCCACCTGTTCCTCCAGCCACAACTCCACCTATCCCTCCAGCCACAAGTCCTAGCCCTGCATCTATCCAATCAAGACGCAGCAGGACAAGGTAAACATCGCCTGGGACGAGCTAGTCAAGCAGCTGAAGAGAAAACGAAAAAAAAGGCTAAACGACGAACGGAAAATTTAATTAACTACGAACAAAATTGAGAAGGGAGGCAGAGAGAGAGAGAGAGAGAGAGAGAGAGAGAGAGAGAGAGAGAGAGAGAGAGAGAGAGAGAGAGAGAGAGAGAGAGAGAGAGAGAGAGAGAGAGAGAGGAAAATGAATGAATTTGTATGTCTCATAACAATAAAAATCTTTAAAACAAGATATCGGTAACAACTCTTAGTTTGTAAATAAAGTTAGGAACCCTTAACCTAACCTTGCAAAAACACATCTGTAAGAAAGAGAGAGAGAAAGAATAAAGATATGAATATCAGAGTACACAAATGTGACTTATGACAAAATGGGTTAAGACCAGTCAAAAATTTTCCTTCACAGTCACTGTCAACAAGAAGACACACAGACAGAATTACAAACAGCTAATAGCTTAAGTACACACACACACACACACATATATATACCTAACCTGCATACATCTACAATAGTCTACAAAAGAAACACTGGAGCATGTGTCACTGACGCCACACTCACCAAGTTCCTTGACGTCCGTGACACTCAGCCGTGGCCACTGACGTGTGTGCGACACTCAGCAAGTGACACTCAACAGGTGACACTCAGCAGAATTCCTTATTTATTAAACAGTCCAAACACACTAGTACAAGCGCTCTCCATATTCCCTGGAGCAGGAGTTGGGGTTTACCTGAGACACGAGAAGAGAAGTTCGGACATACTGCAGATCCTTTCCATAATAGAGCTCTGACAAAGAATTACTGAGCAGTAGCACTAACATTACTCATTATCAAAGTCCTTGAAAGGGTAATGGACCGCCAAATTGCAAACTTCACGAAGAAAACAAGACGTGAACAACCCTCACCAACATGGATGTAGAACGGGAAGAACAAGACGTGAACAACCCTCACCAACATGGATGTAGAACGGGAAGAACAAGACGTGAACAACCCTCACCAACATGGATGTAGAACAGGAAGAACAAGACGTGAACAACCCTCACCAACATGGATGTAGAACGGGAAGAACAAGACGTGAACAACCCTCACCAACATGGATGTAGAACGGGAAGAACAAGACGTGAACAACCCTCACCAACATGGATGTAGAACGGGAAGAACAAGACGTGAACAACCCTCACCAACATGGATGTAGAACGGGAAGAACAAGACGTGAACAACCCTCACCAACATGGATGTAGAACGGGAAGAACAAGACGTGAACAACCCTCACCAACATGGATGTAGAACGGGAAGAACAAGACGTGAACAACCCTCACCAACATGGATGTAGAACGGGAAGAACATACTGATCACAGTTGCTAAACCATTTACCACAAGATTACGGAGTTTTGTAAGGAAAACCAAAATGCTGATGTGATCAACACATTTCGCATTCGAATCTGAATAAATGGTTTAGAAACCCGACAAATTGATAAATGAGACCCAAATGCTGCATAATTCTCATTTGTCAACATTTCACATTGCTTACTGTCCGCCACGAGACAGTAAACTACTGGCAATATACAAAAACAAAACTATACACTCTCGGCAGTGGAGGTGTGGTAGTACTAATATATATATATATATATATATATATATATATATATATATATATATATATATATATATATATATATATATATAATCAGAAACATTGCTGGAACAAGTGAAGTTTTCAAGAGGAAACTGGAACAGTTTACTAGGAGTGCCAGATCAACCAGGCTGTGGCACTCTGCAGGTGCTATAGACGTGTGTGTGTGTGTGTGACACTCAGCAGGTGCCACTGCGACAGTTACCACCACCTGCCGTGCTAATGCAGTGGTGTTATTGGAGGAGCGATTCAACACCCTTACTAATCTCATTCAGTGCCACCCCCTCAATGCCATCCCCCCAATGCCATCCCTAACCTTTCAGTGCCAACCCTAGTATCACCCCTCCTCAGTACCGTGCCACACCCCGCCAGTGCCACCTGACACCCCTCAGTGCCACACACACGGTGCCACACACTACTAACAACACATGTTAATGTTCTTCATTTTATCTTTCTCAACTCATTTTGCATCCTCCCTCTCCCCCTCTTCCCCCACTCTATCCTCTATCCTTCCATTTCCCTACCCTATCCTCTCTCCTTCCTTTCCACATTCCCATCTATCCTTCCTCTCCATTTCCTAACCTCCCGCTCTGCCGAAAGCCATATTCCCTATTCCTTTCCTCACCTTCATCTGGAGTCGCTTCCGGAGGTCACCGCCCCCGTGGCCCGGTCCCAGACCAGACCTCCCGGTTGCTGGTCTGATCGGACAAGTTACTGGTGCTTGCCGCCTGCAGTCCAACGTATGCACCACAACCAGGCAGATCAGGAACTATTTTGAGGAATCTGTCGAGTTCCCTCTTGAAGACAGCCAGGGGACTGTTGGTAATCCTCTTTATGCATGAAATAAGGGTGTTGAAGAGTCGTGGTCCCTTAACACTTATTGAGTTCTCTCTGTGTGCTCATTGCTTCCTTGTTTTTAATTGGAAGTATCCTGTACCATCCACGAAGCTTCTTCTGTTCATTAGCAATTATTTCGGTGTGCAGATTTGGGACCAATCCTTCCAGTATCTTCCAGGTATGTATCACGATGTATATCTTTCTCGCCTATGCTCCAAGGAGCATATTTCTTGGGACGTCATGAGCTCCCTGTAATTTAGGTGCTGGTTGAGTTTATACACGCTGTGAAGGTTCTCTGTGTATTTTCCAGTTCAGCAATTTCGCCTGTCTTGGAGGTAGCCGTTAGTACCTAGCAATGTTCTAACCTACAGAGAAAGAGTGACTTAAAGAATATCATTATTGGCTTGGCATTTGTCCAACGTATTATTTTACTTGCAGTAATAATATATTGTTGTGTTCCTTGATTATTATTATAATCATGTGGGAGCGCTAAACCCTTAGGATTATACAACGCATGTGGGGGGGGGATGGAAGGTATTCAGGCTCAATTCAGGGAACTGGAGCACAGATCCAATTCCCTAGATCAAGAGCCCCTCACCAGCGTCAAGGAACCTCTCTTGAGGGGTGTGTTCCTTGAGAGTGAGATCTTCTGACATTATCACTGCAATTTGTCTTACATTCTGTTTAGTGGTTTAAATTTGGCTTGTACACTGATCTTGTTTTTATTTTATTCATTCTTAAGTGACGTAGTAACTGAAATTTATCTTCAGTGAACATCACTGTCTTCTATGGTTGCCACTTTTATATAAACTTTTTTATCGTCTGCAAAGGATGATACAGTGCTATGATTTATGTCCCTGTCTATGTCAGATATGATAATGAAAAAGAGAAGTGGGTCGAGCACCGTTCCTTGGGTGACAATTTTTCCCTGTAGGAACCGCTAATTTCACTGTTTATTACTCACTGTGTACAAATATCCCACTGTCGCACTTGTTGAAGGCTTTTGTAGAGTTCCTGTGTACAACATCTACATTTTGCTTGTCTTTAAGTGCATCTAAGACCATGTAATGGTACAGCAATTGTGAAAGGAGCAACCTGTTTTGAACACATCGTAACCTGAGTTGCGCAAATGTTGTGACTGTATGCGACTGGAAACCTTCGTAAAAATGTTTCAAAGATCTTGATAATGTGGGATAGTAAGACGCCTGGTCAATATTTTTTTTTTGCGTCATTGCTTTGCTACCAACTTTATGGAGTGGAGCAATATCAGTGGTTTTTAATGACTGTAATGACTGTGAGACGACTCCAGTTATGATGAATACTGAGCTCCACCTGGAGCGGAGTGCATGAGCATGCAGTCAACGGCTTCTTTGAAGTCAATTAGGATTGGAGTTATATCAGAGATTAGGGAGATGTCTACAGCATTTTGTCTTTCATGAAGAACTAATTTGGGTCGTCAATCACCAGGTTAATTAGTGCCTCACTGAGTTCTACCGGGTCTTAAGTATTTCATTTATTACTTTTGTTGTCGTCAGCATATGTTCCATCTCCTTTAATTAAAGGCTCGATACTATATGCTGTTTTGGACCTGGATTTTGTATACGAGAAGAAGTATTTTGGATTTCTCTCGATTACATTTATGGTTTTTAGCTGCCTCTCTCACTCTCTCTCTCTCTCTCTCTCTCTCTCTCTCTCTCTCTCTCTCTCTCTCTCTCTCTCTCTCCTCTCTCTCTCCTCCTCCTCCTCTCCCTTCTCTTCTCTCTTCTCTTCTCTCTCTTTCTCTCTCTTTCTCTCTCTCTCTCTCTCTCTCTCTCTCTCTCTCTCTCTCTCTCTCTCTCTCTCTCTCTCCTGGACTTCATACGATGTTTTCACTTTGACCTCAACGTTACCTAACTCTCTAGCCAGGGTTACTTTTCGTTCTTCAGAGAGTCTGATGTCTTTAAAGCTCTGTTATTCGCCGTCTTCTCCTATAGAGTGCGCGTCTCTCTCTTTCTAACCTGCACCTTCCTCTCCTTCGTAATGGTGTGTCTAGAGCATACTTCTGGAGCCATTGAATTCATGCTCCCAATATAATGATTCAGGTCACCATTTATCGTTCTGTCTTGTCAGCGTATTTCAGTAAGCTCACGATTTATGTATCGTTCTCGTCTGGGGCCAGGAGCTAAGTCTTGACCCCCCGCAAGCCAGCAAGCACAAATCAGTGTAAACACACACACACACACACACACACACAGACACACACACAGACACACACAGACACACACAGACACACAGACACACACACACACACACACACACACACACACACACACACACACACACACACACACACACAAAAGGCCAACTATCTATCAAAAAGAGCCTCTGACAATTGTTAACTAACATGCTACACCCCCCGCCGCGTCTATGGAACCTTGAATTAATGAGCGTGGGTTGTGTAGCGAGGACTGCCACTCAGGTGGTTCACACCAGGTGTATCACATCACTCCAGCTGTAATGGAAGAGCTGGCTGGCTTGTCCTCGTTGATCTTTTAAAAGGTTGAGACCTGTGTTAGTGTGTGTGTGGTGGATGTCGCAGCCGCGCACGGCTCCAACAACCCCATCAATTATGTATCCACGAAAATCAACCTGCTCGTGTGCCGCTGAAGAGGAGGATTGGGATGGGCAATTTGAAGCTCTTTAAAGGCTTGAAACTCCTAAATGAATAATGACGGGGTGAAAATCTCGGTTACGCGTAGCACTGTGGTAAAGTCTTCGGCACAACCGAACGCCACAGGTTCAATGCTGGGAGAATGAGCACAACTGGCTAGGTCTCCTTACACACAATACCTCTGTTTAATTGGTGGTAAATAGATGCCTCAGAAGTGGCAATAGACCTTAGGGGTACGCCATGGGTATCCTTAAAAACAGGGTGGACAAATTTTAAGATACTTTAGATTCAGGGGAACACCTGCTTGTCGTGGGCCAGTGGACTGACTTAGGTTCCTCCTCTCCACTCATTCAGAAGCGCCTGAGGTAGGTCTCTAAGTAGACCGAAAATATTTGCGTTATTTCTGTATTGTTGAATGCTGATTACTTGTATGCTTTGCCCATACGGTAGGTGTATGGTTCACTCAGTAAATAATGCGCTAGAAGGAAAGATTTCTGAGTTCACTGGACACTTAGCGTTATGTGCTCTGGTGATGTTGGTACAATATATCAAAGGTTATGAATCTCCTCCAGCTCCTCCGAAGCCGGACGCGAGCCTAGTATGCAACATGCATTTCCCCTCTGGATGGCAACGCTGAGGCGCTGGAACATGAAAGTGGCTGCCCTTGGGTTCCTGGTGGTGTCGAGGAGTCTGGAACCCAGTTCTTTAAGGAAACGTGTGGCATGTTTTCCCCATGATCCCAAGGTCTCTGATCCCACTGGGACAAATTGATACTGTTGGCTTACGTCCCTGTACTTGATGATCTTGTACTCCTCCCTGTGGTCAGCAGCTCCTCCCTGTCGCCCCACACTGATGGATGTATGTGTCAGCCAGTGTGGACACACAGGTATAGTCCCATGCTAAGAGCTTGTCATTTTTCCAAGGACAGATGGTGATCCCGTCTGGACAGTTTGCTGGGTTGTGGGTATTGTTGGCTACTAGTGATCGGGGCTCCTTCTCACCTGGGCATCCAGCTGTAGCAAGGGTTCTCTTTATGATATCGTTGACCTCATTGTGTCTTGCATGCCAGCCCTTGGTTTTGGAACAGTTAACCCTTAAACGGTCCAAACAGATCGACGTTCAACTTCGTAATGCTACAAAAGTAGACCTACTTTTTTTTCATATTTTCAAATATAACAAAAAAATGTAGATAAAAATTTTTTTTACACGTTTTCACATGTAAAACAAAAAAAAAAAAAGATCTACATTTTTTTACATACTTTCAGATGTTTCTTGAAAAAACGTATATATACGTTTGGACCATTTAAGGGTTAAGACCATATATATATAAATATATATATATATATATATATATATATATATATATATATATATATATATATATATATATATATATATATCATCGTGCCGAATAGGCAGAACTTGCGATCTTGGCTTAAATAGCAACGCTCATCTTGCCATATAGGACAAGCGAAAATTTGTGTATGCAATAATTTCGCCAAAATCATTCTGAACCTAACGAAAAAAATATATTTCACTGTGTTTGTTTAGTATTAAATTATTGTAAACAAATCTAAAATATATTTAGTTGGGTTAGGCTAAAATAAATTGTTCTTGTTATACTAAGGTTAGGTAAGTTTTCTAAGATTCTTTTGGAGCAAAATTAAAAAATTTTACATTAACATTAATAAAAAAAATATATCTTTAAACGCATAAGAGAAAATTTTAGAAAGGACTTAATTTTAAATGAGTTCTTGCTAATTGACGAGTTTTACATATTCGGCACGACATTATATATATATATATATATATATATATATATATATATATATATATATAATGTGCCCACGAAATAGTGGTATTGATGAATAACAACACTGTGACTAGCTAAGGACTCGAACCCATGCCGCCTTGGCCTGCCTCATGGTGGGCGAAAACTCATGACGCCTTAATCCACTGGACCATACACTCCTTAAGAGTAGCGCATCCAGCGGAACTGGATGTTGTACTCGCTACCCAAGGACATACGACGGTGTGGATGACTCCAGGCTAATTTTTTTCTAGTTCCTGTTTGGTGTACTAGTACAATGAGCAGTATTTTATATATATATATATATATATATATATATATATATATATATATATATATATATAATAAAATGGAGCGAAACAGAATGACTTCAAGAGTGTATCAGTCTGTAGTGGAAGGAAGGCGGGGTAGGGGTCGGCCTAGGAAAGGTTGGAGGAGGGGGTAAAGGAGGTTTTGTGTGCGAGGGGCTTGGACTTCCAGCAGGCATGCGTGAGCGTGTTTGATAGGAGTGAATGGAGACAAATGGTTTTTAATACTTGACGTGCTGTTGGAGTGTGAGCAAAGTAACATTTATGAAGGGGTTCAGGGAAACCGGCAGGCCGGACTTGAGTCCTGGAGATGGGAAGTACAGTGCCTGCACTCTGAAGGAGGGTGTTAATGTTGCAGTTTAAAAACTGTAGTGTAAAGCACCCTTCTGGCAAGACAGTGATGGAGTGAATGATGGTGAAAGTTTTTCTTTTTCGGGCCACCCTGCCTTGGTGGGAATCGGCCAGTGTGATAATATATATATATATATATATATATATATATATATATATATATATATATATATATATATATATATATATATATATATATCAATAAGATCACAGTAAACAGGTGATTTTAAAATATGCAAACCAACCACTGTGAAAGTTTATTACGGTCAAACTGGTAAAAGTCTCGAACTTAGATTAAAACAACATAAATATAGCATTAGAAATGGACAAGATTCCAATGCTCTATTTATTCATCCAACTGATTTTCAAAAAGTTGAGAAAGTTGTATCAAGCAAGTCCATGGTTGACAGAAATATAATTGAATCTTGTTTCATAAAAAGCAGTTTTAAAAATAATATGAATATTTCCTTTGGTTTATATAAATTAGATTCATTTATAATTAATAAAATTTGGGAAGAGTTTAATAATACATTGGACAAATAATAAATCTTATTTCTTGGGTAGAATATTTTGTTTGTGGGATGTCGTGAGGACCTGTCTAGTTGGACCAGCGGACCTAGTGCAGTGTTCCTCTTTTCTTATGAGTCCGGTATTGTCCCGCATCAGGTGTTTCTTTGTTGTGGGAGTTGACTGTGAGGTGTAGTCTAAGCCCTTTAATTGCCTTCCTTTGATGTATTACTTTCATAGTTCCTTGACAATGTGATGAGTCATGAAAGCGCTTTGAATTTCACTACTCTTTCACAGTGGTTGTTTTGCATATATATATATATATATATATATATATATATATATATATATATATATATATATATATATATATATATATGTCAAATTAATGAATAGGCAGAACTTGCGATCTTGGCTTAAATAGCAATGCTCATCTTGCCATACAGGACAAGTGAAAATTTGTGTATGCAATTATTTCGCCAAAATCATTCTGAACCTAACGAAAAAAATATGTTTCACTGTGTTTGTTTAGTATTAAATTATTGTAAACAAATCTAAAATATATTTAGTTGGGTTAGGCTAAAATAAATTGTTCTTGTTATAATAAGGTTAGGTATGTTTTCTAAGATTCTTTTGGAGCAAAATTAAAAATTTTTACAATAACATTATTGAAAAATATATATCTTTATACGTATAAGAGAAAATTTCAAAAAGGACTTAATTTTAAATGAGTTCTTGCTAATTGACCAGTTTTACATATTCGGCACTATATATATATATGTATATATAATATATATATATATATATATATATATATATATATATATATATATATATATATATATATATATATATA